>NC_141135.1:159871386-160218886 GCF_053477565.2 Lygodium microphyllum | reverse complement strand
TCTCTCGTTGCCTTCTTGCTTTCTTTGTTGCATGCTTCTTCTTTGCGTGCTATCCTTTGCAATCATGGTGGCCAATTATGTTGCATTTGATAAGGTTGCACCTATTCGCCTACAAATAGTTCACCCTTGGGTGTGGTCTCTGTTTCTTGAGATATTCATCTCTTTACCTTAGAGCACCACACCAGCTCACCTCAAGGCTAAAGCCATTGTAGCACAGCTGCATGAGGGCATAGTGGTGCAACTTGGGCAAGTGCACTCTAAGCTTACAACAAAACACATCTATGAGTACCTTGATGTTGCCTTTGGGTTGCAACAGAGAGCCCCTATTGTTCTTTCCATTTTCTAGATGGAAACATTGTTTAGCCCCAAAATTTTTTGTGAGTATGGGCTTAGTGGCATGGCTAATGTACACAAAGCTAAATATGATGTGCTCAAGGTCAAGGAGCAAAATTTTTATTGTTTCTAAGTGGCATGAGTGGGTATCCTTATTTCTATTTTTATTCTTGCACGGTAGTTTTTTGTTGTTTATATCAAAGTTGTGCTTCTAGTTGATATTGTTTAACTCAAAGTTGACTAGGACACACATGGAATGTACCCTTGGTCATGAGATTTATATATCCCAACAAATTTTTTGGGTTGAAAAAGAGATACTGATGGAGAATCTAATTGTTGAGACTCTGTGACAATAATAACAATTGAGATGCTCCTTGAGCTAAAGACTCCTCCAATACCATGCCATAATGTATTGGCTTGTTTTCTTGGATAATTGATTCATAAGATAATATCTATGTAGATCAATTTCTTTCTAGTGAAACACATTGACTAGTGACTCATTGTTATTACTAAATTTGTCTTGGACTTTGGCTTTTGAAGGATGATTTCCATGCTATCTTGATGAAAAAAAAATCTAGTGCTTGCATGAAGAAAGCTATTAGACATTGAGTATGCTAGAAGCTAGAGAAGGTCGTGAGGGAGGTGGAGGTTTCTAATTCATAATAAAAATTTGTTTCCACTTGTGTATGAAGAAACCGATTCGCATTTTATTATGAATAGCAAGAGCAATTGTGGAACACATAGTTGAGGTAGAGATATTTCTTGACACATGCACATGCACTCCTTATCATGGCATTGCATTGAGAAGGTGTTTTGACACCCTAAAATACAAGGGGAGAATATAATAATTGGCAACATTGTAGCAACAATGAATTGTGTACTTGAGAACCCCCATGCTCATCTAAACACTTACACTGTGGTGGATGATGGGCGTGTGGCACGTGGAGGGATTGAGCACTCATTATAGTTTTAAAAGCAATCACTTATTTGATATAGTATTTCTTGTTTAATCTAGTATTTCTAGTTTGAAATGGTCTTTCAAATGAGGTTTCTTATTTGAATTAATTAAGGAGAAATTGTACTTTTCATAACAGACTTCATTGGACTTTGTAGATGACTCCTTATAACCTGTAATAGGAAGAAGGATGTAGTTCTTGATTTTTTGGCTGGCTGTGGTGGCACGTGCATTGTTTCCATCCTAATGGATTGTTATTGCATCCTTTAAATAAGGACAAGGGAATAATTCAAAAGTGTTTAAAACCTAGGTTCTTGGTAGCAACTCTTGCATAGGAAAACACCTTACATTCGAAAACTTGTTTTTTGGAACACATTGCATACATCTTGATTTTCCTCCATTCAATTTCTAGTTGTTTGTAGTCATAGAGACAGAGGCATTGTATTTGTTCGAATGGGTAAAAGCTCACCGTTTTCTCCCCAACACCAAAAAACCTACCCTTCACTTTGATGAGAATTTAGCTTCTACTATGAAAACAAATATTATTCAAGTATTTTAGCAATTCCACACCGATGTGGTTGTGATATTTGTTGACTGGATGCAAACCATGCTTTTCTTAGTGCCCATCTCTTGATGAAGAAGCATGTTCATGGTATGAAACTTGGCAAAAGCTTGGGAGGGATTCAATATCTTCTCAAAACAGGTTATTCTGAGTATTTCTAATCCAAAAAGCTAATTTTACATAATGAGGATGGGTTTTTACTTTTTCTCATTTATGTGGGAATTAAAGGAATTAATGATATGTCTTCATGGATTCTCATAGGGATAGTCATTAAAGGGGGAATGGAAGGAGCTGATCAATTGTCTTTGTGGATGCTCCTAGAGACTTCATTAATCTGGATGTTGTGTGTGACAAACTATTGTATTTGGTAACATCTTTTTGATTGATAGCATATTTCTTGGACATTTCATATTTTGGTTAAAGTCACCCAAATAATGAATAGTTTTAGGATAAGATTCTGGATATTTATTAAAAGACTAGAAGATAGGAATAGATGGAGAGGCACATACCAACAAACATGCAATGCATTTTCTTTAATGAAGAAAAAAGGGAAGAGAGCAATTGTATTTGTCCAATATATTATGCTTGTAAAAGGGTATCTCAAACTCATCTTTTATGCAATCAAGACCCTTGTTTTTAGTCTTAAATCAGTGGTAGATCAAAAGGAAAGTGTTTATGATGTGAATTGATAAAGATATTCATCTCACATATATTGACTCCACTTTCCATGTATGCAAGCCTTAATGGAGACTTAAATTAAAGGTGTTATTGCAATTGCAATTTATGTATAAGAGTACTCTAATTGGTTTGTGAAGGAATGCCATTGTAGTTATGACAAACCGATGTGCTACTTATAAGTACGTGAACTTTTTCCTTGAACACATTTTGATCTCAATTTCATCAACATGGAAGACACGAACTAAGGTGAAGATGTGAAGATAGCTCATTTTCATGATGCTCTACCTATCCTTTCGTTCTTCTTCTTGTGTCTCAGTAATGAGTTGTTTTGTGTTGCTTTAAACTATGTACATGATGTTTAGCTTGTACTTTTCCAAGTGATCTTAAAAAAAAAAACCCAAGGACTACAACTTGGTTTGAAGGATTGGTGTCCCATTTTAAGAATAGGGCAAGGTAAAGGGGGGAGAGAGAGAGAGAGAGAGAGAGAGAGAGAGAGAGAGAGAGAGAGAGAGAGAGAGAGAGAGAGAGAGAGAGAGAGAGAGAGAGAGAGAGAGAGAGAGAGAGAGAGAGAGAGAGAGAGAGAGAGAGAGAGAGAGAGAGAGAGAGAGAGAGAGAGAGAGAGAGAGAGAGAGAGAGAGAGAGAGAGAACTTGCTAGTGGTGAAAGATAGTGTTAGGGGCGGGGGGAGGGGGAAATACGGTAAAATCATTCACACGTACTGATATTCATAAAACGTTGGGGTGGTGACGCGGTTGTGTGGAGGGCAGGAAAGGAAGGCTGTAACTTACAAAAGCAAGGAGGCATGCTACCTCTCTCATAACTTACAAGGCTCCCATTCTAGCAAAAGGAATTTGGGCCCTTGTTCCACTGCATGGCTCATTTTGCAAGAAAGATATCAATAATTTTTGTACATCACTTTGGTTCTGTGCATGGAGGGATCACGTTGTATGCTGTTCTTGGCATGTGAAAACTGATTAGCGTGTTGAATATCATAGGTATATCTCATCATTGCAACTCAAAGATAGATCAAATGACACTGATTTATTCCCTTGCAAAAGGAGCAAATAAGGATTAAAAACACTGATTTGACACCTAAAATCCATGCTTGGTTTAGTATCAAACAAAATGATATACTTAATAGATTCTACTAGAATAGATGCCACCTTAGACAATTGAATGATGCCTTTAGAGATGAGCTCATTATGAAATAGTGCTACCCTTCACAAGTGTGATCTCCTACTGGCATGACAACCTATTAATTTGGTTGAAGGTAAAATACATAGAAGTAGCTCAATACAATGAGATGGAAATGTACTCCTAGGAGCATCCTTTAAACAAAGGTGAAGGGGTAAAGAGCTCTTGGGCTATTTTAGAAAGGCCAGGATTTGGATTGTTGAGTGCAGAGATGGCAAGGGCTGGCTTATCCTTATCGAGATTGAGCTCATAGTGGACAAGCCCTGGGGGGAACACAAATACATCCCCAGGATTAAGAGTTTGCTCAAAGATAGTGTTAGATTCAGAGTTAACAAAGGCAACAAGAAGGCTTCCTTGGAGCATATAGAGTAGCTCAGTAACACAAGGGTGAAGATGAGGGGGGTTAAGGCCACGTGGAGCAAAGTCTGTGCGTGACACTGAGATGCCTTGATTATTTAGTGCTGGAAATGTTGATGCCGCTGCCATTTTTATTGATGATCCGAGCCCATCTTGGAACCCACCCCCACTCACCAAAACATCAGACTTGTAGTCTTGTGAGGAGTACTTTGACTGTGTTTCCCAAGTTGCTCTTGCCACTACAACACTCCTCACCAATATAACAACAAACAACAAGGACTTTGTCCCCCCTCTCACATCCATAATGATCAACCTTTTGTTGTTTTGAGCACCCACTCCAATAGAAGATTTGTGATAAATTTTGGTGATGCTTTTATATGCTATGCTTGATGCATGAGGTTTTGTGTCCAACTTTTTCCTTGCATGGTCTCCTATTAAGCAAAATATTTGTGAAGTCCTTTTATTATGTTAGTTCCACACATCATGATTTCATGAGTGCATCCTTTCTATACTACAAATCATAATTCTTTCGTGCATTTTATGGGTCATGCTCAATATGTTAATTATTTATAGTGTTTGAATTGTTATGGATCACACTTTTGATGCAAAATGCAAAATATATAATCATATGTGTGTACAAATACAAGGTGAACATGCAAATATAAAAGTACACAACACCTATAACAATATCACAGAGAATGTGTGAGCATGTTCACCCAAATATCCATTTCTAAGATTGATCAATTTTAGGTTATTTTTGTCATACTTTGCACAAGGTGACATAAAAACTCTTGCATCCTCTATAGCTGTTGATCTCAAAGAGAAAGTTGATCTATGTGTGTGTGTGTGTGTGTGTGTGTGTGTGAAGGTCAAGAAAGTTGTAGTAAGATGTGCTTATAAGCTCCAGTCATGCTTTTTAGTAGGTCTAGAGTATTGGGTATATCTCGTCAATTTACCACTAGCATCCTCATCATTTCAATCCTTTCATGCAACCAATATATATGAAACCATTTTATATTCCATATGATTTTCATAGCAAAATTGAGATGCCTCTTCTACACATGTTCCTTTGGGAAAACTATTTAAAGTAGTGTTTATATCAACCTTATATTATTTGAATATAAAGCATGGACCATCCTTGCGTAGAATTCATTTTGACTGATCTAAATCGAGGCATGATGTTAACAAAAGCAAAGGGTGCAATTGCTTACAACCATGGAGAAGAGAACATTTCAATTCAAAGTTTACCAATGTTAAATGATGTAGGCTACAAAACATACATACCAAACAAGAACTACTACCATTAAGATAAGAGATGTGGACATGATAACCTATAAGAAATGGAAGGATGCATAAGCATAGACATATGTGAATGTTTTCCTTTTGTAGTCTTCTTGGATCTTATCAGAATTAGATAAGCAACACCTAAGAATACAATCACACCCTTCAAGGCCTCTAAAGTACCATGCATTGCTTAAAGGGAGCATTCACTAGTGACAAGGAATTGACTTACTTGAAGTCACATGATTGACATAAGATGTTATAGCTTGTATAAGCTATAGTAGGTACAACACATAATTAAGATAATTATATCCAAACAAGATCTACTACCATTACGACAAGGGATGTGGGTAGGATGACCTACAAGAAGTGGAATGATGCACAAGCATAGGCATATATGAATGTTTTCCTTTTGTAAGTTTTATGAATCTTATCAAAAATAGATAACCAACACCTAAAAAATACAACGACACCATTCAAGGGCACTACAAGTACCATGCATTGCTTAAAGGGAGCATTCACTAGTGACAAGGAATTGACTTACTTGAAGTCACATGATTGGCATATTCGCTGTAGCTTATACTAGCTATAATAGGTACAACTCATAATTAAGATCACTGGTGATTTGGTATACTAAATGGTTAATAGAGTGTCATCTCTAATAAAATATTTTGCTTGCAAACCATACAATGCATGTTCTATACAATGCTTAAAATCAAATTATGAAGGTGCTAAATATCTACTACCATTACGATAAGGGATGTGGGTAGGATGACCTACAAGAAGTGGAAGGATGCACAAGCATAGGCACATGTGAATGTTTTCCTTTTGTAAGTTTTATGAATCTTATCAAAATTAGATAACCAACACCTAAAAAATACAATGACACCATTCAAGGCCACTACAAGTACCATGCATTGCTTAAAGGGAGCATTCACTAGTGACAAGGAATTGACTTACTTGAAGTCACATGATTTGCATATTCATTGTAGCTTATACTAGCTATAATGGGTACAACTCATAATTAAGATCACTTTATCTAAGTGTGGAAACAAATTTTGTTTGGAGTGATTTGGTATACTAAATGGTTAATAGAGTGTTATCTCTAATACAATATTTTGCTTGCAAACGATACAATGCGTGTTCTATACAATGCTTAAAATCAAATTATGAAGGTGCTAAAGATCTACTACCATTTCGACAAGGAATGTGGGTAGGATGATCTACAAGAAGTGGAAGGATGCACAAGCATAGGCACATGTGAATGTTTTCCTTTTGTAAGTTTTATGAATCTTATCAAAATTAGATAACCAATACCTAAAAAATACAATGACACCATTCAAGGCCACTACAAGTACCATGCATTGCTTAAAGGGAGCACTCACTAGTGACAAGGAATTGACTTACTTGAAGTCACATGATTTGCATATTCGTTGTAGCTTATACTAGCTATAATAGGTACAACTCATAATTAAGATCACTTTATCTAAGTGTGGAAACAAATTTTGTTTGGAGTGATTTGGTATACTAAATGGTTAATAGAGTGTTATCTCTAATACAATATTTTGATTGCAAACCATACAATGCGTGTTCTATACAATGCTTAAAATCAAATTATGAAGGTGCTAAATATCTACTACCATTACGACAAGGAATGTGGGTAGGATGACCTACAAGAAGTGGAAGGATGCACAAGCATAGGCACATGTGAATGTTTTCCTTTTGTAAGTTTTATGAATCTTATCAAAATTAGATAACCAACACCTAAAAAATACAATGACACCATTCAAGGCCACTACAAGTACCATGCATTGCTTAAAGGGAGCATTCACTAGTGACAAGGAATTGACTTACTTGAAGTCACATGATTTGCATATTCGTTGTAGTTTATACTAGCTATAATACGTACAACTCATAATTAAGATCACTTTATCTAAGTGTGGAAACAAATTTTGTTTGGAGTGATTTGGTATACTAAATGGTTAATAGAGTGTTATCTCTAATACAATATTTTGCTTGCAAACGATACAATGCGTGTTCTATACAATGCTTAAAATCAAATTATGAAGGTGCTAAAGATGTTTGGATAAAGAATTCATCTATAGATGCACAAAGGAAGGCTAGAATAAATGTACCACTTCATTCTTTTGAACTCAATGACATTATCATGCCTGGCCTTAGTTAAAGGAAAAACCAATGGATGCATACATGATATTGTGATCAATAACCAAATTCTAATTGAATTGCCTAAAGTTTGAGGAAGTTTCAATTTGCTTGGTACCCTAATAAGATCATATTGATTTGCATTATTCTAGTGAAAATAAGGTAAAAATGTTTACTTGCTCCTCTTTTGAAGCATCCCATGGGATCTTAGCAAAGATATCTTAAGAGATTGCCACATGACATAACTTGAACAAATGTTTACATAAGAACAACCTCTACTATTTTCCCTTCTCATTAGTTCCTTTCTAATGGAAAATACATTTGCCATCAATTTCGATTGAGATACCTTAATTTTGGATGCCCAAAAGTTTACTAGTATGCCCATTCACCATGTTTGTCTTTCCACATTCACTTAAAACTCTCTATGGTAGAGAGATTATTATATGCAATATTTGGTAGATCTTGTTGATACAAACATGCCTAACCATTCTCTATCCCTTTATTTTTTCCATGGTACAAATTGAATTTGAAATTTTTTTGAGAGAGTCTTTTTTGGACATGGTGAGTAAAAAGAAGGAAACTATAGGAACTACTATTACTTGAGTTAATTGCTAACAATTACTTGAATCGAGTATTATACTCACTCAAGTTAAGGCAAACATGTAGCAGATGGCCAATCTTGAAACCCTTACTAAAGAACTTGTTTTAAACGTTCACTCTAAGAAACTCCATGGTACATGAATTTGATTTTGATTCATTGATTAACCAATCTTGGCCATCCAAGTGGTTGTAAGTCCTCATTTATAAATATTTTAAGAGATCATTTGAAATGCTACTATGTAATAAAAAAGCCAGAGCATGCAAAACCCATTTGGCAAAAGCCATGTCTGTATTATCATTTGGAGCACCAAAACCATGAAAAATGTAATTGCCAAGGCCTATGCCATCTACTTGATCCATGGAATGGTTGAAGGCCCATAATGTCCCCATCAATTAGCCACTTATTTCAAACAAAGGAAGCATAGGGTGAGTGGAAATTGCAATTAAGAGGGTTGAGCATGCAACCCTATCAACACATTTGTGTTAAGGTAATGGGTAGTGTTGACTTTGCCTTTAGCATAGTCCATACAACTCCATTGATAGAAATTACATATTACGCCATTACTACCTATTACATGTGAATCAATATTTCTAAAAATCAATACAAATATGCGTATTGAAGAAAGGCAACATATTTTATCTAAACTTTCGTGAACTCATTTTTTCTAGCTGGTATAAACATAGAGTAGTTTTATGCCAAAATCTTTATGCAAGTTTAACACATAGCTCCCATTAATAAAATGGATCTCAATAGTGCAAACTAGTGAGAGATAGAACCTTAAACAATATGTATAGAAATACTAATCTTCGAGGCACTATAGGAGATGAAATCTTCATACCACTTAGGAAATGGAAACAAATAGGAACATTGGTGTTATGTTAATGGACATTAGGTCTTGTAGATGATAATGACATGAAAGGATATGATGCCCCTATAGGCACCATAAAGATTTGTGGCAAAAAACCTCCATGTCTACTATGTATCTTTATATTTTACTAAGATTGTTATGCAATGCTGTATATCCTCCTTTTTGGAGCTCGTGCTATGATATCCACCCCTACTTTCCTTTGTAGACCATCCATAATTTAGTGTGATGATGAGATTGTAGGTAGTTCACAAGTATTAGCATTTCCTAGAACCATGTCAAGGTGAATATAACACAAATACTATAATTCTTCTTTTATATTAGAAATGAACCTCATTTGGTGCTATACATCCACAATCCACAAATTACTAGTGCAATGATTTCAAGAGGAGAACAATCATAAGCCTTGATCGAAAGGATAACCACCATCATAAAATACATGAAAAACCACACATATACAATAGGACTATCCACCAAGGTGATGTTGGTTATGTTCAACTATGATGTCCTATCTTTCAATAGACATAAAATGCTACAACTTGTGTTTTTTTGGTTTTCTCAAAGTGCATATTTCCATAAGGATATGGAATCAACTTTCTCCTTCAAAGTTTTTTGCATGACGAATACACACCATCTTGTTTACTTTGCTCCAAACATTACGCATTAGTTTGGGCCAATCCTTTGACATCCCAATATCTTACACTAGATCAATACTACACGAGAACTACTTTTTGACCAAGCTTGGACTATATTGACCCCATCAAGGTTTTACATTACCTTTAGCATTAAAGATGAAGAATCGGTCGGGTTAAGGGGAGATTTCAATTGTAATAAGCCGAGGGGTGGGTTTTACTCAAGTCTTAGAAAGGTACATTTCCTTATTGACGAATACATAGTCTTGATAGCTTGTCCCTTCATAAAAAATGTCCACCATACAACATACATTTTAGCAATGTGTATACCCTAAAGGAGCATTTTTTGAAAACAAAATTCAGGTGTTTCTTTGCTGCACATGATCTCTTAGGTCAATGTTTAAAGAGAATTGATTTTGGAGTAGAACAAAAATGTTCAATTTAATGATTCATAGGTTTTTACCAAGGCTCTTTGGCAAGAAAAATCTTCAATTTAAAGACTTGTAGGTTTTTCCTAAGGCTCTTGGACATCATTCCACAAAACTATGACTATGGCGGTCTCAACTTTATCAATTTGAAACTCTTTGCTTAAATTTAGTTCTTATTTTTCTTATTTTTGCAATTCACTTGATACTAAACCTTGGTTTTTCATAAGTATTATAATTATTCTTGATGAATTGCAACCAAGAAGAGAAATATCCACTCTTCTACATATGCCTCTAAGAGGCTAATGCTAAGCTTGCATGAAATAATATATCCTTTTGCCTAACTTTGCAAGTCCTTGAGACTTGAACTTGAATTAACATATAGGTTGTGTACGAATATGCACGTTTAGAGGCACAAGACATGCAAAAGAAAGCATGTAGTTTGGCGCAATGCTTACAATGATCTCTACAAGAAGTCATGCATTATCACAAATTATGCAATTTGTTGGTGGTTGAGCTTCACAATATGCTTAAAAGATATAGGCACATATCACACATCCTACTACAATAATCATTGTAGCTCTTCCATTGTCTTGGTTATCTTCTAGTAGAAAAATGGTAAGTGCTCTTCACGCATCCAAGTGTCCGAAGGCAAAGAGAAAAGACATGCGTGAATTGCGATGACAAAGATTTATTAAGAGTTAGGGTAATGCCATTTTAGACTTCATTGTTATGAAGTTTAGCAAGTAAAGTAAGCTTGGATTTTTAAAATGAATAAAAGTTGAAGAACATGCCACATGACATTGAGATTACTTGGACTACTTCAAGAAAATCTAGTTCTCAGTGGGATACTATAGTTACTTAGCTAATACATGAAAAAGTAATCTTTACTAGGTGTTAAATATTTGAGGTTTAGGGTTAAGTAATCCTTTTGCTTTTAACAAAAGCCCTCATGCTAACCAAAGGGTTTTATCATGTAAATTTGGCTAGAGTAAAGATTGTAAAAAATCACTCTTTGAATGTTCATTGTGTTTAGTGCTATCATTCTTTTATTGGTTTTGTTGGCAAATGCATGCCTAATTGCCCAACCCATGCAACTGACAATTTTACTTCTCATATGGAGTATATTCTTCTTGTCTTGCAAGTATGATGTATATCATATTTAGTCAAAGTAGTTGTAGTAAATAGATGTTAGTCTTGAAATGTTTATGTAGCAATAGTTAATTGATAAGAAGTATATATAATCTTTATTAAATTTTTTGAGGGATGTTCCAAGGTTTCAAGGTCTTGTATTTGTGAAAATCTTCCTAATTAGGAAAAGAAATGTGATGGAACTATCATTATATTAATATGTAATAAAGCTTACAAATGCAAATGCCTCTAGAGTGTAACAAAAGCCAATAATCCCACTCCTTGATTTATTGCCAATTTAGGATGAAGATATCTCCTAGGAAAGGTATACTAATTTAGATGCTGCATAATACCAAACCCTCGAAAATTGAAATATCTCCAAGTCCTTGTCTAGAATTTGACATAACACTATCAACTTTCAAGTGATTGTAAGACCAAATGCCTTGTCAAAACAATCTAATGATATTTCAAATGCTCATGGAAAAGAGGCATTTCCAAGATGGCTAAGCGACTTGGTTGTAGCTTGCATCTACACAAAGCATTATTATGGGATCTTATCTTAGAATCAATAGAGCCTCACTATGACCATCATCTTCCACAAGAAAAACTAAAATGGATGAAAAACATGCCTCCCAAAATGTCAACTTTTCTCAAAGTAATCACCCCAAAGTATACAAGCAAAGCATATTTGGAGAAGTGCAACACAAGTTTTGTTGCATTTAAATGACTCTTGGTTAAATTTATTTCCAATAGTCTAAGAGGCCATTATCAATAGTTTCTTTGCAAGGTGTCATGATCCCTTGACTATCGCATTACATAGTCTAAAGCTAGTCAAACTACTAAGCATCAAAAGTTTAGATTGGTTTTTTTAACACAAGTTTGGTTTTAGGATATAGTAATGTAATGTTCAAAAATTGATGAGTGACTTTATACATGGTACAAATACCCATAAGAAGCAAAAGTTTATCGATAGCTCACCTGAGACTTGTGAAAGACGAGAAACATATGCATGTGGCTATATTAAAACATTTCATTTATATAAAATGCTGACATTGACTCCCATAAAGTCTTTTCTTGCAAGGTGCAAATTGCAACTAAAATAAAAAGGTACTAATTTAAGCAAATATTTGCCTAAATCTTGATAGTAACTTTAGATATTGAATATAAGCATAAGAAATGATATGACTAAGCACCATATATAGGGAGAAATGTTAAAAAAGCTTGTGAACTCAAGGTGATGGAACATACATGCTTTACATGGCTACTCCCTTTAATATCTCCCAAAATTCTTGAGCATGAAAATCATGGTTTCTTGTTGTTAGGTGCTTGAGGACTTTGGAAGAGATCTAGGATTGTTTTCATGAGCCAACCTTGTGAGTGAACTATTATTTCATGAACTGCTATGAAAGAGCTAAGTATAGTTTTCTATTTCAAAGACAAACAACATTTTGATACATGTAGCTAATGGTTACATGATCATTGACGATAATTAGATGTTTAGAATTCTCTTTTAAAGCTCCCACCTCACCATGATAGATGATTTATGATGACAAGGGGACGGTAGAATTAGGTAAGAGAAACTACCTTGGATCATACACATGTGCTACCATGGTGGTCCAATCATTAATGCAATGCACGTGGTCAAAGCATACCCAACTATTGCGTAGGTTCCCAATGCCATTCCTTCGCATACGATTCACTAAGTCAACCCACGAGGCTAGCCCAGTTGTTGACATTTTGAATATAAAGCACCTACTATCATTGTCAACGGCTTGCCTAGGAAATAGACTACCATGGAAAAATCTGTATGCACAACATTGCTTTAACTTTAGAAGACGAGATTCCATTCCCTGATCACTCTCAGCGCGTGCTGCACAGACCATGTGTTTGAACTACATTGATCTTCATATGCATGGCCTTTTAAAGATATTTTAGATTTACCATATACACTAGTTGGATTTATCAAACATAAGAGGAAATTGTTCACGAAGGCCTAAATTTTTTCCCATAAGAAAATAATTGATGGTACTAGGAGAGGATTCATGGGGCCAATCATTATGCGATGAGTAGAACTGCAACGTAATAGCAATATATCGTTCAACAAGACGAACGAGTTATCATATTGCAATTTTTATTCATACTGTTTAGGCCATTTATGGTTTTGTACGACCACGATATACCGTCGCAAAACATGCATGTACAGAAAATTATTGGCTTGCAGAATTTCACACTGAACCGAGTCACGCTCTACCGTTAGACTCGACTCCTTTAATTGCATGCCTTTCAAATGAATTTAGTCATGCAAAGATTGGCAAATGAGGTGCAACCAGAAGAGCCAGAGCACAAAAAATATGCAGCCAACTAAAAAGCAGCATGCACTGGGAGAGTGTCAGAAGTGTCATGTACGACATGAATTAAATGGTTACAGCATTCTTGAAACCTTCTCACTACAAAGAACTCTTCACAGGACATCAATTACACCAGAAGAAGCATGTGCATGCTCGGTCTAGTATATGCACATTTGGCCCGAACGAGTTGCAGCCAACAGGCAAAAGACAATAACATCTCAAAACACATTCTTGCACTAATACATACATGCTTAAAATAGTAGTAACAGGCCGATCTATCTGCATCAGTTGGCCAAAGAGTAATCTGCCCAGCCCCTCATTCGCACAGTGGACAAACTATAACTGCCAATTGTTGTCACGGGCCTGATAGTCAGGACTACTCTCTCTGTCTCATCTGATTCATATGGACATCAGGTTGAGTCATTTGACTAAACAGACTAGTGTGTGAATTTTGGAACTTCTCACCTTAGCTTGCTCATATGGGCTCAGTTGGCCACATCATCTAACCTCTGGAAGACCTTGCCCTGGTGGGAGGTCCAACATTTCGTGCGTCGTAACTTATCAGCCTGGTGCCATAATGGGGCTGCATCTAGTCACTTAATGACAAAAACATGGCAACACCTCGCCTGACCCAATGTTCTGCAGGTTTGTCAGTAGGCAAATCCACATTGAAAACAAAATTGGAAGAATGGCCAGTAGTAGCAAGTACACCCCGCCTCTCGGTAGTGCGGTACAAGGGGCATTGGTAGCAAGGTGTCTCTTTCTTGTGATCAACTTCGGTTGGCTTTAGCCAAATCATAGGAGCAGGAGAGAACAAAACTTTGGGCAAGGACTCTGCAAGCATCATCCTATCGTTATCCCACCTTGCTCCTTCCAAAAACATGCCTTCTATGTACACCCCATCATCAGGGCGTGTGTCATACAAACCATCCTTGGGTAAGCACCTAAACTCGAAGGTGATAGTATCAATTGGGATCTTGTACTTACGGGCATAGTTCTGCAGTACAGCAGTGAGGAATGCATGTGTGAAGAAGAACCCACTTATCCAGAATCTTGTTGGAGGTCCTTTATCCATCCATGTGGCGAACATATTCAATCGAGCTGTTAAGTCCATTATGTAGCTGCTCAAGGGCTTCAGTGATGGGAAGGATTTTGCCACCCACATAGCAGGGAGTTTTCCATTATATACACTATTTGCTAGTTTCTCAATCTCAGCGGACATCACCACCAGTCCTTTCAGGGTCCTTTCTAGTACCTTAAGGCTTGACCGGATGACCTGCATTTGCAATTGGCTTGTTTAGTTTCCCCACTGATTGTTTCTTAGAACAACTTTATGTTGACTTGCATCTTACTGTGCTTGTTTGGGTTCCTTGCAAGCTTAGTGTCTCATGAAAGACAGTGATGTGTTATATAAACTTTATGCCGCATGCAACGTACGATACATTTCAAGGTTACAAATTAAAAAAGGTGAGTAAAAAGAGCAGATGATATGTTTTGCTAACTCAAAAGAACAAATAGCATATAAAATAAAACACCATATTAGAGAATTTGGGAATTTCCCAAGTCCCACTTTTAAATAAGAGGTAAAGATTTGGCCATGTGGCTAAATCTTAACCCATGCTTCAAAGTGGGGCTTAGAAAGATAATCTATATAGTAATTAGAGTAGACTCTACTTTCAAATAAGGGGACAAGATTTGATCGTATGGCCAAATATTAACTATATTGGAAATTCTCAAACTATATGAGAATTTCCAAATTCCCTAATAGTGTTCAAAGGAATTTTTATCAAGTAGAGTTTGCTAGCATGAAACCAGTTTCGAAGCTGTTTTATTAAAAGTGGCACATCAATAGGTTTTGTACTAGACCTCAAGCTTTTTTCTGCAGCATTGAACATTATGATTTACATATTATTGTATGGAACAAACCACAGGGTAAGTGAAAAGGGAGTCAGTCTTTATATGTCTATAGTATGAAAATGTACAGACCTCAGTCAGGTTGTTGTATCTGGTCATTTCTTGATGAAGAACAGAATTCATGCTCTCGTTATACTGTACAGGATATCGATAACGAGCAAGCTCAATGTCAAATGGAGGTGGAATTCTGTTTGCCATGTCCTGTACAATGTCCAGAATTACTTCATCTCTGCTGCGACCACCTGTGTCAGCTACGTTGCTCTGCAAGTGTGATTAGATGAGTCAAAAGCACAGTTTGATTAGAAGTGGAATCTCGTCATGTCTTCTGTTAGGTTTTTACCTCAGTCTTGATTCATTATATTTGTTGTGGTAATTTTTGGCTGCCATAACAGCTTGCAGTTTACAAGAGTCATCATTCAAATTTGACTTATGCACACTATGTACTGGAAGAATTTGTAGATATTTTTCTGCTGAATAAGAGGTAGATGGAGTACCTGTGTCTCAAGTATGGAAGAAAGGAACATGTCTGTTTCTTGCTGATCTTTTGTGATGTCTGCATTGTCGTGTAAACCAAATACCTCTGGTTTAGTGATCAGTGGAAATTGTCTAATATGGTCAATGAAATCTTGGTGAGAACCATCTGAAGGTACACTGTACACATTGGATGAAGAAAATTTGTAGCCGTCTTCCAAAATTTGTGGACAATATATAACAGAGAGTAAACACATTAAAGTTCTCCGGTCATGGGCATCAGTGACACGCCCTCCATAATTGCATTCTCCCGTTAAGTACAGCAGTGCCTGCATATTGCATGATATTACTACAGTGGGTTCACGGCTAGTACTACGACAGCCTACTACGTGATCATAATACCAAAACATCATGATTCTGTCCTTCTAGTGAGTTGCTCTTTCATTTGAAATCTTGGCCCAGTAAGGTTGAAGAAAATGAAGAGAAGAGTTGGGGCTGGGCCTTTAACTTGTATGCTTTTCAAGTGTGTAAATTTTGTGGGAGCTTTAAGCAATCTCTATTAAACCCCTTGAGATTCTAAATGTTAAATGAAAATATTACTACTATTCATCCTTGCTTGATTATCCACTTGTGAAGCTTTGGCAAACCAATCTTGGTTCTGACTGACACAACTTGATGGCTTATTCTAATTGCATGTTGAAAACCTTAGTCAGCTTCTGTATTATGCGTACAAATAATAGTGTATGTGCATTCTGAAGTTTTCAAGTTGATAGAAGAGTGAAGTTTGCTAAAAACAGGGAGTTTCTAAGCTATTAACATGAATAAATGATCCAGTAAAGTTTTGTGAAGAGAGTCAGAAATGCTCAGGGGATTTATGCATGTACCTTAAAAGGTATGCTTTCTGGAAACTCCAAAAGAAATGCATGTAATTGGCGCATACTGATTTTTAGATCAGAATCGCTGAACTGATAGGGAATATTCCAACCAAGTGGTCCAAATTTCACTCTCTCTTGAACAGATGCATGAAAAAAGCAGAGTCCAAAAAGCATTCTCCTCCAAATTGGGCCTTTTTCTCCAGGCATCTCGAAGAATTTCTGATCACTGATGGGATCGCTTTGGTAATTCTGGCAAAAGGCAAGGCATTTAGATAGTTGAACAGAAAACTTATACAAAGGTTAGGTCTTGAAAATGATTTTTTGAAACTTTTGCCCTGTATGTATGTTAATGAGACTTCTGAAAGGAGTACTCTGCAAACCTGTAGGAGGTTTGCACGTAGTCCCTTTGGCGATTCATTTGTCATTTTGATACTGCTCTGAAGAATTGTCACTGGGAATTTATCAGAAGGATAGCTTGTGAGCCACATTCTAAATCCTGCATTTGTGGTCTCTGAGCCGAAATTCTCACAGATTCTCTCTAGTTGTGGCATCCATGATGCTGCAAGATGGCAGTTCTGTAAAACAACCCAATCGCCTGTTTGCATGCTACTTTGTATCATTGCTGCAGCTTTTGGACCTTGACCTTGACCTAATGATATACTCTGCACCTGAGAATTGGCAATAAAACTTGGACTTGAGTTGAATTGCTTCAATCCTTATATATCAGATTTCTTTCACAAGTATAGGACCTCTGACTGGGCAATATCTAATGTACAATTTCTAGCTGGCTAAGAAGTATCATCCAGATATGAACAAAGATAGTGCCACCGCACAAAGAAAGTTTCAAGAAATTCAACAAGCTTATGAGGTCAGTGTGGGTGCAATAAATGCTGTTTTTGTGCTGCTGGTTCATCCAGCTCATTAGTTTCATCTATAATGGTGCAGGTCCTTAAAGATGATGAAAAACGTGTGCAATATGACCAGGTGTCTTGACATCGAAACAAGAGTTTTTCCTGTCTCTAGGTGCTAGTTTAAAAACAAGGTGTCTCTCAACACTTTGTAATCTTCTCTTTTCAATGCGTAACCAAATATAATCATCAACTTTGAAACTCATAGGTGTTCTTTTCTTGTTAGCTTGTTTAGTGTATGATTGCTGGGCTTTCGCAATCACGTCTTTAACTTTAGCAAAAATAGTAGCATGCATATTGGCAATATCATCAGCCACAATCACGCATGCATTCACCCATATGCACAGCACACATACGCACGTGCACACACACAGAGTCATGGTGAAACGAGTTGAATGTATTATATTGAGAAAGAATATGTGCCCACTGGCAAGGCACCAACAAACATCACCATAGGAACAATCATGATTTGAGACGAAGGTTGCTGTTCAGAATATGCCAAAAATGCGTTACTCATTGATCTTGTTAGATCAAAATGAGCAGTGGAATAATGAAGGACACAAGGTTGATGAAAGAGACAATGCACAACAATAATGCAAGAGAACATGTAACCAGGACCAAGAATCCACTATCAGAAACAAGAGTAGAATAGTTGAGCACCAACTCACATGCTCCACAGGTTTCCTCTTTACACAACAAGGATCTGCAAGTACAAGACTGAATGACTCTGGCCACACTCCATCCTTATATAGACCAAAAAAGAGAAGTCATCCCACCAAAAATAGGTTTGCGAAGAATCTAGTAAAAACACAAGAGGCCATCCATAAATTCAGGCTTGGGCACCTATGAACTTGTGAAATTACCACTTCTAACACCCTCTCAGACTATAGGTGAGCAAGACAACTGCACTAAGTCCAGATGTCATAATCCCTCTTTGAAGTTGACATAGTCAAGCTAGTCATTGTGCCCTCTTGCAGCTACATGAGCTCCATGGTTAGCTTGCCATGACACCAAGATTGCTTCATTGGAGCATATGCATTTGGGTACCTTCCTGCGAGACCACCCGAACATATCATGTTGCATGTCCCATCATGAACTTGGCACTGGACACATCAGTCCAAAGTTTGGAGTTGCTAGAACATGTGGACTCACTAATACACATCAAATCCACCAAACAAGCGAGAGCATCAACATGCCCTCTCTCCACCCTCACAGTTGCCCTTTCTGGCTAGGAGCATGGAGGGTGTGCGACATCATTAAAATACCTCTTCATGACTCACTACAGCTAGAGTGGCCCTCAGTGAATCAGAGTTACAGGCGGAAGATGACCTGTCCTTCTTGCCCTTCCCTTGGAATTTGGTAGCTTGCTTTAGAAACTCCCTGGAGAGATAGCCCCACTGAACCCAATTCCTCTTTGCCTTTGAAGGTACTGTGAATCCCTTCTTGATAACATCACCATTTGTTGGAACCTTCCCTTGTCCTTGTAGCAAAGACTCCTCGTCAGGGAAAAGGGAAAGTAGTTCATCAAACTCAAGATCAAGAGGGGAAACCCGAACCTTCATAGCATCTCATACTTTGAAGGAAGCCTAAGCAAACAACTGAGAGGAGTAAGAGCTGCCCCCAAGGTGAGCAAGTAATCCAGGATAATCTTGAACCTCAATAGAAATGATTGATGGAGTCTCCCAAATTAAAATTGATATTACACAATCGACACTAGATATTTGTGCACTTCATCAAATTTGAAGGGTGGTAGTCCTTTATTGCCACTAGATATTTGTGCCCTTCATATAAAGTATGAGACTTGGATTGGGGAGGCTACAGGATATGATGCCTACACATGGAGGACCATGGCAGCCTAGCATCCATTGGGTATTTTAGGAGATTAGCACCAAAGATTTAGCGAGGAGGAGACTTAAGAGGCAAATATTACATGGCCTTAGGGAAGCCATGGCTATGATTGACGCCATGATGGAGGGAGTTCCACTAGATTGGTGGATAGATACAACCACCTCCCGGCAGGCATTTACAAAGCATGAGTGTTATCACAGATGTAAAGGTTTTGCAGTTACATTGCACGTACTCATATTCATAATCTTACCTGCTGTCTTAAACCCTCAGCAAACTTTAACAATGCTGCCATTGGATCTGATCCAGGAGAGAGCACAAAAACTAATGGGATTGTTGGACTGGAGTCATGATAGACCTTAGCCAAGTCGAACGTTGGTGGTTCCACATAGCGCTGGCCCATGGTTTCATGGACAAAGCTATTAACACTTAAGACAATGAGATCAGGTCGTATTGTACGTATAATGAGGAGCTTTTGAAATTTTGTCAGCTTTGTGTCCCAATCATCTGGTAATTGTTCTTTATATGGTTGGGAGCTATCATATATGTGCCTCCATTTCTCTGGATTCTGTGCAAATGCTTTGTTAAAGCCCTGAGTCAAAACAAAAAAGGTTAGGCTATTCTTACACTAGAATGATAAAACTGGAAGAAAGAACAACACCGTAACATCCCCATCATGCTCTAAGTATTTCCTTGAATGTTACTATATGACATGCATGCCGCACAGAATGCTAATCAAGGCATACAATTGTGAGATGGGATTGGCGTACTTGATACGCCTCAAATTTGGAGAGTTGAACCATTTCAGTCCAAAGTTTCTCAGCGAGCCAAGGAGCTGGAGACTTTACTTTCTCTCGTTCTATTGTAACTGAACCAGCTACGAGAAACCTGAACTCTTCACTGGATACTTTACCGTGCCTTGATAGAACGTCAATACAAATCAAAAAGGAAAATAACAATTTATCCTTCTCAAACAAGCTCCTTGAAATATTGCAGAATAGAGAGTACGTGAAGAAATCATTGAGAATTTCTATTCTTTTGGATAGCACATCTGCCTTCTCTGAGTCTTTGATTGAAGATTGAAAGAGACTGAGGTACCTGCGAACAAGAAATCCTTAAGACCTACAAATCAACAAAGGTTAGTTTTCTGAATTTCAGAAAATCTACTTTTTGACATGACATGTGCTAGGCTTACAGTTACTTGAACGTCAAACATGTTATACTGATTGCAATAGTGCCTTATTAAGTGCAAGAGTGTTGGTACATAGGGTTTATTAATTTCACATGAGGTATTAGATGTACAGTAATTTAGCTTGCCAAACATCCTTGACAAGTGGTAATAGCTCCTTATTCGACCTACCAACTAAGAGAGTATTGGTACATAGGGTCTATTGAGCAAAGGTTTGATATTGTGAAGAACAGAGATGCCACATGTGCAGCAACAGGTAAATATCCTTTCCTAGCTTCATCAATTTTCGCCTCAGTTTTCTCTGCAGTTTTCTGCTTTTCGGCAATATCAATTGATAAAGCTTTTGACGTTGAAATAATGTTAATGGCAGTCTCATTCTCAAGGATATTACCCTCTGAACTTGACAGAACCTGAGAAAAAAAAAGGTCAACCTTAAACATTAGTCCATATGTTTGCTTTTGCACATTTTAAATTGGTCAATGAAGCAAGAGAAGTGAGATCATGAGCTTGTGGTATGTGCAGAAGTTGGTCATAGTTTAAAGCGTTAGTCAAGTGTGTACAGGAAACTCAAATAATTTTGCATTCACATACCATCAAAATTGTGTTTATAAGGTATCAAATAAAAGAATGGGCACAGAAAGTTCATCTTTCTTTTACAATTTTAGAAGAAGGAAAATAAACTATATAAAAAGGAAGCAGAAACTATGAAACATAGACCCCTCTTACTTGTATTTGCCTTTAAGAAAGGAAAATTAATGTGAGACCTTACTAAAGAAAAATACAATCTAAGGCCTGATTCAGATGCATCTGTACAGGTGCATACGAAAGGGATGCTGGTTGAATTGGTGTATATTGTTTTGCTGCTGCTTGACGAGACATTGTAAGTGCACATGGCTGCCAATTACTTGATGAAATGAACAGAAAAGTTTCAGCTGTGTGAAAGTGCACAGAAACAAACATCTCCATATGGAATTGTTTGTCTGGACATGCTTAACACCAGCCAAAGTAGCATTATAGAGGAAAGACTAATCACGAGAAGCATTTCTGTGATCTGATATAAAACCATCAAGTTGGTCATTAGCAATTATTTCCTGTATTTTGCAGAATTTTGGAAGTATTCTAATTATTTACACCACAATATTTGATTTTTTTTTTCTAAAATTTCAATTAAATCAATGGTATCTAGTGCTTGTTGAGACATAAACTTTGCAACTCTAGATCATTTTAAGTATTGTTGCAACCTTGATATTATATTTTCACCCTAGTTATTGACCGAAGTGATCATTGATAAAATGTTTTCCTGGGAAAACAACACTGGGCTTACCAAAAGGGGGTCTATTCACAGCTTACAGTGGGATCCAGGAGAGGGTTTGGAGAGACCCATTTCTTGACAAACCATGCGATGTAGCTTTCTTTAGCTACACCACCAGGCTAGGGAGGAGGATTAAAATGAGTGGGAGCAGAGAAGTGCTGGCAACCACTCCCCATTGGCACAAACAAGTTATCTAAGATCCTTGCTTGCTGGACTTTTGGAGGAGGTTGGACAACAGTTTTGGCCTAGGAAGACTTCTCACTTTCTATGATTAGTAGCTCAACTGGCACATGGGTTGGCTATGGCTGGGCCCTAGTGGCATGTGCAAGACATGGTGAGTCAGGGGACTCATAGACCAGACTGCCCTAGAGTTGAGGAGGTGTGGACTTTGGAGGAGAGGCCTCAGGATGGTCTTTCATGCCATAACAAAGACAAAGGTTGTGACTTAAGAGGGGCAATAGCTTTGGGTCATAGATAGAGGGCCGGCATCCATATATAAGGATGTTTAGGGGAGCCACTCTTTCCTCATTGCTCGTCAGCATTTGAGTATGATCCACACACCACATTACTCATGGGTGTAGTGGACTCCAGGACACAATCACAAATGGGAGTTGATGGCTAGTATCATTGCTTGGCACATTTGGATTGTGAGGTGTAGCGATGCTATAGAACTCTAGGATGTTTCTACTACAGAGACCCTTTCTAGGATTTGGACAGAGATAATCCATACTGTTTGTGGGAGATGGGAGAGGCCGCACATTTGGATACCAGTTTTGGTATTACTTTTTTGGAGAGATTAGTAAACCTAGGAGCATTTCCAAGGTTTAAGCATTTCAGTATTTGGAGAATCTCAACCATATGCAAAGAATTTCTGCCGATTTTTGGTTATTCAGAAATATCTTCATCCTGCAGGATTTTACATTGGTTGCCCAAAATGTAGACCTCTAAGTAGACAGCTTTCCTCAGACTAAAATATGTGGTCTTCTGTTAAAAAATTTATTGTCTTTTAGTCCACTTGGTTGGCCAGGAAAAAGAAATGTTCATTGCACCAGCATGTTGATTGTGCCCCTGCAAATTCACAATTTCGGGCTTGGAGGCTGAGTTGAAAACCCATTAACAACTTCAAATAAGTGTGGAGGATCTAATGGACCCAACAGTAGATTCCACCCAAATTTCTAACCATTAGTCATATGACCTTTATCATGGAGGTGACTAGCATTCACGTCTCAAGCAAGTTGTCCTATAAATATGTTGATGGTAGATTTCCTGTCCTTCACTGAACGTGGAACTGTGCTAATGTTGAGATGGATGTTATTTTGTGCACAAAGTTTTCGATTGTTCTAATGGTTGGACTTCGGGGAGCTGCCACTCTAGGGCTATGGCACACCATCATTGGAAACTGATACCTTGTAGCCTGAATGAGCATCAGAGAGCTTTCATTGATAGTAACTTTTTATTTAATGTTATCATTAATTTTAATGTTAGTGTGACATTAAATGTTATTGCAACTTTAACATTTAATGTTTAACAATTGATTTTAATGTTGACATCCTCATTAATGTTATTACAATGTGGGCTTTGGGTGTCGGGGAGAGAGAAACACTAAGGAATCAGACGCGGAGAGAGAAAGTCTGAATTTTGAGAAAGAAGGGTTGTAGACGGGGAGAGAGAACGTGAGAGAAGAAGTTGTTTTTGTGGAGTGAGACTTTTCTTGTCCGGCTTGGCGTTGTTTATGCATGTGTTGTGGAAGGGGAGAGCGCATTCACCTCTGGTGGTGGATGAGTAGAGAGCGAGAGGAGCAGACGCAGACGTTGAACTCGGTTGGCAGAGGTGGTGTGAGCGGAAAGAGTCGGGGGAGGGAGAGGGGAGGCGCGACTCTTTTAATCCACGTTTAACATTACCTAAAGTAGGCGGATACGTGTGTGAACCACGTAGCCTTGTTCATGTGTTGTGGAAGGAGAAAGAGCGCATTCACCTTTGGCACTAGATGAGTAGGAAGAGAACGAGAAAAGCAGACGCAGACGTTGAACTCGGCTAGCAGGAGTGGCGCGAGCGGAAAGCGTCGGGGGAGGGAGAGGTGGCCGTCAAGAGAAAATATGACTTGTCCTTGAAGTGACAATTGTTAGTCTGGCTGTTTGGTCGAACAGCATGATCCCTCCATGTGGAGGGGGAGGAGCAACTCTATTAATCCACGTTTAACATTATCTAAGCTAGGCGGATACGTGTGTGAACCATGTAGCCCCCCAAAACAAAAAAAAGATTCAGTTTTGCATTTAATGCAGATTGTTTGTGTTTCCTCCACTCTTCCCTTTTGCCCTCCTTGAGCTCTAAATCATCACTCCTCTCTCATCTCTTTCAAAACCTCTCCTCTTGTTGATACCATGTCTGCACATAGTGTATCTTCCTTTAATGCATCTACTTCTACTGAACTTCAGCACAAGGTGGAGGATGCCTGTCTCACTTTTCTTGAACCCGAACACACGCATGGGCAATATCTTGAAGCCTCTTCTTCCTTCAAATCCGAAGGAGATTTGTCCATTGTGGCGATTCTCCAAGCTCAAATAAAACAAATGCAATGACAATTGGCAAAGCTTCCACACTCCCCATTTTCCATTTGTGTCCATAGCTATGAGCATGTTGCCTCTTCAATTTCAACCCGATCCCTTTAAGGGGGAGAGAAAGGAACGTGATGAGACGAACATCGATTTATGGTTGGGCAAATGGACGGCGTATTTTGATTTGTATCAGTTTGATGACGCTTAGTGTATGAGGTAAATACAAATAATCTTACACGGGAAGGCATACTCTTGGTGGGTGGGCCTACACCCTAAGCCTGTGACTTGGACTAATTTTAAATCTGTTTTTCGGAAACACTTTGTGACTAATGATCGGATTGAAAATTTTCGAAAATTATTTGAGCTTGATATAGAAAAGAAGAGCTTGGATGCGTACTCACAGGAATTTAAAGATCTAATTGCATAAAACAAAGGCCTTGGATGATCCTCAAGCGCTACTCTACATGTGATACCTTTTCGAATTGCCATTGGACTACTAGAATGAGGCGCACCACAATCCCCTTCATTTGCTTGAGGACGCCTATATGTATGCAAATAAATTTGATAACACTTTGATTGAAAGTAGGGGCAACCAATTGATTGGGGATTCCCATTTAGTTACCTCAATCTTTAAGTTAAAAAAGCCCTCTACCCCAACAACAACTTGTGAGCCAACTTCAGAGTTGTATAAGAAAAAGGATGGTAAGTGTAAGATCACTTGCAACGAGGATCGCTTGAAGGATTGTTGTTTCGCCTACCATTAGACAAGTCATTTTTGTGGTGATCACGAGTGTCCCTAGTACCAAAAAGGTGAACTCTACTTCTAAGACTTCGATAAATATTCTTGAGGCTCTAGGTATTTTTTTTGAAATTTTATTTGAAGAATGTTTTGTAAATGCTAGCAATAACAATCATAGTTCCATTAATAAAATTGTTTTTGGCCTGCATGATCGTTTAAAGATCACTAGGTGTATAAATGACCAAGAAGTTCAGTTTTATTTGATAATGATTCTATTCATAATTTGATTTCTTCTTTCTTGATATAGAGACCATAGACTCCATATGGTACTCATTGACTGAGTTTATTATGTCCGATATGTACAGGGCCTTACGGTGGACATTAGGATTGGATGGTGTTAGACACTTGGATCTTTCGATCCAATAATACTATTAGATTATGAATTTCCGACTTATGAGCCTTGACCATGTGGATGCCATTCTTGACATGTCATGGTCCTTTGAAAAATACTCCTTATATGTTGATTATTAAAAACATATATATTCTTTTGAACTTGATGGCCATTTTCATGTAATCAAGGGTTGTTTACCATCCACAATCACAAAAAATAATGTATATATGATTCCAACAATGAAGTTTATTCAATGTTTTTCTCATCTAACTATTACTACTTACATTTGTTTTGTTGAAAAGTTTCAATCGTCTGATTATCAATCTAATTAAAATGTAAGTGAACATTTGGATTTGGAATTATATGAGTATATTGATGTTTTTCCGTTCGAGCTACTCGATGGACTTCTGCCATCTTGCAAAGCCTTAGACCATAGGATTGAAATCTTTTCTTGTAGCCATTCCATCTCTCTACAATTAGGTTTAGCTTGAAGGAGCAAAATGAGAGAGCTAGGTCTTTAAAACTATTTGACTAAGGGTTATATTGAGCCGAGTAAATCCCCATGGGGCGCACGCGTCCTTCTTGCCAAAAGGAAGGATTGCACAAAGCACTTCTGTGTCGATTACAAGGGGCTCAATAAGGTGACCATCAAGAAAAAATATCCGTTGCCTAGGATAAATATCCATTGTCTAGGATGGATGATATTATCAATCGACTTTATGGTGTGCGCTATTTTGCCAAAATTGATCAAAGGTCCAAATACCATCAGATATGGATAGTTTCAGAGAATGTCTTGAAAATTGCGTTTCGAATGCAGTATGGATATTACCTATTTTTGGTCTTACATTTTGGATTGACCAATGCTCTTGCAACTTTTCAACATATAATGAATGCTTTGTCTCGTCAGTATCTTGAAAAGTGGATAGTCGTTTTCTTAGGGATGATATCCTTGTTTATAGTGAGTCATTGAAGGAGCATGCCAAACACTTGTGTATCATCTTACATCTCTTAAGACAAGAGCAATTGTTTATCAAACTATCGAAGTGCCAATTCTTTCACATGGAGCTGTTATACCTTGGTCCTATCATCTTAATTGATGGTATTTGGATTGATCCTGAACAGATACAAGTAGTGCTTGATTGGCCTATTTCGGGGACCATAAGGCAAGAAAAATCCTTTTTAGGTTTTACGGTTTTTTGTTTGGAGACTCATTAAGGACTATGCTCGTATTGCTGAATCCTTGACACATTTGCTTAAGGGTATTTGAAGCAAGAAGAAGTATATTAGTTTGCCCGTCATTTAGACTAGTGAGCTCGATCAATGCTTTCAAATATTGAAATGGCTTGTTACCACTGCACTGCAACTTTCCAACATATGATGAATGATTTGTTTCATCTATATCTTGAAAAGTGCATAGTTGTTTTTTTGGACGACATTCTTGTTAATAGTAAGTCATTGGAGGAGCATGCCAAACACTTGCATATCGTCTTACGTCTTTTACAACGAGAGTAATTGTTTACCAAACTATCCAAGTGCAAATTCTTTTGCATAGAGCTGTTATACCTTGGGTATGTAATCTCGATTACTGGCATTTGGATTAATCCTGAACAACTACGAGTAGTGCTAGATTGGCCTATTTTTGAGACCATAAGGCAAGTAAAATCCTTTTTAGGTTTTACGATTTGTTTTTGAAAATTCATTAAGAACCATGCTCACATTGCTGAATCCTTGATACATTTGCTTAAGGATATCTGAAGCAAGAAGAAGCATGTTAGTTTGGACTAGTGAGCTCGATCAATGTTTTTAAACATTGAAATGGCTTGTTACCACTACATTGATGTTACAGATTATTGATCCAAATAAACCTTTTGAGGTTTATATGGATGTGAGAGATTATGTTTTATGTGCTCTCCTTTATAAGGATGGCCAACCTATTGCATTTGAGAGCCGTAAACTAGCTGATGCCCAAACACGTTATACTATCCAAGAGAAAGAATTGTTAGTGGTCATCTATGCGCTTTAAGTATGGTGTCATTATTTGTACAATACCGGATTTATTATTTGGATGAACTATCACTCATGGAAATACCTATGTGATCAACTCGATCTCCGTGGCTACAACGTGAGTTGAGCGGAGCTTCTACAAGGGTTTGACTTCAAAATTCGCCACAGGAAGGGTGCAACGAATATGGTTGTTGATTCTCAGTCGAATTTCTGAAGTCAATGTCTTGTCCTTTTTCCAAAATTTTGACTGATTTCTTTCTCTCAAAGGGCATTGCCAAAATGATCTTTACTTTGGTAAGATTAGAGAACTAGTTCAAGAGGGACCTAGTAGCCTAGGAAGCTTAGGTGGTTCCGAAGCTTGGAAAAGTAATCGATTTGGAATAAATTACTTTTTAAACTAGGTAAAGTTGTATCTAATGATCAAGATATTACCAAGAAAATTTATACGAGTGTCATGATGCACTGAATGCTTGACACCCTGGCATACACCGGACTTTGGCCTTGGTCACTTGTTATTTTTATTGGTTGTATATTGAGACTATAGTTAAGTGTTATGTGCATGGGTGCTTGCAGCGTCAATTTAACAAAGTTGAATGGCACAGACAAGCGGGGATGTTGCATCCAATACAAATACCTAATAGAAAATGAAGTAGCATTTCTAAGGGTTTTGTAGTAGGTTTGCTCCGTATAAATCGAGGTTATAACGCAATCTAGGTTATGGTCAATTGATGGATGAAAATGGCTTGATTCATGTTGGTGGGTATTTCACTCATGCCTCACTTATGTCTATGCTCACATAGGAGTGTCGGTGATTAGTAGGACATTGGGACACTTTTTACTCTCAGTACGAGAGGTTTTTTCCCCTAGACTTATGATATTATTTCGTATGTGCTTATGACACACACTTACGGGCACTTACCGTGGTCGGGTGTGAACACCCCCTACAATCCTAAGGTTTAAGGGTTGTACCTTGTACTTGCATTTTACACTCTTTCAATCTATTGCATTGGGTGTCATGCTTCACTCTCACACTGTCCACTGTTTTCTGTGCTGAGCTTCGATCCTGCCTTCTTTTCACATTTGGTATCAAAGCAACATTGGCTTTGCTCAGCTCAACTTAGGTTCTTCTTACCTCCACTCAGCCTCTGGGAGCTTGTGGCTCAGTTCAAATCCAGGTTAGACAGCAACCACCAGCACGTGTAGGTCGTCCTGCTCTAGCCAGATGTCCCGTCAGTTGCAATCTCCTGCGCTAGCTCGCTAGTCTTCAGCTGCCATGTCAGCCTATAGCCGCCATGTCGGCCGCCGGTTGCTGCACGCCCCGCCAGTGCCCGCTAGCAGTACCACCTGATGCCTCCTGTTCGCCTGTCGTCTGTGCCCCTTCCCGCGCACCTTGTTTATACTCTCGCCACCCCTCACAAGCTTATGAAAGGAGCATTAGAGTAAGGTTATTCAAGGCTTCCAAAAAGTCTATCAGAGTAGTGTGAATAGGCGAGGCTTTTCCTTCTGCTCTTGATGGTCTTTTTCTTCTTCTGCTTCTTCATGTCCATGGTCGTCTTCTTCTTTCACAGCTGCAAGATAGGCCTTTTGATGCCTTTTTCTCGCACGACAGGTCTTTTTGCATAAGTCAGAAACTAGCTGGTTCTTTTTGTCTTTGCACTTGTTATTGATATACAACACTTGTTCATCCTTAGAGGTACTTGGCTCTTCTTTATTTTTGATCTTCTTTTCTTCTTCTAACAGGGAGGCTTAAATGCCAACAAGTTTAGGATTTGGCATGTTGATTAAAGTAGTGGAGATAATATCATAATTTGGAGGCAAACTTTTTAACAAAACACCAATGCATACATCTTCATCCATTTTAATGTTGATCCCTGCAAGCGAGGTTAAGAGACTTCCATGTAATTTAGATGTGTTAGGTGCACGTCCAGTTTGAAAAATTCAATTAATAAACCATACTTTGAAGACTTTGATTGTGCACCAAACAGGGTATTTAATCTTTTCCAAGTGTCATGGGACGTGTCACAAGTATCCACATGGTGGATATAGCTGTCATCCAGCTCAAGCTTTATGATGGCTTGAGCCTTGTCGCTCGTAATTTTTATGCCAGGAAACTGCAAGAGTTGCACCCCGGGGCTTCTTCTCTTGTCCACTAGTGATGGCCCATAGACCCTTCTTCATCAGGATAAGCTTTATGTTTGTTTGCCAGGTATGAAACTTGACTCCTTTGAAGCGGCATGTTAGAGAGTCTTTGCCCATGTGCTAGAGTGACTAGAACAACAGAAAATCAGCACCAAAATTCTCAAAAATGAGCTAACTTTGGATGTGTCAAGAGACACAAGCAATAGCAGTGGTAGTATCAAGAGATACTAGTTGAACTTGATTGTTGTTACTTCAGTCCTTCAAATCTTCACAAATCTTCCTCTCCTTGCTGGTTTGATGCCCAAATGTTTGCTGGGAACTAAGTAGGAACTCAGATCAGAGTGATAGGAACTCCAATAGGCTTGGAGGAGTGAGAAAATGATGGGATTTTGAGCTTCAAGTGAAATGGCTATGGCTGCCCTTTTAGGGTTTTAGACAGGGACCTTGTTTTTTACTGATTTCAGCTCATAGAGGTCATCATATGGGGAACCCTCTGAGTGGGAGTGAGCTTAGGTATGGGTCTTTAGTTGTCCTATGTTAATCATCAAGATCGCGACTTGCACGCAACACAACAGCTGTACGAATGGAAACAGGTGCATATCAGCTAGTGAGCTCCAATTTCTGCAATGCTGAGCTCCACAGTGCTCAATGTTGAGGTGTAAGGTGATAGGAAGTTGCCCCCTAAGTAGAGCAAGAGGTTTGTAGATGGATGTTCAGTGAGATTTGGCTTGTATGAAGAGATATGAGAGCTCCAAGTAGGGTACGTGCAGGCTGGCTATGGTTGCCATGAAGGAAAGAGTGGAGTTGGAGTGAGAAATGAACTCATGGGCTGACAATGAGCTCACCACACATGAAGAGGAGCTGAAGGAGGAGTTTGATGAGCTTAGCCATGCTCACCATGGCTCTGATACCATGTTGAAATGCATGGAACTAGAGCATGGCTATGACAGATGGAAGAGAAAAAGAAGACTAATGATAACATTGACTTAGAGATGATGATTGTCACACAAGTGAATTAGGTTCCAAGATAGAAGCTTGGACTCGTAAACACAATCTTGTGTGTGTAAACAATGACACTGATTGAAAGGACAAAAAGTACAATGACATTGCATTCAATTGATAGGCAACTACAATGCTTTATAGTCTTTTGGGTAGGTAGCACTTTTTACCACTGTGCTTATGGGATTCAGTCCCTTCTCCTAGATTGCTTGCATTTCCCTTGGCCCAACTGCTCCATACAAAGAGACTACACTGGGTATGATTGCCTAAATTCTCAACAGCATGGTTGGTGTAAAGCAAGGCTGTCTGGTCTCTCCTTTGTTGTTTGGATTGTACATTGATGAGATTTCAGATTTCATATAAAGATGTGGTGGTCTAGGAGCCAGCTTGGTTGGGGTATTGATACCAATTTTGTTATATGCATACGATATTGTGCTCATCTCCAATTCATCCGAGGGGCTATAGCGACATCTGGATGCATTGCATGTGTTTTGTGAAGAGAAAGGCCTCAAGGTTAATCTTGAAAAGACTAAAATTATGGTCTTTAACACCTCGGTAGCTTGGGTGACACGCTTAGAACATCACTTTATGTATGACGGCTAGTCTGTGGAAATGGTTAGACAATATGTATACCTTGGGGTCACTTTCAAAGGGCCACAATTTTCATGGAAGGAGACTTGACAGGCTAGGCTTGCACGGGCATATGTAGCTTTGGGCATTCTAGAGCGATAGTGTGCACACATACAATTTCAGGAGCCCTGTACCAAATTGTGGCTCTTTGGCACTTTAGTTATGCCCACTCTACTCTATGGAGTAGCCATTTGGGGCCCAAGCCTTTATCATACTAGACGGGCACCTCTCATGGATTGTAACGGACTTGAAGCACAACATTATGATGGCTGGGAACATATGGAGAGACCGCTGGTCATGATGATAGCACATATGATAAGGGCGAAAGCCTCAGTACCACAAGAGATCATCCAAGCAGAATTGAGTGCAACACCCATGGTAGTTGAGGCACTATTCGAGGCAATCACCTTCCTCCAGAGGATATGGTAGCTCCCTAAAGACCGATACCCTAGGCTAGCTCTAGATTCTTCAAGATAGCTTGCAACAAAGGGAGATAGACAGTGTTGGTATGCGCACATGAACACATGGCTGAACTTGCATGGCATGAAAATGGACAGATTGACACCATTCGATTATAGTCTTGATTGTTCCACTTTGAGTCTCAACCATTTAGAGTTGAATAGAGTGATTAGAGTAGACATCACTAAAGTGGAGACAGAGAGGACTTGGTCCAAGCCCCCTTTCCCATTAGGCACAAAGATGGCACAATACCACCGTTACTTCTTGCAGCTTTCCGATGATGGTTTCAAGTGAGGCCAAGATATATGGATGCTTAACTTTCTCACGGGCTTCGAGTTGCTACTGGACAGATCCACACCTCATCACATCAACTGATAATTGAGACAAGTCGATGGAGCCGTGTTGCAATAAATGAGAGGATGTGCCAGCTTTGTGGATGGGAGGCCGAGACGGAGGAACACTACATTTGTAGATGCATTGTATACTATGATATCCGAGGCCGCTACCATTGCCTCTTTAAGGAGGGATTTGGACCATTGAGACAGACGGGTGATGGACTATGAGGACCAAAGATGTCTAGGCCTTTTCTTATTGGAGCTCCAACAGTGCAGAGCAACATTGTTACGGGATCGGAGGCAACCCTAGTCACATCCACCCCTCCAGAGAGCAATTATACACTTTTTTAGTATAACTGACCCCTCGGCCACTGCCACCTTAGACACTACATCTCGTATTGATAGCCGCCATTGAGGGGCATCATTAGGTGGCATCACAGTAGATAGCTACAACGTTATGCAGAGCACGATGACCTAGGGTTCTTGCTCAGCAACGCAGGCATGCTCATATGTGACACATTCGCATCATGATTGCTTGTTACAAACGAAGATAACCATGTCGAGTTAGGCGGGGGTAGCTTGCAAAGTCTTGGTGGATTTTGTACACTAAGAGGGAGATATTCTATACTCTTTTCAGTTTCTCAGTTTTTCATATTCTCTGTTTCCATATTCTTCATTTTTCATTTCAGTTTATCATATGCATAACTAGACATAATTTTGTTTTCTTCTCTGATGAGAGATGATGATGCCAGTTGTATTAGTTATGGTCTCATAGGCCATTCTGGCCCTCTAGAGATGTTAATAGATCTTTCTTTCTTCTTTCTTTTCTTTCTCTGTCTTCAAAGAGGTTGTATTGAGTCATGCCACCATCACTATAGATTTCCATTAAGCTCTACCCTTGTGGAGATCCCATAAAGAATGGCCCTGATCCATTAAAAATGCATGATCCTTGGTAAGCAAATGATATATTTGATTTCAAGTGCTCACTCTAAGATTAATCGATTGTTAATTTTCCATCTTGCCAGCAATGTTGGCACATAAAAAATTTCTTTGCACTGAATGGAATGATTGCAAAGTAGGGCTTGAGGGCTCTAGCACATTAGCAATAGAGACTAGGTCAAGTTTGGCTATCTCACTCAACTAGGGGCAATCTTCTTGTTTAGTATCCCAAGAAACAACTCTAGAAGTAGCCAAAATGTGCCTAGTAGGTACCGTTGAGATGGGTGATGGACTATGAGGACCAAAGATGTCTAGGCCTTTTCTTATTGGAGCTCCAACAACGTAGAGCAGCATTGTTACAAGATCAGAGGAAACCCTAGTCACATCCACCCCTCCAGAGAGCAGTTACAGACTTTTCCAGTATAGCTGACCCCCGGCCACTGCCACCTTAGACACTACATCTCCTATTGACTACCAAGAAGAACATCATTAGATGGCATCACAGTATACAGAGCTACAACGTTATGCAGAGCATGACGCCCTAGAGTTCTTGCTCGGCAATGTAGGCATGCTCATATGTGACACACTTGTGTCATGATTGCTCGCTACAGACAAAGATCACCATGTCGAGCCAGGCGGGGGTAGCTTGCAAAGTCTTGGTGGATTCCATACATTGAGAGGGAGATATTCTATACTCTTGTCAGTTTCTCAGTTTTCCATATCAATTTATCATATGCAGAACTAGACATAATTTTGTTTTCTTCTCTGATGAGAGATGATGATGCCAGTTGTAGTAGTTATGGTCTCCCCCCCTTTTTTTTTTGGTGATGTTGGTGTACATATTATGATCCCGAGAAAACCATTCTCATCTCTCACATTTTTTTCCCATGAATATTAATGATAATAAATATTACAAAAGGGCCTTCTAGCCAACCAAATGGACTAAAAAACAAGTAGAAAACTATGATAATAAATATTTACAAAGGGCCGTCTAGCCAACCAAATGGACTAAAAGACAAGCAAAAATCTCTCTCTCTCTCTCTCACACACACACACACACACACACACACACACACACACACACACACAAAATGAGTAATTATATTGAGAAATACTAGAGTCACAGCAGAGAAGCAGAAGAAACTGGGGTATGCCAAGCAACCAAAATCTCCCCCTAGGGAGAAGGCCAGCTTACTGAATATCCAACTGCCAATGGAGAAGACCTTTGAGCTTAGCAATATGACTTTAAACCTTGGAGTCTGAATCGAAGGTAAAGGCATTCCACATGACCTCGTTGTGCCAGCAGCACCAGAACCTAAGAAAATGAAACAAGATTTCCATATGTGGTTGCGTAGATAAACATGATCAAAGTGGTTACCCAGCACTGGTATAGACAAGGCAATTCTTTCCCATTCTTGGGTAACTTTTGGAGGAGATTGGACGAAACCATCATACTCAGGAAGATCTCACTCTTCCTCCAATTAGTTCACACATGGCTTAGTTTTGGCAGGTTCCCATCCTCTTGAGTTAGATGTGGAGAGCAAAAGGTAGACAGAAAGATACTGCTTCCAAGATTGCTCCACATCACAGGATGTGGGGAGGAAAGCCTTCAAGATGGTCTCCATGGTATAGATGAGAGTATGATAGTGACTCATGAAACAATAGCTTTGATCATGGGATAGAGGCCCAACATGTGGATATGAGGGTATCTTAGGGACCAATCCTTTGTTGATTCTGTTCAGCAGTTGAGCATGATTCCCATGCAGGATATTCCATAGACAAAGTGGATTCCAAAACATTGTCACAAATGGGAGCTAAGTGCTACTATCATTGGTTGGTTCGTTTGGACTACAAGATGTAGTCATGCCATAGATTTGCAAGGCAACCTATATATAAGTATATTAACCTAGAGCCTTCATAGGAGTTTATTTTTAAATTGCAATAACCAGGTCCATCAAATAACTCGCTTTTATGTCAAACATAATACTAATTTAATTATTAAAAAATATTATCCTTTTGTGTGAAAGACAGATTAAAATATTTCGTACGAATGTTATTTCTTTTGTATGAAGCAATATTTTCTTTTTGTGTGAAAGATTAATGGTTATACAGTACTTAAGGTATTAGACAGTTTATATGGCTCCATTGAACGTATAAAACATCTTCTTGATTAATATGGGCATATTAACGCAACTTAGAACAATAGCTTTCAACCAAGTAAAATTCAAAATCTCAGGCTGCTCTATTCCCAAGGTAAAAATCCAAAAGGAGCTGTGTATAGGACATCACTGATACATAAAAGATACAAGAAAAAGTCTAATATGTAAGCTGAGTGTATAGATAATCAGGTGGTATGCCAAACCACATGTGACTGCCAATGGAAGCAGGTGCCAGAATTTCAAGTATGAAGAAAAGCATCTCTCTTTTTTCTCATGCTCTCAAAGTCACCCTATAATCTTTCCAACCTCTATTGGAGTGAATGAATGGATACCTAGAGGGTAAGGTTTTCCAAGATGTTTACAAATAGAGTTCTCCCCTCCTTTCAAAAACAAACGCTTTTGACTATTATGTTTGTATCTAGAGTTATCTTTTTAGGTTAGAGATCAGTTCAATTTTGCCTTGTGAGGTGATACGTCCTGATCAAGGTTCTCACAGCAAACTTTGATTTCTGGTTGAAACTATATTAAGCTTTTGAAATCCAGCAATAACTTGAGGCTGGCACTTGGAAATTTTTACCTTTATAATGCGATCCTCAATATCACTGAGCTGCCTCTGGTTTTCAGCACTCTGTAGGACCAACTGTGTTTTTTCTTCCTCCAGATCTGGGCGTTCATTTTTCACAGCCATACCAAGGATTTGGTCTTCAAGCCCTTCAGGTGTGATCATGAAATTTAGCAGTGTAACTTTAACTGCAATCTGGAAAGGTGCGATATGTAATGAGTACATTCACTGACAAAATGAACAATTAGTTATTCAATTCAGATAAAATGCACGAGAAATAACATGCTAAGAGGTATTTCAATTTACAAAATAATGAATAATAAAATATGAAAATAACTACAAGCGCACAGTTTTACCAAGAGAAAACATGGGAGCATGCCAACCGATTTGACACACCCCTCCCTCCACCTCCCACTTAAACAGAAGGAAGGAAGGAAAAACATGCACATGCAAAAGAAAACTACTTGTTCTATTATATTAGACACATGCACCTTTTATTTGGGTGAAACTGTATTCTGTGTTAGGTCAGTATACTGATGTGATTAAATCCAATTGAGTACAATTAAACAGGAAGTCAAAAATAGTGGTGAAAACGCTGCTGATCAAGGTTGTTGAATTGAAAGTTTCCTTGAAAGACTGCTATAGAGGATGTGGAAAGACATTCAGAAGGGGGAACAAAATTGAGTCAGAAAACTCTACAGTTTGATAAGTTCAAATTGACTAGAGAACCGAAAACCTCTTCCATGCTAGAAGTGTTCTAACTGTGGTGAAGCTCAGCAAATGAGTTGAAATCTTCCCTTAAAATTTGACTCCCAAATAAGCATTTGACTCAACTTCTCACTTAGAAATAAGCAGACGACTAGCCCAGAATCAACAAGGAAAAACCAAACAGATGAGGCACTGCCTCAAAAACATGGGTAAAAAAGGAGTAAAAATCATCATTTTTGCCAAAATATGACCCACTTAAAAAACATCCACTATGCTTCTCAATAAAGAAACACGCTTCTCAATAAAGAAACACCTGACTTGAGAGGTAATTTGTTTTTCAAGAGTCGACTAAGCAATCTTGCACATTGTGGATAGGATAACCTTAAACTTATACAACTTCCAAGCATTCAGCCAATTTCAAGCACCGAGCATCAGCAATGAGACATCCTGCAGGTCAAACCCAAAGAACTCCATAGTTGATCCATCCTAGCAGAGTTTATTCCACCCTTCATAGGCAATGGGAGAGATCGCATAATGACTCAGCATGTGTGAGGAGGAGAGATGTTTTTCTTGGTACACATGACTTGAGCACCTTCATCTACCTTGAGTCATCCATTGTATGGCATTATGTACCACAGTTATTGGAGCATTCATGAGACATTATGTATACTTAGAAAGCATTGTATTTGTAATATACTTAGCTACTCTATAAGGTTCTTTGTATTTTTTATTTTACCTCAAGGGGATGTTCTTCAAGGTGTTGTCAATAACTTTTCTTTTCTTTGAAAGAAAAAGCCTACTAAGAAAATGCCTCTTGCTTTCATAAATGACCAGGACCAAATTTCCCCTTGGTTTGTCGAACTTTAATTGTGCTCCTTATGTGACAAATTCGGCCCCAAATGTTTGTTGGCTGAATGGCCACTTAAATCTCTTGAAATAGCCCCAATTGCGGTGATTGAAATTCAAGTCTTTAGGCCTTCAATTTCTAAGCACATATCTTGAGGTGGTTGTGAAATCCTAATTTCTACTGTAAAATAGGATTTACAATAGAGATTAGTCAAAATCTCCACCTCCAATGGCTGATTTTGCTGGAAATTGTTAAGGGAGAATGAGAATAGGCTGGAGTATGAGAGAGAATGCCAAGAGAGAGGAAACAAATTTCCATCAGAATGGAAGAAATCAACTGCTAGTAACCCTTGTCTAGACAGCCACGAAATCTGTCTCCACTCATGAAACACCCCGATAATGAAGTTGCTTAGTTGAAACAACCCTCAAACTATTGTCACCTGCTGCTGTAGTTTCTTCTACGCATGTCATCAGCTCCTAGAGGGTCTCTTGCTGGCTGGAAATGGCTTGCTAACTATTGCATACTGTAGTAGCAATGGTAGCCTTTTTTTTTTTTTTTTTCTTTCCGTAAAAGGTAATTGTATTAATTACGAAAAAAGTACAAGTTTACTTGATTACAAGATACATGATGGCACTAAGCCATCATGTGAAACGGTTCTAGTTCTAAGAGTTACAAGGTCATGGCAAAGATGTAGAGGAAATTGCCATATGCCAGGGACGCAAGTCCTCCCGGGAAAGTAAGTCAGAATGCTGAAGAAGATCTATCTGCCAATACAAGAGACCCTTAAGCCTAGCAATATGCCGCTGAACATTACAGGCGGAATAAAAAAGAAAAGCACTCCAAATGGTCCAGTTATGCCAACAGCCCCAATATCGAAGAAAGTGAAACACGAGCTTCATATGTGGCTGTGCCGGTGTTGGGTATTTGGGCTGCACAAAGACCCAATCAAAGGGCCTTAGCGAGAAACCAACCACCGCTCTCCAAACGGCTGACAAGAACGACCATATTTTCTTAGCGATAGGGCAAGAAATAAATCGGTGACGGGCAGATTCGACACTGGTGGTGCAAAAGAAATAGTTGCCATTGGATATTTGTCGCTTGGAAAGAGCCAAAGCAAGCGGAAGACCCCCAATCATCACCCTCCAAAGAAAGACCTTATATTTGAAGGGTGTCTTGTTCAGCCACACTTCCATCACAGTTGCCCTCCACCAGGACCGGGATTTACGCAATCCCCATAGAGCATTAGCTTTAGTGCCCAGCCAGTGATGATCTTTAATCAGAAGATGACAGGCCTGGTTAGCGGAAGCTTTGCCTAAACTCAGCCGGCCTTCAAAGTCCCAATCCTGCCAAGGACGATCCGAAGCAAGGGCAGGAAAGGATTGTCCGCTCTGGAGCACCATCAAAAGTTGTTCCCATAAATGACTGTATCCACGCGGGATCCTAAAGATCCTCCTGGCTGTACGAAATGATATTAACACATTGCGACTGGCAAGGGTGGCATCCGCGACTGAAGTTAAGCCCAAACGTGCCATACGGTTGAATTGTGGTCGAAGCTCTTGTTTACCTTCCCATGAAAGTAACCGCGAGACTGCCAGCAATTCCAGTTGAAAAGAATTAGCATCTAAGCGATCCTCCGCCGGATGCCACTGAGCCTTCCGGAGGACCAGTTTCCAGGAACATACCAAATGGGCAAGCAGTGATGAAGAGGAACAAGAGAATCGGGAATCGGCATTAAGAACATGCCACCACGAACTCTGGATTTGGGTATTGCCATGCCGAAGCCCATGCTCCTCAAGGAAATAATGGGCTATAACGACCCACGGATGATGATCTGAGCACATGCCGCGGAAAAGAGACCAACGGAGGGCCAGCATGTGAGTTTGGGCATCCAAAATAGCTCCGCCACCCATGCGTTTGGGGGTGCACGCATGTGACCAAGAAATCCAGGAAATGCCTGTATGCAAGGAATCTTTCTTCCATAACATAAAACGAATAAACTGAGTCAGAGCATTCAGAGTAGTAGTAGTCCAAGGCAGCAAGGGCAAGAAATATGTGAGCATCGGCAACATAATTGTCTGGGCTACTTTGAGGCGAACATGGAATGGCCAAGCCTGAGACTTCCAATACAGGAACTTAGCCGCCAGTTTCTGAGAAGTCCACTGTAGAAGCACATCAACGCCCAAGGGGTAGCCAAGATGCCTGACAATGGAGCCACAAGGCACAACGATACCCTGCCAGTTCAATGACTGCAAATCCGACTCCGTGCAGCTGAGAATGGCTGATTTCAACGCATTGATGCGAAGGCCGGAAGCCTGACCAAAGAGAGCCCAAACATCCAATGCTTTGCGAATGTTATCCTTATCCGCCCGCAGAATCATAAAACTGTCATCAGCCAAGGATTGACTAATGAAATGTTGTCCAGAAGGAAGCGACAATCCAGCCAACTGAGTGGAAGCTGCCATATGAGATAACATCGAAAGAACTGGATGAGTCGCAAGGGCAAAGAAAAGAGGGCTCAATGGGCATCCCTGTCTAACAGAGCGGGCAAGGGCAAATGGCTCGATAACGCCTCCATTCATCATGACTCGCGAAGACGCCGCTGCACTGATGATGTAGATCAGTCGAGACATCCGATCACCAAAGCCCATAGCAGACATAAGCTCTGCAACAAAAGACCACTCTATATAGTCGAAAGCCTTTTCTAGGTCTAATTGAATCAGTACGACCTCCTGATTAGAATGCCTTGCATAATCAATCGCCAGTTGCGCATTTAATACATTGTGCAGAATGTTTCGGCCCTTAATGAAACCATATTGAAGAGGATGCACAATGGCAGGGAGATGCTTGTGGAGCCGATTCGCCATTACTTTGGAAAAGATTTTGTACATAGAACCCATTAAAGAAATTGGGTGCCAATGTTTCAACATAGACGGCGAAGGAACCTTTGGAAGCAATTTAATAAGTCCTTCTTTCCATGAGGAAGGCATAATCCCCGTTTCCCACACCTGCTGAAACAAAGCCGTCAATGGTTTCGCCAATTGGGTAGCAAAAACCTCAAAGAACTCATTGGTGAGACCATCCCAGCCAGGACTTTTATCCTTGGGTAAGTGTAACAAAACATCCATAACCTCCGCCTCACGAATATCTGACTCCATAGTGGCTTGCATGTCCTGCGGAATCTGATTACGGACCAGGTCATAAAAAACTGAATGGGCCTGAGTAGTTTGGGCTGAAGGTGGAGAAGTGGAACCAAGAAGGTCGATGAAATAATTCCTACACATATGCACAATAGTCTGCAGATCAAGGACCAGGTGCCCTTCTGCATCCAGGAGTCTAGTCATATTCTCTCTAGCAGGAGAGGCATGGAGGGCTCGAAAGAACTTATGAGTCTGACACGCATTATCTTGCAAAGTCTCCGTCAGATGCTGCAATTTGGCCTGTTGATACGATTTCAACTGAAACTCTTGAATAAGATGAGCCACACGCATTGCCAGTGCTAGTAGAAATGCATCATCTGGAGTGTCCACCAGCAGAGAACGGACCAAAGCCAGCAAGTCCTCTGCTGCTTGCCGACGCTGTCGACAAAGAGAGGCATGATGGATTCCATACTGCCGAGCAACCCGCTGCACATTAGAGAGCAATCGGTCAAATGAAGCAGTGCCCAGAGAGAAGTCCAGTAAGAATCTATCAATCAATTGCTGCATATAACCCTGAAAGATTTCATGCTTCAAATAAGACGAGTTAAAACACAAAGGGAGCCTCTCCAGAAATCGCTTAAAAGGTGCAATGGGTTGTGCTAGCATCTCAAGCTGCAGAGGAAAATGGTCCGACAATGCATATTGCTGCAACACTTTCATTTCAAGCATCTCAGGGAGGAAATCATCATTCTGCATGATGTATATACGGTCCAGCCGCGACCATGTTGTTGCATACTGGGCAGAATGGAAAGTAAACCCTGTAGAAGGGTGGTGCATCCAGGACCAGAGATCTTGCTTAAGAACAACAAGAGCCAACTCATGCCACCTACGGCTTTCCGGCGCGTCCATTATTGAATGCTCCGATGTGGACTGCGAAGAATCAACACATATATTGAAATCCCCCATGAAGAGGCCCCGTCTGCCAAGTGACAAAGAAGTCTGCAAAGTATGCCAAAGCTCCCGCCGCGATAAAGGATCATTCGGAGCATAGAGACCAAGTAACCATAAGATTTCTCCATCGAATAAAATTTCAATCACCACAAAGCGGCCATGCACATCATTTTTAATAAGAAGAGGTTGATATTTTTCGTGTACAATCATGAGCACACCAGAATAACGCATGGCCTGTGTCCTTGCATAGAACAGACGAAAGCCATGGCAATCCACAACTTTTCCAGCTTCACCGTGACTCTTGTGTTCAACAACACATAAGACATCCCACTGATTCTCATGCAACACAGTCCACATGGCATGTTGCTTATGGCGGGAACAGATTCCTTGCACATTCCACGTGGCTATTTTCATGGATTTTTTGTAAAAGAAAATCAGGTACGAGGCAAAGCTTGCCTCGATTTGACCTCTTCTGCGAGAATGTCCAGGACTCCCTCATCCAAAAAATCAGCCAACACGGCAAAAGAGTTCTGCGGACCAGATTTGGAGGTAGACGGCATATCTGCTGGCTTGGGAATGGAGCGGGGATAACGACGATCCCACGGGGTAATGACGTTGCCTCTGGTATCAAAAGCCAGCTTAGCTGGTGGACCCTTTGGACGATCCGAATACACTCTCCGAGTGGGCTGAGGACGGGGGGTAGAGGAAGCCATCGCAGGAGGAGAGTGCTCCGATGGCAACATTTCTTTCCTGCGCATATAAGTACGCATGGAATCTTGTGACGCAAAAGGCACAGAATTCTCCATGCCAGCAATCACCCTGGTACATTTTTTTGCGCGTACTTCAACCCAGTCTGTGCCACGGGAATCTAAACCCGAAACCTGTTGTTTACCTTTATCCAAAGCTTTAGGTAGGTGAATAGCATCCTGCGACGGGACATCACATACCATATCTTCCATGGGTAGCGCAACATGCCCAGCATCTGAAGCGTGTTGCTGTTCTGGGCATTCGGCCATGAAATGCCCTAATTTTCCACAGGAAAAGCAGTGTCCTGTAAAATTGCCCCATTTCAAACAAAAGTGTAAAGGATGCATGCTAGAGCAATTGAGACGTAACCACGCATGCCTTTTCCTGGTAGTGTCCCATAACATACACAAGCGATTACGATTCACTGCCCTTAAACTTGGAGGGACCAGAACACTGCCCACAGCAGCCATGGCGTCCTTCAACAGTGGCCAATAAACAACCGGACAATTTTCCACTTCAACCCATACAGGGCACTCCCGTTGCAGCAGGCGCTGAAAATCTGCCATTGGGCGCCATGGTACAACATGGACCAAACGATGATAAAAAAACAGAGGCAATTTAGACAGAAGAGCAACACGGTGCGTCTCAGATTTTAACAGCACCTCAAAAAAACCTCGGGGCCCCACAAAAATCTCTTCAACACATTCCCCTTGTAGCAGACTGTGCAGCCACTGGCGAATACGGGAAAGCTGGGGGATTCTATCAGTGAAGAAGAGTATCACCGCGTGATCATAGAATACTGAAAAGGAGCGCAAGACAGATTTGGGGTCAACAGTGGCTTCCAAAACATCTTCCGGTGCAGAGTCAGAAAAGACTTCCTGATTATGTTGAACATAATCGCCAAGTAGAGTGTTGGCAAACTCTAGCAAATGCTCCCAGTCAACATCCTGAGAGTCTGCAGAGTCCGAAGCAACCTGAGCATAGGAACGATCCTGATGATCCATTGATTCCTCCGAAGTGTGCTTGGTGCGTTTGCCTGCAGGCTGAAAGTCAGGAGCAGTGGGCATCTCTTCATTGCAGGGAACCATATCGTCGGGTTCCTCGGTATCAGAGTTCGGACCAAGCGCTGCCACCGTTTGGTCTATAAAATCCAGGTCCAGGCCAGCCATGGTGTATCACTGCGTATACCGGTCAGAGGCCGAACGAAGATCTCATGGGAGGCAGGAATGCGCAGGCTGCTCTCCCTCTTTCTGAGGCCAAACGGACCCGACACTAGACTGACGAAGAAGCTTGGGAAGCGCGTGCGCAGAAACAGACGGCCGCTGTGCAGAGAAGGCACGTCCGCAGGCAGAGAATGGCTCGTTCCCTTTGCTGGCTCACGCTGTCGCACGCTCTGTGTGGCAACCTGGGTGTGACTGGTTGCTGGCCCTTGGTGGCAAAACGGGCAGATCAGGGCGGGCAGCAGGCAGGGGGTGACAGAACGTCCAGGCAGAGGGCGAGCTCTCTCTCTCTCTCTCTCTCTCTCTCTCTCTCTGCGGTGCGCACTGTAGGGCGACCAGCTGTTCGCAGACAGGCAAGGGCAGGAGTCGAGCCGCAGGGTCGAATAGACCCCACGCTGGTTCGAGGGGAGAACGCAGGCAGCGCGTGAGGCAGAGGAGCACGTCTGCGGGTCAGGAGAGGCGCGTTAGATCCTGTCGCTCTCTCTCTCTCACGGGCACGGATGGCGGCGACGGCGACTGACACGCACGGGCACAGGCGGACGAGCACGGCGACTGACGAGCACAGGCAGGACGAGCACGGACGACGGCGATTGACGGGCACGGATGAGCACGGATGAGCACACAGACAGGCAACGGCCGAGATGACGGGTCAACGGTAGGGTTTCGGTCCCGCTCCCGCCATCGCTTCTCCAACCGTCGCTCTTTCTCTCTCTCTCTCTCTCTCTCTCTCTCTTCTCTCTCTCTCTCTCTCTCTCTCTTGGTAGCCTTCTCTCTCTCTCTCTCTCTCTCTCTCTCTCCGTGAAGATAATTGAATTAAGTAGTAAATATTTACATCAGACCATCAGGTCAGCATAGAAATAACCTCTCTCTCTCTCTCTCTCTCTCTCTCTCTCTTCGTGAAGATAATTGAATTAAGTAGTAAATATTTACATCAGACCATCAGGTCAGCATAGAAATAACCTTCATAAACTCTCTCTCTCTCTCTCTCTCTCTCTCTCTCTGTCTGTGGAGATATTTATATCAGGCTTTTAGGCCAATGGAACAGGAAGGAAGCAACTGTAATGAAGCATCAGGCTATCAGAACAACCTATTACATGAGTAGCATTTATAAATCACACCGATAGGACAACTGGAGTAGAGCAAACAATAGCCAACTAGGGAGCAGCAATATCCGGAAGAACCAGGTCAACTGACATCATAGAAGAGATTTGCCATAGCACTAAACCACGCATACGAGCCATATGCCCATGGATGCTCGATGATGAATAAAAAATAAAGGCATTCCGAGTATGCCATATATGCCACAAGGCTGTCCATCTAAGGAAATGGGAAAGGTGGGAATAATCTGAATGCAAAGAAGACATAGAGGACATATTTCCCATAATCCACAAACGAGATGGAATGCGGTGCTGGGTCACCGAGGACCACACTCGGGAAATGAAATTCCAGATCTGTCGAGTAATAGGGCAAGAGAAAAAGAGATGAAGCAATGTCTCATCACATGTAGTGTAGAAAACACGACGTCTTGCAGAGATCTTTCGGGCACGAATTACATCTCCCATTGGAAGACCCCTGATAAATAGCCTCCACATGAACACTTTACCCTGGTTCGGAACCTTAGACTTTCTGGATAAATCTTTCCTGCCACTTCTTTTTGCTATCCCAAAGATGCCATAATCTATTAACTTTCCCAATAACCCATATCTTGGCCTCCACTATCTGATGATATATTTGATTAGCAGACATTTTCTGAAAATCATCAGGAAGCACAAACACCCAGTCACACCATGGGTGCAGTGGCTGTAACACATGCAAAGGAGAGAACATTTGAAGACTATCCTGTATGGACGACTAAATGTCATTGTATCTGTGAGACACCCTAAAGTACTGACGAATACGCCTGAAAGAATAAAGACGGGGCTGCCCAGGAATAACACCATCGAGGACTATCTTCAACCCCAATGGAGCCATCTGATTAAACTTGTCACGCTGCAAATCTTTATGCAGCCAATCCAACAACCTTGAGGAATCCAGTACTTCTCCTAGTGAATTTTTCTCTTTACGAATATTAGGAGGGTGCCAAATTGCAAAACGTAGCATCTGCTGCCGAGATGCAATTAAATGAGAAAGGATAAAAGACTGGGAGACCTTAATAGGTCTCGTGGAATTAAGTACATACCACCAGGAAGCGTGAATAACCGTGCTACCATGAGAGATGCCTGTCTTCTCTATTAAGAATTAGCAATATTTGACCAAGGATGACTCTGAATACATAGACTTTGAAAAAGGGATAGCCCCAAAGCGGCCATATGCAAATTAACATCCAACAGAGCTGCACCCCCCATCCTTTTCGGAGTAGTTACATGCCGCCACGAAATCCATACCTGACCCAAACGATTGCCTTTCTTTTTTCACAGCATGAATCTGATAGGCTGAACCAATTCCAAAAGGGACTTCTTAGTCCAAGGAAGCAATGGCAGAAAGAACGAAATCATATTGATTGTAATGCATTGAGCTACTTTTAGTCTAACATGTGGAGGCCAACTTTGAGATTTCCAGTACATGAACCTGTCATGAATTCAGGAGGCCATCCAATCCAACAAGGCACGGGGAGCTACCTCCACACAAATAGGATATCCCAAGTGTCTAGTTATATTACCCCTTGGGATCACGATTCCATTCCAAGCCAAGGTGTGTAGATCATTCTCCGTACAGGAGAGAATGGTAGATTTCTGAGTATTAACATAAAGACTCGATGCCAAAGCAAAAAGATTCCACGCCACCATTGCCCAATTAACATTAGTGTGATCAGCCTTGAGGAACATAATAGAATCATCTACCAAAGATTGACCCACAAGCTGGTCACCGTAGGGAAGAGATAAGCCAACTATCTCACCTTGAGCTGCCAACTTATCCAATAATGAGAGCATCGAGTGAGTAACCAAAAAAAAACAATAAAGGGCTGAGAGGATAGCCTTGCCAAAGATACCGAGATAAGGCGATTTCCTCCGTAATCCCTCCATTAAGAGCAATATGAGCCACAACACCCTGACTAATAGTTTCAACCAGAGAAATCATACGGGGACCAAAACCCATTGTAGACATCAATTGCTGCAAAAATGACCAGCTAACATGATCAAATGCCTTCTCAATATACAGTTGAAGCATAACAACCTACTGACTAGAAGCTTTGGCATAGTCAATTCCCAGTTGAACATTCAAAATGTTGTGCATTATATTCCGACCTTTAATGAAACCGTATTGACGTGGATGGACGAGGTGCAGAAATACTTTTTGCAATTTGTTGACAATAATTTTGGAAAAGATTTTATATAACAACCCCATAACGGAAATGGGTCTCCATTGTTTCAAAGAGGTTGGAGAGGGAACCTTGGGTAGCAACCTGATAACAACAATCTTCTAGTTTGAAGGCATCATACCAGAATTCCACACTTGTTGACACAGTCAAGTTAATGGGTCCTTAAGCATTTCCACATGGGCTGAAAACAGCTCATTAGGCAGTCCAGGACTTTTTCTTCGACGCACGTGGGACAGCACTTCTTCCACTTCATCTTCTGAAATATCGGCCTCCATTAAGTTTACCCATTCTGGTTTGACCTGATTACCAACCAGGCCATAAATATATCTTTGAGTAGAGAGAACAACATTGGAAAGAATCTCTTATGGACCCAACAAGGACCTATAAAAGTTGTCACTCATCCGAATGATGGAGGTAGAATCAGTGACCATAACACCTTGCCCATCCGTTAAGCACACAATATTTTCCCGGGAATATTTCTGATGCAAATAAGCAAAAAATTAATGAGTTTGACATTTATTATTGTGTAAAGCTTTGGCTCTAGCTAGCAATTTGTATTTTGTATATTCCTCTTCCTGAAGAGATTGAACCCTGCCTTTCAACTATTCAATGCATGTGAGTAAGTCATCATTGGAATCCCCAGACTGACACAGAGACAAGGAATGGGCCAATAATGATTGGGCATGCTTGTTAACCCTCAGACGAACAAGGTGGAAAATCTGGAAAATCTATAGTAGAAGACAAGGCCAAGGCAAAAGCGAAATGGAAGACGAAGGCACACCAAGAAGAATCTGGAAACACAAGAAGTGCATAAAAGTCCTAAATCAAGGAGAAAGGTGCACGAGAAAAAGCGCGAGTCAATCATTTTGTAAAAGAGCACAAGGTGCACTATGATTTATTTTAAGAGTGCTGGGCTCTCACCCGTGTAATTTGTAAAGGTAGATGGGCGGTAGGAAGGAAGCTAGAAAGATAGGAGGACAATGGGAAAAAGGGCCTAGGCCATAGCCGGCCATGTAAAAAAGGGGATAAGGGGATGATTGCCCAAAAGGGATTTAGGATTTTGTATATAAAGTTGAAAAGTGAACGAGAAGCTCATTCCTGTGTGTGGCCAAAAGTAGCTCTCCTCTTCTTCTTCTTCTCCTTGTTCTTACTTGCTTGAGCTTGTGCTTGAGAGGAGGAGTGTGAGAGTGTGAGGGAGTGAGTGTGTGAGGGTGAGGGACCGTGGAGGAGAAGCTCTCCATCTTCTCCTCTCTTCTTCTCTTGTCTTGTCTTGCTCGCGGCAATGGAGCTTGCTTGAAGCTTACACTTGGATTGTGGAGCTACCAGAGTGCTCGGGAGAAGAGGTAACTCGATCGGGCATAGAGGTAAGCTCACTACACTCGTAGAGATGGATGGCATGTCGGCTATGTGAGAGATAACCATTAGTGCTCGGCTTGGAATGCTTGAAAAAAGCAGTCCATGGGTCTTGGCGGTTGATTGCCTCTACATTTTGGTTCTGTGGGTGGATGGGACCAACAGATTCAAGCCTTGAGCGCTTGTGCGCTTCAAATCGAGCATTGAAGTGGGGCTTTTCCCGAACTGGTGCTTGAGGTAGATAGGTAGGAAGCAAGGGAGTTTGAAGAGGTATTAGATCTCCTTAGTGAGTAGGTTTTTGGTTTTTTGGATTTTGAAAAGTAGATTGGAGTAGTATAGGTATTTCCTTTATGATTTTTGCTTGCATTTAGGTAGGATAGGAGCAAAACATTGGAGCACGCAGTAGGGTTTTCTGTTATTGTATAATAGGCTGAAATAGGGAAAATGATAGGAAAAAAATGAAAATTTGGGTTAAATATTGGTAAGGGGAGCAAGACTAAGGTGAATGCAGGCTTGGGCAAGGTAGTAAGAGGCCAGGAGTGGCAAGAGAGATCTCACTTTGCATTTTAGGGATTCAAAAAGCTGGAGAGAGAGGGAGAGCTTCATTGTGTGGACCTGCTTCGATCTTGCCGTTGAGGAGTGTTTTGCCCACTACAGGTACTCCCACACCTTCTCCTGCATGAGTAGCTAGGATTTGGAGATGCTTGACCAGTAGGAAGGCCTTGATCATCTGACGTGACAAATTCTGTGCAAGTTCGGCGAAAAACACGTTGCGTTTGGCGACAACGATTCTGGGCCGAGTCCTAGAATCAGCCCTCGGACCACCTGACTTGGACCACCACTCGGCCCACTTGACTCGACCACTCATCGCTCTCGGCTCGTTCGAGTCAACCATTTGGACCAACCTGATATTCGGCCCTCGGCCGTTTGGCCCAGATCCATTCGAACAAACCACTCGGCCCTCGGCCCTGATGACTCAGCCCACCTGATTCGGCCCTCGGACACTTATACTCGGACTGTCTGAGTTCGACACTTGGACCAATTGCATTAGGCCCTCTCTCATTCGAACGGGTCGAATCGGACGTTCGGCCCCTGTAATTTGGACTTGTTGGACCGGATTTGGATTTTGACAAATTTTAACTTGCAAACTCTGAAACTGATCTAGAGACCATACGGAGCCAAAAGGAACATCATAGATCTATCACTGGATTGAAATCTAGAGCAAGTAGTTCAAAACTTGGCTAGGAATGGTCCTTCAAATCGTGTATAGTGTTTAGCGTAACGGCCCTGCGGGCTGGGGGGGACTGCCCCCTCCGCACCTCCCCCAAGTAGGCTAGAAAGTAAATGCGCGTCGTGACAGGTCTTGGGGATTAGATCCTAGTGTAGTAATGGCTTTGCATGAGCATAGACTCTCACTCGCAAAACATCAATAAAAAATCTATACCTGAACAAAGACAAACAGAGACCCTAGAACCTCAATGGGCCAATCTAGCCAACAAGGGCAAAAAGGCCACACCACAAAAGCATGTCTATGTTATATTCAGACTGCATCTAGTCAAAGCGGAACGGAACAACGTCAAGCTACAACTGAGAGGGTGACTAGACATGACCGTCCTGACGATAGATGCACCTTGAACGGCATTGCACAAACGACCCAAGACATCAGTGGAGAATCCACATCAGGTTGCGCAGTCGCGGACTCAAAGGCATGTATCAGGAGGCTTGAATTTACAAGGCAAGACCCGGAAGATGAAGACATAGTACCGCCTGCTTATCTTAAGGTCAAACTCACCACGAAAAGAGAGCACACTGTCGATGCTCTCATTGATGAAGGAGCTGATTTTGACCTATGAAGCATGGACCCTACTAGGCCAACCAGAGCTCACACCGACTAATGCAAAAAATAGTCCTTACGGGGAACACTCACAAGCACTTATAGGGAAGTGCAAAATCCTTGTAACTATTGAAACGGAAAGCTTGCCTATCCTCTTCCATGTTGCTCTAAATAGTGCTAATTGTAAAAAAGAAACCCTCCTTGTAAGACCCTTCAAAAGGGCGACAAAGTGTGAGGCTGATTACGTAGCATAGAGGATACACTTGGCACTACCGGGTGCGAGGATAACCACAACCTTTAGTAAGGGGTCTGACCTCATCAAACCTCGAGGAAAGGATAAGGAACATTTTGACATACCAAGTAAGTCTAGTGAGGAGAGCAAGGACTTGTTGATAGAGTTGATACAAGTGCATGTTGAACAGAGAGAACCAGTGAGCGAGGCCATGCTTGAAACAAGAAGGTTAGGAGACAATGCTAAGGATGGGCTTTGGACTTACAAATATCGTAGAAGACCACAAAAGAAACCTAAGCCTTATAGACGAAGGAATAGACGGAGAGCCAACACAACACCGCGATGGATATCCAAAGCATTGCTACGTGCTCAAGGGTATTACGCAGGTAACCGATGGATTTGGGTGCCAAAACCCCCTGCTAAACTACCTCTGTCAGTTGAACTACAGACTGTATCAAAAACAAAGAAGCGCAAGAGGAAACCTAAACGAAAGAACAAGTCCCGACTCAAAAACATTGGAGTGACCAAGCCCATCACTACTGAAATCAAGAAACCAAACGGGACTATTCGAAGGATAGATCCTCAGCCTACCATGCTTGATAAGCGAATATCAGATGTAATCGTTGGGTAGAAGGTACTAAAGAAGCGGTTGGTTGACCGCTTTGGTCAAAATCTTTACAAAATTGTCTGATGAAGGCACGAACTCTATGCGGATAGTGCCTAGCTTAACCTGCACTTTGGAAAAGTGGAAGTGGATTCCCACATGTTGTGTCCATGGTGTGATGATTGGATTGCCAGCAAGGGCAATGGCACTCTAGTTGTCGCAGTAGACAACAGTGGGAGAGTCACAAGGGAAGTGAAGCACAGCTAGTAAGCTTCTTAGGTAGTTGACCTTGGTGGTGCCATTGAAGAGAGTCCTATACTCAGCCTCGGCCGTGGAAGCCACCACCGTCTCTTGCTTATGGATGGACCAAGAAAAGGGAGCTATATCCAAGGTGAAAAGATAGCCGCTATGGAAACCGGAGTGTCAGGATCTCCTGCCCAATTGGAATCATTGTACCCTTGCAAACATAAATCAAAATCATAAGTGAGAACATAAGAATAAGTATATCGTAAATAATGCAACATATGAAGACATACAATCCAATGTGACATCCTAGGTATTGTGAAATACTGATTGAAAATGCTGCCCGAGTAAGCTAAGTCTAGTCTAGTATGAATTAACCAAAGATGTTTCCCTACAACAAGTCTATAGGTAGGCGTATCTCTGAAGTGGGATATGACAAGCCGAGAGTCAAAAGAATGCCTCGTACGGAGTCTTCTGAGGAAGAGCTGCAGTCAGACACTGGTTGAGGATGCACACCGTAGTGTTAGCACCTTCAATCCAAAGGCACTTAGAAAGCTCTGCTACAAATAGCATAGAGCATGCCAATCTTACGACTTTCCAGTTCCTACACTCTACGACTTCATTTTGGAAGGGGGAGTTGGTAGAGGTGAGCTGGCGAGAGATGCCATGCTACTTAGAAAACTCATGGGAGATGAACTCACTACTACTATCACTCATGCAACCAATACGACGACCTGTCTGGTTATGAACTAGCAACACCCAAGTAAAGAAATATGTGAAAGCATTGGACTTATGCTTGAGGAAGTACACCCACATGTATTTCGAATGATCATCCACAATAAAAAAGAAGTACAATGCTCTATTCAAGGTGGTAGTAGATGTTGGCCCACAAAGATTAATGTAAATCAATCTAAGATGCGCCTCGGCTCTATGTGTAGACTGCTGAGGAATGGGATACGATGTTGCTTCTCGAGCTGACATGCTTTATAGACATCTTGAGCTAGCTTTAGGCGAGGAAGGCCCTTAACCATCTCATGGCAAGACAACTCATAAAGAGAGTCATAGCCAAGATGTCCTAGGCAGAAATGCCAAAGATACTCATTGTTTGTAGGCTCTTGAGATATGGCTAATGCTTGGAAGATATGGAACACGGAGTCTTTGGCTATCGACTCGATAAGAAAGTGGGTCATGTGGTATAGGCAATCAGGCTGAATCTCACCGCGAGCAATCACTAAACCAGTCTGAGAGTCAAGGACCTCGATTGTGGTCGCTGTAAAAAAAAACTGCTCACCCCAACTGGCAAAGCTGCTGAATAGATAACAAGTTTACCCCAAGCTAAGGGACATAGTATACATTGTCCAGCGAAGCCAGCTCCCGACCCTTGTCAGTGGCAAAGATGACGTAACCTTGAGCCTGGCTCTTGATTGAGGAGTTGTTTCCTACTTGGATCCGCCTGGCCTGTTGCAGGGGCTCGGGTACGGAAGATGTTCTCTATAGGAGTCGTGTGATGTGTAGCCCCACTGACCATAATCCAAACAGGTGCTGATGTGCTCGGCTGTGACGAGTGGGCCTCTGTGGTAACCTTGACGGGAGGTAACTCATAGATGTGGACGAGACTCGCATCGGAGGTCTCTACAGAGATGATGTGGGCCTCTGCAGTCTTGTCAAACAAGCCCCTTGGAATTGAGAACGTTGTTGACTGAGATGGCTGATTGATGGCAGTGTGAGTTTGACCTTTCCATTGTCCCTTGCCATCATCCTGCATCCCTTGAGGGGGGTTGCCCGACTGAGAGGCAGAGGTCTATCAATTGGGTTTTGGTGCTGTGCCTCTTGCCTTTGATCAACACTCATTGCCAAAATGGCCAGCCTTTTGACAATATTGACAATACCTATTCTTCTTAGGTACATTCTGCCACCCGGGTTTGAGTTGAGACTGGGAGTTTCCTTGTGATTCCCCTGCCTGTTTTTTATTTCGGTATTGATATTGATATTGATTTTCATTTGAAGTTTGATTTTGTTTTCCCTTTCCTTGCTGTCCCTTCCGAGAATGAGCAACAAGAGTCCCCTATGAGGAATTATTTACATGAAATTGATCGAATAGCCGTGCATAACGCAATACCTGACACTCAAATTCAAGAATGTGGGTAAATTAGGCAAAGAAACCACTTGCTGCACAAAATTGAAGTATTTATATAGCAGTTTGTTAAGAAACAATGTGACCTGATCAGAGGACTTAGGAGTCCCTGTGGTGGAGAATTCAGCAAGAAGTGTCAGATGGGAGAGGATCGAGGTGCAGCTGAAGTGCAGTAGACAGTGTGAGAGTGAGAGACAGAGTTGAGCACGATACCCAATGCAATAGTACTGAATTGAGTGTTGACTGAAAGTACAAATGATAACCCTTATACCTTAGAGTTATAAGGGGCTGTTCACACCTGAACACAGTAAGTGCCCGTAAGTGTGCACCACAAGCACATACAAAATAGTACACATAATCTGGGGGAAAAAACCTCTCCTACCGAGAGTAAAAAGTGCCCCAGTGTCCTAGTGATCACCCGCACACTCCCATATGAGCGTAGGCGTAAGTAAGGCGTGTGAGATACCCAACAAACCCCCCTGGAGTGAAGAGTGATCAAGTGTACAAGGATCATCCGCCACCAAAGGGCGTCAAATTCAAAGCATCGCGAAATGCTTCAAATTTGTCTCGTGGAAGAGCTTTGGTGAAGATGTCTGCCACATTGCTGGTGGTAGGACAGTAGACAAGGCTGATATCACCTGCATGTAGCCTCTCTCTGACAAAGTGGTAGTGAATCTCTATGTGTTTCGTGCGAGCATGAAACACAGGGTTCCGTGCCACTGCAATGGCACTCTGACTGTCAGTATATAAAGGAGTAGGCTCCGTAACAGATACATCCAAATCAGCAAGTAAGCGTCTAAGCCATACGCACTCAACTGCAGTAGTGAAGGCTGCCTTGTACTCAGCTTCACATGACGACGTGGCAACAGTGGATTGTTTCTTGCTAAGCCAAGAAATGCATGACGAGCCAAGAAAGAAACAATTGCCACTAGTGGAGTGACGAGTATCAAAATCACCAGCCCAATCAGAGTCACTGTAAGCATGTAACTGCAGTGGTCCCCCCTTGGCATAAAGCAATCCAAGAGCTCTAGTACCCTGCAAGTAACGAAACACACACTTCACAGCTTGCCAATGCGACATACGAGGCTGATGCATGTACCTGCTCAAAACTGAAACGGCAAACTGTATGTCTGGCCGAGTGTGGCATAGATAGATGAGACATCCCACTGCTGGAGCATAAGTATGGATATCAAACAAATCACTGTCATCATGTAATGACAGTTTGAGCCCAGGTTCCATGGGTGTACAAACTGGCTTGCAATCCTGTAAGCCAAACTTCTCAAGAAGTTGCCCAATGTACCTTGACTGACATAATCCAATGCCTCTAGCATCATGTACGAACTGGATGCCCAAGTAATAGTGCAAAATACCCAAGTCAGACATGTCAAAAGTTTGCTGTAAATTATTTTTGAATGCTGAAATCTGATCAGCATGTGTTCCAGTGAGCAAAAGGTCATCTACATATAGACACAAAATCAGCATGGATCCCCCTTCTTTATGTACATAAAGGGTAGACTCAGATGGGCTGTTTACAAACCCCTGACTAAGCAAGAAAGCATCTATCTTTGCGTACCAAGCTCGTGGAGCTTGTTTCAAACCATATAGAGCTTTTTTCAGCTTGCATACTAAATTTTCTGAGCCTTCAACTGCAAAACCAATGGGCTGCTGTACATACACTTCTTCCTGAAGTTCCCCATGTAAGAATGCAGTCTTTATATCCAGCTGATGCACTTTCCAACCAAAATGTGCAGCCAAGGTAATCATAGACCGAATGGTCGTCATACGGGAGGTAGGAGCAAAGGTCTCCTCATAGTCAATGCCCTTTTTCTGTGCGTAGCCTTTAGCTACCAGCCGTGCCTTGTACTTATCTATGGATCCATCTGCATTCCTTTTCAATTTGTAGACCCATTTCGTACCAATGGCACGCTTGCCAACTGGCAAAGACACCAAATCCCAAGTATGATTCTTATGAATAGAATCCAATTCAGCTTGCATGGCTGCCATCCAATGCACACTATGTCGTGCATCCTCAAAACATTCAGGCTCCTCATTATCATGAGTACATGCTGCCATAACAAACTCCATGGAATGTGCTGAATCATGCAGTCGAGTTTGCCTTCGAGTACGACCAGCCAAGGGTGTTTCCAAATGACTATCTCTCATAGTCTGCGTGTACCATCTAGGCACCTGTCTTGCTTCCTGACTGTGTACAAGTTCCTGCTGAATTTCAGTTTCAGCAATGTGCTGATTTACTGCATGTTCCATAGGAGCAGCTGGCTGAACATTAGGTTCATTTGCTGAAGTACCAGCTGAATCACCAAATGTGATGGGCAGCAGCCCTTCAAAGACATCACGGGCAGCCTGATATGTATCAAAACCAGCCAAGGATAATTCTGATTTTTCATCAAATACAACATCCCTGCTGACAAAAACCTTCTTGATCACGGGATCATAGAGTCTATAGCCTTTGCTTTCGCTGCTATATCCCATAAAGATGCATTTTACAGCCTTGTTGTCCAACTTCTTTCGAAGTACCTGTGGAATATGGGCATATGCAAGACACCCAAAAGTACGGAAGTGGCCAACAGAAGGTTTGCGGCTGTGCCAAGCCTCAAAAGGTGTGACGGTTTTCAAGGCCTTGGTAGGGCATCTGTTCAAAATGTGGCAAGCGCACATGACGGCTTCCATCCAAAAACTATGAGGCAAACTCTTTGCCTTCAGCATACATCTGGCCATCTCCATGAGTGACCGATTTTTCCTCTCTGCTACCCCATTCTGCTGTGGAGTATATGCAGTAGTGTACTGATGGATAATGCCCTTCTGCTGCAAATAAGAATTCAGCATAGAGGACATGTATTCCCCCCCTCGGTCCGAACGGAGAGTCTTAATCTTGCAACCAGACTGAGTTTCCACAAGTGCACTGAAAGCCAAAAATGCATCATACACTTCTGACTTCTTTTTCAAACAGTAGACCCAGCACAAACGTGTAAAGTCATCAATAAATGTTACAAAATAGTAACAACCACCCAATGAATGTGTCTGCATGGGCCCACAAACATCCGAATGCACAAGCTGCAATCTGGCTGTTGCTCTAAAAGCAACATCACGGGGAAAAGAGAAACGATGCATTTTCCCCAAAATGCAACCCTCGCATAAATGCTCAGGAGGTCTCTCCAAGAGAGGTAATCCATCCAACATCTGAGTACGCTGTAATAGCATCAAGCTGCCATAGTTTACATGCCCCAAACGAGCATGCCATAACTCTGCCTCTAACATAGCAGGAGTAAGAGTGGATGTCAAATATGCAGACTGATCTACCGAAAGAGCATCCAACTCATATAACCCATGACACAAAGAACCTGTCAAGACCAATGTCATGTGTTCCTTGTCACGGACCATGCAACGGTCATCATCAAAGGTGACCTGCAAACCACAACGTGCCATAGAAGAAATGGAAAGCAGATTCTTCTTAATGCCAGGCACATACAAAGCATCCTGTAGGCGGAGAATAGAGCCATCAATGGCTGTAAGCTGAATTTCCCCAATACCACGAACAGGGTATGATGCATTATTAGCACACTGAACAGACTTCCCAACGGGAGGTGCACCAAGAGAAGCAAACAAATCTCTACGAGATGTGATATGCCGTGAAGCACCACTGTCAAAGAACCAAGTGTCAGCATCTTCTGTAGAGCTAAATGCTCTATCAGCCCAAGAGACATCATAACTGCAAGTGTAAAAACAATAGTCCCTGTCTGCAACAAAGGACGCGGACTCACTAGCAGTGGAAGGAGCTGCAGAAACAGACATCCCTGACTCCTTCTTCTTCTCTTTGGCGATGCGCTTCCTGCACTCAGTGATGTAGTGGCCAGGCTTCTTGCAGTAATGGCATTTTCCTTTCTTGGCTTGCGTGCCCCCCTGTTTCTGACTTGTCTGTGAAGTGTTACTACTACCAGAACTTTGCGAAGCATTTTTCCCTTGGCTGTTTTTACCCTTCTGCCTTGACATAAAAGCCTGCTCATAGGCTATACCATCCACACCACTGTTCCGTCTAGTTTGTTCCTCCTCTAGAAGCAAACTGACAAGCTGAATGAAAGTGATGGGCTCTTTCGAAATCCTCATAGTGAGGTTCAAGGCAGTATGAAAAGCCAAGTAGGAGGGAGGCAGTGAATTCAATGTCGTAGAAATCAGCTGCGCATCTGAGTAGTACTCATCCACATTCATGAGTTGCTCCCGCAAGTCCTGAATTTTGTTGAGATGATCCTGCATAGAATCACCCTCATTCATCTTTAGAGTCTCTAGCTCTTTCTTCAAGAAAGAGATGCGAGTCTCATTCTTTCCTGCAAACATCTGCTCCAATATCAACCAAGCTTCTTGTGAAGAAGCTGCTGAACGAATATGAGGAATGATAGAACGCTGAACTGCCAATGCAATCAGCGACATAGCCTGTGCATCCCGTGTATCCCAAGTTTTCTGAGCTGCAGTTCTTGGGGGAAGTGGCTGAGCGGGGTGAGGTGGAGGGGGCTGAGGTTACCCTCTTGCACGTCCTCCTGGAGGAGGAGTAGCGGGAGCCACAACTCCCGGTCGTGCTTCCTCTCCACTGACATAATCCCACAAATTTTTTGCCACTAATACATTCTTCATCATGAAAGACCAAAGGGAATAATTGTTCCCGTCCAATCGGTCTTCCTTGGACACATAGGTGAATACATCTCCTCCCTGATTTGCCATTATTTCCCAAAAGGCAATAGAGCAATGTCAATGCAGTACGGGCTGGAAATCTGCAAATTTCCAGAAATTGCAGCAAACACAAGTCTGCAATTAATGTGCAAAGGGTACTCTGTCAAAAAAAAACTGTCACTGATGCACGCTTCCCAAGGTGCAATTAGTGCTCAGCAGCACTAAAACATCAAAAGCCCCAAAATTTTCTGCCCAAAATTTCTGTCACAAATGTCTGTTACAAAAGCCCCAAAATGTGCATTCAATGTGTCACAGACAGACACAGCACGTTTCCCAATGCTGAAAACTGAACCTGCTGTTCAGCACGTTTCCCAATGCTGAACCTGAACCTGTTGCACGAACTCCTGTGTACAAGAAAAGTGCAGAATGTTACCTCTGCGTGTTGACGACGGGCACGATTCCCGAGGTAATGACTGCTGGGTACAGTCGGACTGACGCACAGGTACAGGCGTGCAGGTCCAGTGACACGCGCAGGCAGGACTGGGCGCGCGCTGGGCAGAGGAGGCGGCACCCAGGACTGGCTGGTGGAGACAGGTGGCGCGCTGGCAGCTGGAGCTGACGGCACAGGCTAGCTCAGCGCAGGGAGGCTGCGCAGGCAGACTGACAGGCGAAGGGGCACGCTGGGCAGACACAGGGCAGAGGACACGCTGGGCAGAGGTGGCAGCACGCAGGTACAGGTGGCGCGCTGGGCAGGGCGGTGCTGCGCGCTGATTGTTGGAGCTGCACGCTGGGCAGAGGAGTCGTCTGGTGCTGCGCGCTGACGGACTGACAGGCGCAGGCAGGACTGGGCAGGAACAGGCGGCTGGGGCAGAACTGGCGGGGGCTGCAGACTGCAGACTGAAGACTGCTCTGAGCTGAGCTCTGATACCAAATGTCAGATGGGAGAGGATCGAGGTGCAGCTGAAGTGCAGTAGACAGTGTGAGAGTGAGAGACAGAGTTGAGCACGATACCCAATGCAATAGTACTGAATTGAGTGTTGACTGAAAGTACAAATGATAACCCTTATACCTTAGAGTTATAAGGGGCTGTTCACACCTGAACACAGTAAGTGCCCGTAAGTGTGCACCACAAGCACATACAAAATAGTACACATAATCTGGGGGAAAAAACCTCTCCTACCGAGAGTAAAAAGTGCCCCAGTGTCCTAGTGATCACCCGCACACTCCCATATGAGCGTAGGCGTAAGTAAGGCGTGTGAGATACCCAACAAGAAGATGCTGATACTCAGCCAACTTGACTTTCAAGTCATCACGGTAAAGATTTATTCGACGGGTCCTATCCCAAGCAGCATACAGTTAGTCAAGTGTGCCCATTGCTTTGACACTAAGTCAAAATGCTGAAGCTGAGAATGAAACTCAAGCAATAAGCCCTCCATCAGCTTAACAATAGCGGAGACATTCCTAGCCTTCTATAAGCACATGACCTTGTATGGAACAAGTGCGGGATTAGGTTCAGGTTCCAACCCCTACATAAGATCCCATAGGTTCTGTGAGTCAAGGACATGTCTCATCAAGGTCGACCAAGTTGTAAAGTTTGACTCGTTAAAACAAGTCTTGTCATTGAATGCATGCTTGGCAGAAGATGAGGCAGAACCATGAGGTGTCGGGAATGTGGGGTAAGATGGATGTGGAGGATAAGATGGTGGTGGTGGAGGTGTCTGATAAGGAGGAGGGGGAAGAGGTGGGTAGGCAAAAATAGGCTGAGAGTACCCAATGAGTGCCGATTGATGCGGAGACACTAAAACATGAATGTTCCCATAAGGTGCTAATGGAGGTGGAGGCACTGGGATACGTAAGCCCTCTCCAAATGTTGGCTGGGACTAGGTAATGCAATGGAGGTAAATTGTGGCACCAATTGATCCACACTCAGGAGAGACTGAGGGAAATACGTAGCCTACAATGATCTTGAAAGTGTATGAGGAAAAGGTGGAACACCACTCGGCTGAGGAAGAGATGAAGTCCTAACGGCTATGCCTAAGTTTGAAGAACCCCGTGGTGTGGTGAATGAAAATACATGTGATCCTACAGGAGATACAACATGCGGTGCACTTAATGGAGGTTGAAAGGATGTGGCAGCAAAATAAGAGTGTGGGATGGGAGGGAGGTTAAATGGATTTGTGATAGATGTAGATATGGGAAATAATGTGGATTTCTTTTGTCCATTAAATGCATTAAATTTAAATGATGATAATGAAGATGCACCTACTTCATTTTGACCTTTGAAAACAAAATTGTTTGAAGGAAAAGAAGGAGAAGGAGTACTCACAGTTTCTTGTTTTAACTACTTACCTAGTCTTGAGTTCATAAAGAAATATTTGTCTTCCTCATTGCTCATAAACCAAAAATTGTTTTGCATACGTCTTTCATCATGAAAATCATCCATACCAATAGGAGAAGGGGAATCATCATTAACATTATCTGAAATGGTAGCCATACCTGGCACCGGAGAGAATAAGTATGAAGGCAATGGAGTGTACTCTATGCCATTTTCCACTTGCGGATGGCTAGTCCTAAGTGGAGATTCCGCCCTTCCTGCATGGTTAGTAGATTGGTGCACCGAATCTAAAGGGTGAAATTTAGACTTACCTTCTATCTACTGCTGGGTTCTATGCATCAAAATGAGATCATACTCAACTGCAGTGATCTCGTAAGGTTATGGAACTCCATGGTAGTCCAATATTGTCCTACCATGTCAGGAGCTTGTGAAGCAAGTTGTGAGACTCCAACTTGTTGCTTGATGGATTTAGCTTGGATGTGAGAAGTGGTGCGAAAGTAGTATTCGAAGTTATCCGCCCTTCTGTTATTCCTGCTTCTTATGTAGAGCTTTCAGATCAAGGCCTCGGTTTCTCTCAGAGAACTTAGCTTTGATACTATGTAAAGGACTAATAAAAGAACATAGTTAGGGTTAGGGTAACTCAAAGACAATGAACATAGAGAATGAATGAAGTGATATGACTATTGAATATACAATGCTCATGCAATAAACACACTATGCAGTGAATGAGTACTGTACCTCGAACTTCTATATCTCAAGGATTAGGGTAGAAGTAATGCACTCAAGAGTGTGTTGTACTCTGAAAGGATTCCAAATCGTAGCAAGGCAGCCTTCGGATGTCAAACACTAGCAAATGCAGCCAAGGAAGGCTGGATTTGATGTAGATAGCAATGCAGGAGAGAAAAATACTAAAAACGCAGGTGAGAAGAGAAAACAGCAGTGCCATGTTGAGGAGAGAGAAAACATAAGCTGCAGGAGAGAGACAACAACAGTGAGAGGGTGAGGAGATGATGGCGACAGTTGGAGGAGAGAGAAAATCTGCAGGGCGGCAGTTGGGGCTTGCAAACACAGTAGTATGTTGACGTGGCAGGCTGTATGACAGCTAGATGACGGATAGTAGTAGTCGCTTGGCTGGAAACAGTAGCAAACTGATGAGACGGAGGGCTGAAAATAGGCGCCAGATGAGTGAAGACTGCAATGGACAGCTTGGATTGCAATGTCCTCTGTGAACGAGGTATGGGCAGCAAGCTGAAAACACTTGAAACCTGCAAAACAAGATTGGAGCTGAATGGAGGGCAACATATCTATTTATAAAAATTTTGGGCCCTCCTAAGTTGGTTTGTGCTTATGGGATACAAATAGTCTCTTGGAATGCATTTCTTTTAAATAAACAAGATTTCTCTCTTAATTAAGCATGTTTTGGGGCTATTTAAGTGAAGCTAATGCATTTTTAACTCAACAAGAAATTCGTAATAAGCTTAGGAGAGCCTGAGTATGACAAGGAGGGCAATGCCATTAGTAAGGGTGATGTTGTTAAGGAGGGCGATGTCTCCTCAAGCGGTGACAAGGATGCTTCTACCTTTGATGCCAAGAGTGATATGAGCACTTAGAGCCTAGGGATTCACTATTTGATCATGTATCTTGATTCGGATTGAGCCACGACTTTTATCTCAATTAATTTTTATATATCTATTTATATAAGATTGCCAATTTGGCTCATAATAAAGTTGTTGGTTTCATTATTCATGAATCATGAGCAATGACTCATATTATACTCCTAGGTTTTGAGTCTTGTTTTAATCCTCCTTTGCAGTTACTTTCGACTTAAATCTCTAACTTTATATTTAAGTCTAAACATTAAGTATAGACTTCAAATTATATGTATTTTTTAAAAAATCACATGTAGCATTGGACATAGATCAAAGATTTATTATCTGATTAGTACTATACTAGTATCGGATGTCATTGAATGTGACAACCCTGCCAGCAATCGATAATCAATCTCTGATGGTTATAGATTGATGCAAACTATTGCATACTAATGCAAATGTATAGTTTTAGAGCGGCAGTGAAAACCATACCCATCTACATACCAACAGTTGTGACTAGTATATTGAATAGTAACCTTGTGGCAGATATACCGTTAGCACAGTACCCTAGATACATATTGAATACATCTGAGATCCACTATACACTAGAGCTGTCAATCATTGAAGGAGTGGAACTGCTACCTCCCCTTGAGCATTAGATAATGCCTTGGATCCTTGCTCTGCTGAACTCGACTAAGCCCGTTCCAATGTCGGATCTAACCAAACAGTCTTAGGGTAAAGTTGCAACAACCGAAGATTTTTTGCTAAGTCATCCTTTTCCATCCACTTAGCATTCATTGGTGAATAGTTTTGAAACTTCACTAAATACCTTTTGGAAACTTTATTTATGATCTTTCTCTCTTTATGTGCCAAAATTTGCTCAGGTACCAAAATTTCATCCAGCTCCTCAAGCTTGGGTGGATTTCAGCACAAACATCCTCAAACACATCACTATGAAAAGGCCTCAATAAGCTCACATGAAAGCCATTGTGTATCCACTAGTGTGGAGGAAATTTCAGCCTATATGGACCTAATTAATCAACAATTACAACGAGCATAAAATTCACATAAATTTCAGCCTATATGGACCTAACTGATTAACAATTACAACGAGCATAAAATTCACATAAACTAAAAATACACACTTTACCACTTTAATCTTGGACAATGGATAGCCTATTGGCCCCAAAACTTGGTGCCGCTTGCGGTATTTCCTTAACTTGTATTGCAAATGGATGAAGTACAATTGAGATTCTTTAACACTAATCCAAGTGCCTCTTGTTGCCATAAATGACCAGTAAGCCTTCAAATCAATTTGCCTCTTGATTTGCTAGGGGATTGACCTTCATGTGTGCTCTTTGGAAAATAAATTAGCCCCAAATTCAATGTTGGCTGGTTGCCTCTTAAATCCTCTTGAAATACACTGATTTCAGCTCTGAAAATTCAAGTTTAAAGCCTTCGAATTTGATACGCTTCTCGAGGTGGCTGAAGATTCATCAACATCTCCACCTCCAATGGTTGGATTGCTGTAAAACTTGAAGCAAAGCTAGAAAGAGAAAGAGAGAGAATGTTGTAGAGAGAAAATTCAGAGATTTGTCATGAGAATTTGGTGAAACTAAGCTTGTTGACCTCGTTTTCTAGCCCCAAATGGATTCACAAACACCAAACGGAGTATCAGAGGCTATAATCTTCAAGAGAAAGTGCATTGGCCGTGATCATCAGCTTCCCCTGGTCAAAAATATGCAGCCCCTTCACAAAAACGGTCTCTGATGGTTTAAAAATGGCCCCAAAAGCAAGTAGTAGCAGACCAACCTCTCTTCCCAATAAGTCCAAAATGCAGAAACGTGATTTCCTTCTCCCTTCAGCCCCAATTTAGCTTTCCCAAACTTGCATGGGTGAGTTTTGCCAAGTGGCAGCCTTGTAAATTGTATTTCTAGTATTATCCAGCTCATTAAATTAATTTTTAGAATAATTAATTTTGACAATTGGTATAAGACTTATTTCTGTGCCCAAAAAAGTAATCTAACCAGTCAACAATTAAATTGGCTAGGCTAATTTATCACCCAAGCGATCCTAAGTACTCATTAGCTCAAAGCTGGCATTAATTAATTAATTAATGCAAATCCCCTAGTGTCACCCACACTGACATTGATGGCTAACTAAATGTTCTAGGCTAAGTTCTAACACCCGGTACCACCTAGTACCTGTCAAGCATAACTTGTCACAAATTTTGCCTTTGGCATCAACAAGTGATATGTCGAGGTCCAAGGTTCCACATTGTGAAATAATGGACGTACACCTCACATGTGCAAGTCACATTTGCACATTTGATTAGCTTTTAATCAAATGCTAAGCAAAGAAATAAAATTTCACGTCCTCATGACACACACCCATTTGCTTGCGTAATGGATGAATGGAGACATTGAGCCTATTAGAAGAGACACCTAGTGGGACCTAGAAGAGTGGGGCTAGAGAGATCCACTCCTTGAACAACCATGTGATATTGTTTGGGAGGAGGATAAAGATGAGAAGGACCATAGTAGACTTAGTAGCCACTATCATTGCCCTAGAAATGGTATCTTAGGATCCTTCTTGATAGATTTTTGGAGTGGATTGGACAGTAGCTTCAGGCCTAGCAAGATCTCCTTTTCCCTACAGTTTGTAGTACCTAGGAATTTGGCAACTTTTAGTACATGGCTTGGTTATGGAATGGTCCTAGTGGTATGCACAAGATGCAGAGAGTTAGAGGAGACCTAGAGGCATTGTCTATGCGATTGTTGCTGAGCTCAAGTGGTGTGGAGGAGAGTCCTTAAGATAGTCTTTCATGACACAACTAAGACTATGGTAGTGACTTGGGAGACAATAGCTTGGGTCATTAACATAGGCCTAGCATATGATTATGAGGATCTTTAGGGGAGTCAATCTTTTCTCATTGTTGGCCAGCAGTTGAGTAGGATTTCCACTTTAGACTACTCATAGACAGAATGGATTTAAGGGGCATTGTCACAGATGAGAACTGGTGGTTAGTATCATCACAAGGTTCATTTGAATTGCTAAATGTAGCCATGCTATTGACCTTTAGGATGTTTCAATTGTAGAGACTCTTTGTAGGATCTCGATTCTTGATAGAGACTATTTATACTCTCCATGGGAGATGGAAGAGGCTGCAAGGTGATTCTAAGTGGAGGAGGAGAGATGCTTTTAGACATGGGACTCTGGCACCTGCTTTTACCTAGCACCTGATATGGTCTAGCATAAGAGCCCATTAGATCAGTTTTCCACTCAACCATTATTGTATTCATGATATACTTAGCTGCTCCTTACAGGGCCTTCATTGCACTATACCTTCTACCTCACAGGAGGTGTCATTAACAGAGTTTTCTTTTCCCTGGAAAAAAATTGAATTATAACCGTTTGTTTCCAAATTGTATATCTTTGTAGTTTTTGTACACAACTATGCATGATATTCATGTTCCGTTTCCCCTAAAAACATTACAGACAATTGTTATAATTGTGCTAGTAGCCTGGTTCATACCTCTGGCATGTAGTGTGGGTTTCTCAACTTTGTAGTAATGTAAAGTCGAAAATTCTCACTGTACTCTAATGTGCTGTCTCCCAAGCGAATCTGTAGAGAGCCAGCTTGTTTGAACACGGCCTTTAACAACACTGGCTCCAATGTAGGATCTAGGTCTTCTCCAACGTTCTCTAATAATAATGGGTATCCAAATGTAATGCAGTTTTCCAGTTTTCTCACAAAATCTGGATCCGATAACTTCATCACCTGAAGGTTTTTAGCTTTTTCTTTTGTCTGAGACATCACAAGTAAGAAAATATCAGTTGACATAGGTAAACGAAGGAGTAATGTTAATGAATGGTTTGTGGTTTATTGTATGTAACTGTCTTAGGTGTGAATATTAATTAGAGTAGACATATTACATGATGACAAATGAGAATTCAGATTGAACTGCTTAAATGAAGCCTAGTTAATCTGGCTGTTGTACTAATAAACCCAGCTAATTATAGTCACACTCTGCTCTGTTGAAAATGACTGATACATGTCTAAAAACTCAGAATGGAGATGTTGCAAAGTTGAAATCTCTGTATAAAGAAAAGCTCAGGTGTAATCACGTTCATGTCCCTTTCTGTTTACCTTGATCCATTTGTTGGCTTGTCCTTGTGGGTCAATGAGAAGAGGCCACCTTCGAGCTGCACTGATTATTATCCCATTGTCAATTGAGAAAGTGTCATTTGGTAGTCCATCAATCACCCAGTCCCTTATTGCAACAGGACTTCCAAGCACAGATGCAAGCTTGAATGAATCCGAGCATGGAATATTTTTCTCTTTACATGCTTTGACCCAAACGCTTAGCATCTTTTCACGGTAAGGCAATGTAATTGGGCCAAGATATGCAATGTACCCTGAAGATAAAAGGACGTCTCCAGTGAGGTTACAGTGAATCTTTCCTAGCTCTTCTCCAACATGTGTCCAGCGCACCTTCTCACCTCCTAATCCTCCAATCAGTTTCTCGGCCCTGCTGAGTTTCTGTGAAAATTGATAGAAGACCAAGAAAATGCCTTTTATCAATGCCTTGAAACAAGTTGTAAGCAGAAACTGTTGTACGCAGTTGTTCAGGAGAGCAATATTCAGAAATTCCTTGAAAAAAAATTGTAAAGAGAAATTGTTGTATGCAGTTACATCAGGGGGAGAAGGGGGGCAGTGTGCAGTAATTGTTTTAACAAAACCAAGAAAATGTTGTTTATTCAATGCCTTGAAAAAGTTTGTACCAAGAAACTGTTGTATGCAGTTGTACAGGAGAGCAATCTTCAGAAATTGCATGCATTTTAAAGAAATTTGCATACATATTAGAGACCAGACGTTGAGACACGTGCACAAAAGAATTTATACATTATTTTCCATTTATTAGATTTCTACAGAATGATTGAGCCAAAGAAAACACTTATTTCCCACTCATTTATGCCATCTAATATATATTAACCATTATTTTGGTCTGCTTGACCTTGAGTGTGATACTTCACTCCTTGAAAAATGCTTTTAGGGCCTTTAAATGTTTTTGTACCTTCTCAATTCTCAATAATTGGAATAAAGCATCATATGTGCATGTGCAGGAGGTTCACCCATCAATAGGTTGAAAACAAGGGGTCCTTTGTATGATAAGAGTATAAATAGAATGGCAAATGTGTTGAGTATGCAGATATAATACTCTAGAAAAGCCGGCAAATCTTTTAGATTCTTTATGTAACAATATAGAACTAGTTTTGCAAGTGTGTCCTCCACATTATCTCCAAACATCAGAATGGGCAAATTTCTTTCTCAAAATGGTCTTCAAAATAGCACAGAGCTTGCTGAAACCCCTTCAAAGTAGCCTTTGGGCACCTATAAGTAGTCCTTGATCTTTTCCTTGCCCACCAACACCCATAAGAAATGCTATACTATCAGCCACATATGGTCTGGCACTACAGACCTCCTGATTGGTTATTTATTCAGGCCTTGTGATAGACTCTCCCCTTCATTGTAGTTTTGAAAGTCCCTTACAGGGCTGTTTGTATACTGTATTTTGCCTTGGAAGTCCCCCAAGAAATTTCAGAGGTTGTGAAAAAATTGAAGTGATTCCATTGTCTATATACTGTATTTTGCCTTGGAATACATTGTCCTGAGGGGATTTATTAATAGATTTTTTTTTTCGTCTCGAGGATAAAAACACCCATAAGAAATCACAAAGCTTGTCTATTTGGCCAAAGAAAGAGGAACTACTGTATGGTACTCGACCCATATTTCGAGTGTCTATTTTCAACATTGTTTGAAGAAGCTTACTTGTGTGACAGATATTAAATGCTTCAAACCAAACACTCACACACCACAAAGAGTGGGACTTCAAGTCATAACCTGTCATGAGGCACAAAAAGGCACAATGGAATGGCACACAAGATATATTAATAAGGAATCTTTGTATTCATGATATCGAAAGATACAACATTGAGGCACATCTCAGGACTACACCCTTGTGACACCGCACATGTGAGGGTTCACCACTGAGTATAGGAAATCACACGTAGAGTGGAAACTAAGCTGAGCTCAAAGTCACTACTTTTTTTTTTTTGAAAGTAAAATGTGGCCAAATATATTACTCAAAAGATTGATTACAATGGAGTGCTCATGCTCAACAGACTAGCTGGAGCTGATACAAATCACAAATACATCATGTATACAAGCCTCTCAAGGCGGTCTGGGGGCAAGAAGCCATGGAGGGCTGCCTGCCTGCATCATGAAGAACATGTCGTGGCCGCCCCAAGTGCGCACAAAGTGAAAACAGAGCTCCTGACGAGCTCGAGACTTGCCCTGCACCTGGTCCCACCAGCCGCGAAGGGAGTGGATGATAAAGGTCCAAAGCTCTATCAAAGTCGCTTGTACTGAAAGGCACTCCCTGCCAAAATTCTCCTGACAGTGTGCCTTCTAGATGTGCCATACTGTAAGACTTCCTATGATCTCCCATACCTCTAAGCGGTCTGCTATGGGCTCTAGTACTTGGCGGCTGGGTAAAGCCTTCAAAGTCACTATTACTCCCTATATAGGTGTTTTTGGCTCCAAAGCCATGGTATAGTTACAAGGTCCATACCCTTGCACTCACCCCTAGTTAATGAATTGCTGTCCTCAGCAATCTAAGGGTGGTTTCTTGACTCATTCTAGGGTCTTAACACAGCTTATGTTATCAAGTTGGTCAGTGTCTGCCAGATGGTCTAGGACTCATTAGCGGGGTCTTATCAGAGCCTTTTCTATCAAGCTAGTCAATGTCTGCCACACTACGACTTGGGAGTCTTAACATAGCTTATTCTATCAAGCTGGCCAAGGTCTATCCATCTAGACTTAGTTCTCTTATTCTTTTGGATTCCAGTCCACCCTCGACTCAATTACATTTGAGGAGTGGAGGCTTCATAGCCCTAGCTTGAGGTGGCTTGGCACTTATGGCTTTGCATGCCAAGCTTTGTAGGCGTGATCCCAAGTTGTCACGTTGTTGGGGTCAAGGCATGGTGGCCCGGTTGTAGCCATGTTGTGCCACGCCTTAAGGGAGGGAGTCCATTAAGTAGCTCCTTGCGCTGTTCCTCCCTTTCTTTGTGCCGTCGCCTTGGGCCTTGGGGACTTGGGTCTCTTGGTTCATTTGCCAAGACACTTTTCCCTCATTGCCAAGTCAAGAACTTGGGCTGTTTTCCTTGGCCTCCTTGTTGGATCTTTCTTGCTTGCTTTGAACTTCGAGAAACTGGTTGGTTCAGCTTGTCTTCTTGCATGGAAGGTGCAATCTTGGTGCATGGCACCTCTTAGTACTGCCTTCTTGGTAGTAGTCTTTCGGGTAGTAGTCAAGGTAGTAGCTGTCGGTTCCTTGTTGGGGATGAGGTGTTCCAATATCTGGGTTGAGATCATCCACTCCTTGGTTTTCATCTTCATTCGACCATATTTCTTCTTCTTATTTCACCTGTTTCTCCTTTTCTTGGCCCCTTGGTCCTTCTTTGGTTGGCTTTGCTCCATTCTTCAGCTCTTGGACTCTTTTGGTCCGGATCTGCTTCAAGTATGGTTTGGTCCTCTCTTTGGCTCCTGTAGCTCTAGAGGCAGTCTCCTAGTCCCACCTCAGCATGATTTTCTCTTGCAACTCTATGTCGAGGTCTCGCGCCATCTTCACTTGCCCCAGCCTGGCTCTCTCTCGCACCATGATTAACTGGTAGTCAACCTCCTCCAAGTCTTCATCCAGCTCTTTAGCCCTCTCTTCGAGATTGCGCAGCACATTAGTTCCTTGTTGGGTCTTCCTTAGCAACTTGATGGTCTTTTTCTTTTGCTCGATGAGTTTGAGCCGTAGCTCTTTCTTCTTGTATGTGATTTTGAGCCAGTGACATAGCTCGTCTTCCTCTTCAAAGAAAGTGTCCTCCCATAACCTCAGCTCTCTCTAAGACATTTTTGAATGGTATGCCGTGCATCCCTATCACACTATGGCTCCCTCCTCTCATCTTTGTTCGCACATCAGGTTCTCTTCCAAATTTCAGCAGATAACATGCCCAGGGGGGCATCGCGATGTGGGGCGTCATGTCGTGTCGCATCGCGTCGTGTTGTGTCGTGCTAGGGTTGTGTGTTGCATCGCGTGATGTGTTATGGCAAGATCTCCTCCGCATCCGTGAGCCTACTCTCCTCTCGAGCTAGCATGCTCCACACTAGAGTTGCTCTGATACCAAGTGTTACAAACCTTCACGAGAATTCAAGTCATAACCTATCATGAGGCACAAAAAGGCACAATGGAATGGCACACAAGATATATCAATAAGGAATCTTTGTATTCATGACATCGAAAGATACAACATTGAGGCACATCTCAGGACTACACCCTCGTGATGCCACACATGTGAGGGTTCACCACTGAGTATAGGGAATCACATGTAGAGTGGAAACCAAGCTGAGCTCAGAATCACTACTACTCCCTATGTAGGTGTTTCTGGCTCCAATGCCATGGTATAGCTACAAAGCCCATACCTTTCTACTCAAATTTATCCTCTTAAGCTGGCCTATCACTGGTCTAAATGACATCACCAATGCCGAGAATAAAACTTGGATTCAAATTATGAACAAGATAATTATTTTGGTGAGCCAATCATTTTTTCTGGACCACGACCTGAAAAGGCATTGGAAAATACACAATGATTGTTTTCACATGAATATATGCCTTCTTTTCTATGTCCTTGTGCTTGTTATTATTGCTGTTTTCAGTATTCATGTAAGAAAGGAAGGCTATTAGAGTTGTTTGTTTGATTTTCCTGCTCAGTTTTGGACTCAATACATTTTCCTTACCTTTTTGACTACCCCAACTCCAATGGATGATCAATATGACCAATCAAGGACTATAGATGCAACTTGACACATACAACTCATGGGCTATCTCACAATTGCAAGACCTGGAGTACATTGATTCATGGTATACAGCCTAAGAGTGTAATTGGCTTTCAGCCTTGGAAATAGAGTACAATTAGTACTCCTATTTTTGTACTCTCATTTTATGTCATTATTAAGTATATTTCCAACATGTTTTGTGTTCATTGTCTACCTGCCGACTGTATTTGTGTATGAAGCTTTGGTGTTCAACACCTGCATACTTTGTGTTTGTGTGTGTCAGTCCTCCCACATTCAACACGAAAGTTGTAGGCTTTACATAATGAAAGAGAATTCACTCAGAACTCCAGTTTTTTGTAATTGGCCATCATATCATGAACAATACAAGCAGTTTGATCTCAAACACAACACCCTGGACCATCTATATGCGTTACAATGTGCTCCCCTCTTAGATAAACAACAACTAATGTCTTTCAACTAAGAAGGCTCTCAATAGTTTAAGAACATTTTTATAAGACACTTAACTGCTTGGAGGAATAAAGTTCATTAGAAGTTTGAGAGGTGAAAACTCTTTCTACAGTTGCATTACTAAGTTAACTAACTCAGTTTACCTTTTGGCAATTCTGAACATCTTGCTCCAGTGCCAACTTCTTCTGCTCCATGATGTCAAGTTGCCCTTGTAATTTTTGCAACTTTTCTTCAACTTCCTTTAACATTTCTTTCTTTTTTGATAATGCTGCTTGTAAGACCTCAAACTCAGCAGTTGCTGCATCCAATTTAGCTTTCTTTGGTGCAACCACCTGCAGGTTCGCAAAGGCACATGCAATAATGATCCATTTACAAATTATTTAGATGATCTGAAACAAAATTTTTGAACTGTTCACTTGAAATTTCGATGTGAGGCTCTCATTTATATTGCAATCTCCAGAAATTTAGAAAATATATCCTTCATTCAAGAGGAAGAATGGTGGGATTTGGAAAGGGAGACTTACTAAGGGAATTCTTGGTTCAAGAAAAACTGAAGAGCAGTTTGAAGAACATCTCAAAGCATACAAGCTTTGTGCAATTTCTTGCATGACTGTATTTTGTCCCCACAAAAAGAATCTCCTAATAGTTAGGATGTCTAGAGGTGTGCAACTCCTCAAAAAGTGGATGAAAAGTGAAAGGGTGGATTTCCATGCTGCCAGGCTGGTTCTTTTTGTGGTTGATTATCACATACGATCAGTTTTTGGGATGGTGGGGTGATTTTTTGTGCTAATGCAAGGTTTATTTGGTTTGTTTTTGGTTGGGGGAGGAACGACATGGGTGGCCTGTAATGGCAATGAATCATTCCTCCTTTAAAAGTAAGTGACCCTGCTCCCACCCATGAAGGACAGACTCTAGTCCTTGATGGTCCCTTTGATCTCTGAATCACCATGAAGCTCCCCTAGTAGCCTATCATTGAGTAGATGACATTGAGTCATATTGTAGAGGTCATTTGTGCTTGAGCCTTGAAGATTCCTATGCTACTCATTTGGCTATTTGCATCTCATGTTCATGACAAGCCAAACTACAACACTGTTAAAAATCTATAATCTTTGATGCTTCCACAGGCACCACTGTGTGCATGAGAAATTCAGAATGACAACTACATGTAGTCTTCAGTGTTTCTAGTACCTGTGGTCATGTATCTTTCCAAAAAGTCCTCATCACCCAGACCACAGCTCATACTCCATGCAGGTAGCTCCCCAAGTAACTATAAGTGCACAGCAGAAGAAATAATGGGCTTGTGAGCAGGTTTCTCTCTTGTCTCCTGGAACAAAAGCAATGGAGAGTTTCTTTTTCTCTATATCGAGAACCACTTCATGTTATGATTTTCGAACATTATCTGCCAACTCCAAATCAGCTTGAATGTTCATATGCCCACATGATACGTGTGAGTATGTTGGTAAGCATTCACTTGAGCTAGTTGGTGTCTGCTTTCAAAGCTTTTAAAGTCTTCACTCCAAGCAATAGACTGGTTAGTTCCTGATTAACATGGAACATAGAGAGGAAACAAACTAAATGAGGTACTGACATGGCTGATTTAAGAGACATATCTATCAATAGAGTACACACAAAACAATCAGCAGGAGGATGGGTTGTGCTAGCTGCCCCTCTATGACTAGTCACTCCTATATGGGCCAATGACCAGATCTAGGGGGGTCACGCTTTCTGGCCCTAGATTGTGTTGAAAACTACCATATTAATTACCCATGCTGTCTTTCTTGGGCATCTTAATCCTCCATTCCCGACCTAGCAAAAATCAGAAAGAAAGCAGTAAACAATCTACAAGGCATAAAATCTGCTTCAGAGTGTAGCATTTGATTACTCACAGTAAGATATACAAATACATGAAAGCAGTCAGTGCAGTCCTTAATGGAGTGGAAGATTTATGTTTCCTAGAAAGATAATTATGATATAGGGAAAAACATATAAAGTTGACACAATGCATAAAGAGGGTCAAAAGATTTGTGCCAAAACCACTCTATGGGATCCAAGTCCACAGCTAAGGATCTCCTCGCTCAGCACATAGTCTGCTGCATGGTGTTGCATTAACATCTGACTGCGGATAATGAGCTATTGTTTGCTATGGATGTACTTTCTTTCATTCCATTGTCTACCGAATCCATGAAATATGATCTGCCACTTCTGTATATGTGACCTGCCATACTACTGACAGGATTTCAAGCCTAGTAAAGATGGCAATACAACTTGTATGTGGAGAGTTTAAAGCTACTAGCAAGTCGAGACCAAACAAAAGTAGTGATGTGCTGAATATGCGAATGGCTCAGCAGTTAGTTCACCGATATATTTCTAGACTTCAAATTTTCAAATAGTCCTGGACCAATTGCTCTGTGGTGCTACAATCTCTAAAGGTGCATAATTCTTGTCTTAGAAAGCTTGTCAAAACAGATTAATTGCCCTTTTTAATTACTCCATCATGCTTTATTCATTGGAAGAAAACCCTATCATCTTTAGACTTCATATGCTCCCAAAGGTTGTCTAGCAGCTTTGACAGTTCTCTATCCAGAATTTCAAACAGTTTTATCAGTAGCAGAAACAGTCACATATGGTCTTAATTAAGGCCAACAATCTCCATAGAGAATTCAAGCTCTTGAATTGAACCTTCCCATTAATGGATCGTTTTACCATAACTGATCAATTCTTGCTAGTGCAAAACATGTTCTTTAGTCAGTGCTTTGGTTCCGGGATTTGAAATGCCACGTACATAAGCAGCAAAAGTCAAGTCATTGTCAAAACTTCATATAGGCGATACAATCCAAGTGTACACATTCCAGATACATAAAACGCAAATGGTCCCCCAGAAAACCAAAACTGTAGACTTCTCAAACTTTACCATCATACTTCCCCAAGTAAACCATCCATAACAACTCATCCCAAGACTTACTGTAGAAGGGTTGGAAACAGAGGATGGGCTCAAGTGCCACTTTTACCTATGTTTTGCAATAGTAAGAGTGGCTATTTATATTATCCGCCCAATAAGAAAGGTAATATGTGGGCTCAATATCATGCCTAGAGCAAAGGAAATAGAAAGGCTCACAGAATGGATAGAGGAACTGGGTAACAAGCCAATGAAGAGGGGGTATACATCCATCGGGGGTACTGTCCTTACTGTGAAGAACATGCTCTCTCTCCTCCTGCCTGAGCTTGTGTGGGTGACACTGAATCGCCTTGAAGGTGATCTCAATGTCCCTTTGACAGAGAAAATTTGGAGCTCTAAAGCTTCTGCAAAGATGACAAAAACCAAGGAGTGCTCTCCACTAAGGACCATTTGGCAGCAGACCTTCTCAACAGGACATAGAAGGATCTAGAACGAATCTACTAGCCTCTTATCTGACTACTGTGCATTTAGCATTGTAGAGCAACTGATGCCCCTAGGTAATGGACTATTAGCCAAAGCCCCCCACATTATGCAACCAGACTTAGCTCTGCAACAATATAATCCCACAAATACATTGCCAATCCAACTGTGCCTTCTTACATGCCTGCACGGAATGCTTTGGTTCTCAAGCATTCCCTAAGGCATTCTCTGATAAACCACTGTGTCTGCACCAGCTAGCTTCCAACCGCCAGGTGATAGTAGGTGTCAGCCACAAGAAGAATGACACCTCTTTGTCTACTAGTTATCCAAAGATGCTTCCAAGAGGCAGCCTAGAAGGCTTTATAATGCTATGCTTTTGCACAATGCTTGACGTTGATGAGTTGCTTGCCATCATCATGCTGCAGCAAAATGTGTCTCCCTGCCCTGCTTATGTAGTGTACGCTCCAAATGTACCAAGCAATATTATAAGCAATCAACTCCCATTGGTGACAGTGCCCCTGGGTCCATTATGCCTGGAAGTAATCTCCAGTGGGGATCCTGCTAAGATGCTGTCCAATGATGAGAAAAGAGAGGCTCCACTCAAAATCCTCATATCCACATGCTGAGCTTCTATCAGTGACCTAAGCTACCTCCCCCCAAGTCATGACCATGGTCTTTGCTGGCCATGAAATATCATCATGAGGGCTCTCCTCCATACGGACAATCGCATATGTAGTGTCTCTGTGTCTCCTCTGGCTCCCCATATCTCGCACATGCCACTGGGTCCTTGCCATATTCAAGACAAGTACCAACTCCTAAGCTCCTATGAGCTAATAGCCATAGGAAGAGGGATATCTTTGTACGCTTAAAGCTGTCATCTGGCCTCCAAAAGTTTGATAGAAAATGATCTGAAATACCTTGTCTATGCATATGGGAGATGGCTGTTGGCTGTGCTCTGATCCTGCCCATATGAATCCTCCTTCCCAGCCTGATAGTTTAACCAAAGAAAGCCACATAACATAGCATATTGAAGATTGGATCCCTCCACAACCATTCTCTTGGATGCCACTATAATCTTTGAAGGGGCCTCCTCGGATAAGCCTAGTGTCTCCATCTATCTCACTAAGACCCGAGAGATCGAGGAGGCTGGCATCCTGGTCATCCATGGATTACCATGGTTGCTACTCCTATAAATACTGCTAGATGATGCAAGGGTCCATCTTCCCTCTTAGCCCTACTACCTTGATCCTCCTCCAAATAAGTATAGGAAGGCTGATTCACAACACTCTTTGTCCAGAAACAACTTACCATTATCTTGAACTTTGAAAAATGATCATTGCTGAGGAGGGGGAAAGCTGTTTAAGAAGATGACCTGCAAATCTCACTTAAATCTTAAATTTTTGATGGTTTGGTGGGGACTGTGAAGATAGGGATGATCCTCTTTTTTCCATTACAGAATGAGCTTAGATATTGGCACGGGATTTTTATTAAAAACATGAGGGGAGTCCCATAGACCCAGAGAGGTGAATGAAATGGGACCACTTTACCTATTTAGGGAATGGTGAAGTATATAACGTATAAGCATTATTAAGCAGTTAATTCTAACAAACAGTTTTACTTCAGTCTTATAGGCTCAAAGATCTGTTAGAGGATGTGTTTATGAGCATATTGTAGTGGTGACCTGGGCAACTTTGTCATAACTTTCCATGGCTCGTATCCAACAACAAAGTCCAAATGCTGCTTTTGATGCTTTCTTGACAACCTCAGGATCAAAATTAGGTTTATCAAGGTATGGGCGCACTTTTTCAATGATATCTGGTGGTATGTGGTCCTTATCATAATCTTTCAAAGACTGTAGGAAGTTTGTATCTGTTAACATCTGCTGAGCTGGTCCCCAGTAATCATCAATCTTTTTACCAGGATTATTTGGATCTGGAATTCTCCTTGATTTGACCTGTGAGCACAACATATAGAGTACACATCAATAAGTAGGAATATACTCAAATCTCTTTGCAGTATGTTGTATCTGAAACACCAGTTCAGTCATAAATCAGCAAGCAGGGATGCTGTGACTTTTACACATAAGTATATCAAACATGATCTTTGGTGAAGATCATCATCTCAAACTTTATTGATCAACTTGAAATCTTTCAAAAACTGAAGTTAGAGTTTTGTATATGATAAGGAATACATTTAAAGCACATGTACATCTCAAACTTGATAAGGAGGAATAAACATAAAGCACATGTACATGTGTCATAAGAGCTGTGGAAGGTCTACTTCTCTGGTCATATGATATAAGAGTTATGCTTACCCCTTTCATTATACAGCATGCCTCCATAACCAGCTTCACTGGGGCCGGTGGGTTCTTCATGGCTTTAACTTCGGTGATATCTGACTTTGTTAAGGTATCTAATGCTGAAAGAGCAGCTTCCAGCATTGGCATTGCCTTTTGAAGAAAACATGTTAAACATAGGTGAAGACCATGTTTGATCAATCAAATGGCATTAAGTGCTGTATTTGTCTGGAAAGTTCACTGAATGTAACATCAATTTCAAGTCTTCAAAAGATTGCACTTACCACAGCAAGTTCCGATTCACAATCTGCTTTTATGGATTCTGCTTCTTTTGCTTTCACATTAGCCACAGCTTCTTCTTCCTCTACAATGGCTCTAGTTTTCTCAGCCTCCTTCCTATCCCTAGTGATGATTTTCAAGAGGTTATCTGTTTCTTCTGCAGTTTTGATTAGAATAGGTTGAAGAGCCTCTAGTTCTTTCTTCATTACATTTACCTGCCCCTCAGCATCATAAAGCTTTTCTAGACCCACCTAGAAAATAGAAGCAGACAAGAATTTGATAATATCATACTAGTACTAGCATAGTATATTCAGTGTTATCCATTGGTGTCTTGCAGCCATTGAGAAATACAAAGGAATGAATTTTTTGCCCAGATGCTGAAGGGTACTTTAGAAGGTCTCTTTTCAAAGAGAATATTAAGAGGCATGTTCAAGAAAATAAACTTAAATTACTTCATATCGTTTTTTAAGCATGTCGATCTCCAGCCGCTTTTGTGACAGAAGATCCTTATATGTGCTAAGAAGCTCCAAATATGAGGTTGGAGTAACATAAAAATGACGCCGCTGCTCCTGATAGAAGACAGTAGAAAGAGTGCTTGCGTTCTGATGAAACATTATGCACATATCCCGTACAGAAGGGAGAATGTAATCCTCATCCATTTGAATCTGTAAAATTATGTGGTAAGAATGTGCATTTCTTTTTCCTAGTGGCAGTAATCTTACATGAAAAGCATTTTACATAATTGACCCAATACCAATGACACATTTATTAGTGAAAATTCTAATGCACACCAGCGCAATCTTGCTTTCGTTTAAAAACGAGGTATTGTTTGCTCAATAAAGCCATTAACTGGTGCTGAGCGTGAGCATCTGAGCATGAATGCTGCTGTCTGCTGGATCCCACAGGCCTGCCTGTACCCTCCCACCATCCCTGCCAGGCAGCGCAACCACACACAACCACAACCACAACCACACACCATCTCTTCTTCCTGCCACAGCCACTGCCTTGCTTCCTACTTTTCCCAGCCTCCTGCCTCTGCTCACTGCAGGTTGCCGCCACCTCCCTGCTTGCTGCCCCACTACAGCCTCCCACCACTGCCCCCTTCTGCCAGTGCCCAGTTCCCCCCACCTCTGCTTACTGCAGCCAGCTTCTCCCTCAGCCTATCACCTGCCATCACCCTGTGCAGCCCAGTTCAGCAGCAGCCTTTCCTCATGAGACAAAACCACACTTATTGGGCAGTGGCTGTGGCAGCCCCACAGCTTCAAACAGAAGTTTGTATATGTGTTGGACAGAACATGGGTATCTGCGAGTGGATAATGCACTCATCGTTCTGTTGGTCATTTATGCCCCAAATGCCCAACCTGACAGGAAACAGTTCTGGAATACCCTCAGTCAGTCCTACTGTAGGCTCTCATATAAGTCTTCAGCTGCCCATCCAGCTGAGAAATGTCTAGACCCCAAAATCCATGCGGTTGACTAGGGCTCCAGAATCTTGACACTGAAGTGTGTCCTCATAATCTCTCAAAAAGAACTAGCTGAACTGGTGAACGGTTTGAGAGAGTTGTGCTAGGAATGATGCCCAACCATCTGCATAAAACTTGTCGATCTTGGAGAAGATCCTAGCTCTTGCTGCTTCATCTCTCTTAGAGAACCAGATTGACCCTGAGGATCTGGAAAACTCTGTTGTGAGGAGCCAAGGGTCCTGTCCTTTGATCTGAAATATGAACTACTCCCAAGCAGCCTGCTTTCCTCTAATTATCTCTCTCTCTCTGCATCTGCCTCTCCTAACCTGCAAGGCCTCTACCATATTGAAATTACCATCTACTATCCAATGGTCGACCTGGGGCAGCTCCTTCTTCAGAGAGGAGGCAATGAGGAGTAGACATGGCCTTCTAGATGGGGAGAGGACTCAGAGCATCACTGGAGCATTCTAGAGGGAGGAAAGAATTCTGGGCTGTAGATGGGTAGCTAAGACGATGCATATTGGCAAGTATTTGGGTCCATTTGTTGTTGTAGGCTACTGAAGATCTGATGTTAAAGAGAGATGGTAGCAAGTGCCGCCTCCATTCTTTGGGGTGAGCTGAACTGGATCCTAAGGCATCCCTTTTCTGTGTGGGGTACTGGTAAGAACTGCCTAGATGGAGTCCTTATAGGTAAGCATTCGGGGCTGGTCTCAAACCAATATGAAAGCCAAAGATGATGCCTTCAGGTCCGTCACTCTCTCCTTGAAGGGAGAGCTTTGTGTCTGAAGCAAAGTCAATCGGCAGGAAGGCATCGACCCAATGTGCATGGGGGCCTGTGTTGGAATCCCCTAATGACAGCAGTGGGCCACAAAGTAATCCAATTAGCTACCTTTAAAAATAAATTTGTGTTGGTTGATTTAGCTGCCTCATTTTGAGAACAAAATCGTGTAGCCGATTTATTTTCTTTTAAAGAGAAAATAAAATTTTTCTTAATAGATCCCTTTGGGACAAAGTATGTAGTAGCCAAAGTCTTTGTCAGCAGGGAACTGGCTGGTCTCAAGAAAACAAGTCAAGTATGCTGCTCTTGATTATCCACTGCCAGGAACTTGCTTTTATCTACTATACTCTGCACATGCACCCTTTCAGACCTATAACTCCTTGCTCCCTCTCTGACAGCCCCATCTTTCCACTCCTTGGCTTCTCCATCAGTAAGATGGCACCTATTAACAGCTTCTTCACCTTTAACTGGCTTCCCATGCCTACCCTTCCTCCTCTTGCCTATCCAATGGCCTCCTCTCCATCTTTCTTTTGCCTTGTCTTTCTATTTTTATCTCCAAGAAAAGGAATTCATGCACATCAGCAATAAACATCATTAGTCTAAGCTACAAAACAAAGACCCTAAATAATGAAGTGAAGTATGTATAGGGATGGGCATCTTCCAGGCTGACTACTCTCTAGGAATTATACATAGCACAACTGCTGTATTAAAGAGCTAATCTCTGTCCATAATGCCAAACCATGTATGAAGTTTTAGAATGAAAGAAGGTGACTGTATCTCACGAGGCAACAAAACATCTCTCACCTTCTCCTCATAGGCTCACGAGTCACCTCATAAACAACTCTGTAAGGGATTTCTAAAACAAAAATAATACAACAAATTGCAAGTCTAATTACAAGGATTGAATCAATAACCAATGGTGAGGTCTGTAATGCCAAACTATGTGTGGCTAACAGTGAAAGGCGGTGGCAAAATCCCAGGTCCTGAGAAAAGCATTTCTACTCCTCATAGTCTCCAAGCTGCCATGTATCTTCTCCCATCTAATGCAGCCAATTGCTGATTTTTAACCCATGGAATCAAAGTAAAAAGTGCTATCAAACATAGAAGACAGAGCTCAGGTTTTGTGAACTGACCATGATGTGACAATGGATGAAAGACTGACACTAACCTGTCTATGTTGACTTTGAACCTGACGTGGTATACCTCCAGTGGTGCTTGTTGGCTCAAGTGACTGGCAATCCTACCACCTTCCCTTCTGCCAATCCAACCTTCTTCCACCTCTTCATTTGTTAGCCTCCTCCCCTTCCACCCTGTCAATCAGGCTAATGCTTGCCTTGTCTGGCCCCCCTTTGTTCACTGCCTTTGCCCAACACCACTCCTGCTGATGGCTGCCCTAACCACCCCCTACTTTTTTCTGCCCTACATCTACCCACCACTCCAACCTGCCACCTGTCTGCCAACAGCCCCCTTCTGCTTGTCTGTCTGCCATTCCTTATACTAGCAACTTAACAGCTCGTCTCTGCCCCCTTCTAGCCCTGTGCAGGCTCTAGTTTAGCTCACCAGAGCAGATGGAGGCAGCTCTTGCCACCAGTCAGCTCCATGTCAAATCTTCAATGATGTACTTCGATAGATAGATCGAAAGCTGGGACTACTCATTGCTTGGGGATGGCACTACCATTACCATCTCTTTTCCTCACCTCGATGAGTACTTCACCCCATACCTTTTTTTTTTTTGCAAATCAAGTGTGGCTCATTATATTCCTTTAGAAAAAACCTGAATACAAGGAATTGCTCATGCTCAACAAACTAGCTGGAGCTGATGCAAAGTCACAGATATATCAAGTATACAAGCCTCTCAAGGCGGTCTAGGGGGGATGGGGGCAAGAAGCCATGGAGGGGGGGTTCAAAAGACAAGCAAAATAAAGATAAGATGTAAAAGCAACTTGAGCAGGTGGTTGAGGTACATAGGGTGATCTTTTAGAAGCCTCTTGTTACAGTACAGTTAGCCCAAGTTAAGATATCATGCAATAGATATTGATGATGTAGTAGCCTAGGATTCGTTTGTTGTGTAGGATCATGATGTTAAACATAGAGGACATGCTATACAAGCTCCATAACCAGTTTTGAGATGCTCTGATAGAGCCTTCTATCCTCTTGGTTGTTTTGAGTACTTTATATATTCTATCATGGTGATAGGTTTTGGTAAGCTCTTTACTTATGAGGAGGCTATACATATAGGTGATAGTGCGAGTTCCTGAGGAGCTCGAGACTCGCCCTGCACCTGGTCCCATCGGCTGCGAAGGGAGTGGATGATGGAGGTCTAGAGCTCTGCCAAAGTCGCTGGAACAGAAAGTCTCTCTTCTCCAAAAACCTCCTGACACTGCCTTCCAGATATGCCATCCAGTGAGACTCCCTATGATCTCCCACACCTCAGAGCGGTCTGCTGTGGGGCTACTTCACCCAATACCTATCCAAGATTGGTAGCACTTTCAGCCATGTCTTATAGAGAAAGAGGACTTTAGTTGATGCAATCTTGAAAGGTCCACACACAATCATTACATAAGCTCCTTTAGATCATCAGGATTCCCCCCATCCAAGGGGGACTTTCTCATCCAGCCAGTCTAAGACATAGGACCCCCTAGCCAATGCTTCACTTGTAGGATGATTGGACATCTAGCACCAAATTGCCCTAGGGCATGACATCGGCAGGCCACCTTTAGGGATGAGGGAGGTGGCAGACCCATGCCTCAAAGGAGTGAGGCAGAGCACCACAGGTGGCATAATGAAAAGGTAGTGATACCAACAATCCCCCAAGAGATGCAACAAGTTGCAGATGCACCACTGTCCCTTCAACTCTTTGCTCACCAGGAGGAGCTCCTAGAGTTGATCCCATCATAGGTCCCCAACACCAAGTAACTAGGGGAAGTGAGGAGACCTACGAGATTGAGCAAGGGCCGGAGAACTCAGATGCATGTTCTAAGGAGTTCCCCCCATTACATGTTGCATTAGAGCTAATAGAGAGGACACACGAGAGAGTGTATACTAGGAGATAGAAGAGACAAGTGTGGATTGTAAAGCCATGCCCATATGAAAGGCTAAAACAAACCCCATGAAGATACTCTCATGGACTATAAAGCCACGATACATGCAAGAGGTAGATAAAGGAGGAGGAAAGTTGCTATTTCCCCAACCACCTTTCCCCCCAAATTGCATGATTCCTAATTCCCATCTTTTCATTATTTCTTTTAAGATTTTGTTTTATATATTTTTCACAGCTTATAGAAAGGTTCTTTTATTGAAAATAAAAAACCTTCTCAACCTTTCAAATTGAAAGAAGAAACACACACTCACATTAAGGCCATGACTTTATATTCTGTACTCATGCCCTATACAATGCTTTACTAAAGGTTTTGCAATAAAAATAACAAGACTAAATGATCAAAGTACATGAAATTTGTCGATGAAGATAATTTTTTGTGATTAGATTTGCACAAATTTTTGGGATTATTAGGCCTTTCAAATTATGTACTTCACCATATATCAGATATAAAAAGTGCTATAAAGAAGCATGGGATGAACTAAAGAAAATTTTGGGTCAAAAGGGAAAAAAAAACTCCTTCAAACTGAATCTAGATAGCTTTGATTCCTTAACATCATTAATCAATAAATTCAAAAGCTAAACGGTTCAACGTCCATCCATTGGAAAGATAATGAAGAAGATGTTGCAATAGTTACACTCTTAAACAATGTTAACAAACAAGACAAAGGCTATTAGAAAATTGTAGCCCTACTAAGGAATATACCCGATAGAAATTTTAACTCAATTGAAGCAGCATTATATGGGCAAGAAGGGAAGATTAAGACAAAGTCTCAAGAGGCATCACCGAGTACAAAAGTAATTGCATTCAACACCAAAGCAACAACAAAGACAACAAGATTTGCAGAAGAACTGGGCATGAAGACCAAGCTTGCTGGAACAAAGCGAACAAAGGGATACTCTCAACATATGACAGTTTGTCCAGTGCCTTCCACTTTCAACACCCTATTCGTCCAAAGTTTGGGCGTGCAATCTGTACACTACTCTCAAGCATAAGATTCTATGGAATACAACTTATGAACATTGTAACCTGTGATGGCACAGAATGCATACTTTGAATATCCAAATATTTCGAATCAAAGGTTTATCCTCTTGACTTCAACAAAAATTTCACACTCATTTTATATCCAAAGCATTTGCTCTTTCCAAAAAATCCTAATAGTTTTGGTAAGTACAACACATTACAGTGAAACTCAGAGGTCCATTGTATATCCACACACTGGTCTTTCAGAATTATGAGCAAAGTATAAAATTAGGATTACAAGAGTACATCCCTGTGTAGTAAGGGTTTGAAGATGGGCTACATCAGTGCGAGGAACTAGCTCCTTAATCACGTCATTCTAAGCAATGTGTTTCTCACACATCTTATGCATTTGACTTATACATATCCCTTTGAAGCACATAAATCTATCAAAGTTTATGCAAACCAAACACATGATCCACAATGCTATTATGCATCACAGTTGGTTTCCAGAATGTGCTTTCAAAGTGGTCAATTTGTGTGTGGTACCAAAAACTTAAAATAAAATGAATGTAGAACTTATTAACCGAATTTGTATGTTTCAACAAGCAAGAATTTATTGCAAAATACTCAACTTCCAAATTCAAAGTTACAAAGTTACCCTGTCCTGTGTCTGTGTGTGTATTTGCATGCATGCACACACATGCACATGCTCATGCACATGTGCATATGTGTCTGTGCACGTGTGTGTGCATGTGCCCACACATCAACAAGAAACTATCGTGCTTTTTCTGCATAAACTGTTACCTCAATATCTTAAAATACCATTCCCAAGAATGTTAGAAAGATAAGAGCTTAGAAAGAGCTTGGTAACTGAGCAGCTTACAGAAGAAAGGAACTTGTTCCCAACAGAGTATAGTGCATCCTCAGGCCACTCTGTAAACCAATCAATCGTACAACAATTAACCAGGGATGGAAACATTCGTAATCTAGTTCGGAATGCTGATCCAAATGGGCTCATGCATATAACCATGTGAAGATTCTTCCGACATTGGTCAACAAAGAACATATATGTCTCTGCAGCGCTGCTATCCTTCCCAGCCTTTTTTGCTCTGATTCTTACCATGTCTTGTAAGGTTATGATTTCATCTTTTGCAAATAAGTTTGGTACCTGAGAATTTAGTAACCAAGCCTCAAAAATCCCTTCAATCCTGAAACTTTTCAGAAACATAATTATAATGGAATTTCAGTATATCGATAATACATTATAAAAGCAGAAAAGGAAGCAAAAGCACACTGCTCCATGACGGCCCTTCCTCCACCAAGCTTTGGATCACCCTCTCTCCCCAGTGGACAGTAGACTCTGAGGGAGTGACGTCTGAGATTCACTCTGCTGAAGGAGTCAGTGCTGCTAGATTGCCTGTTTGCATCTCACTTTCAAAACATGACAGACTCTAACACTGTCAATTATTCTAACTCTGCTACTGGTTACTCTGCCTTCAAACTTCAGGCCAATACTCAAGAAAAGTGTATTTTGATGGCCTGACTGCCTCAAAAGTCTGTGTACCCCAAATCTGTGCCCGAGTGTCCCACTTCAAGCCAATTCTTCCCTTACCACTATCATCTTACCATCTACACCTGAGAGAGAATGATGCTGACAGCTAACTGCTCGATCTCATAAGCTAAAGAACAATGACATGCAAATTTTCCAAGTCTCTATGGGTTCTCACAACAGAAGCAAGCTGCAGGAGATCACCTTGTGCTACCCACGATCCCATGGCTAAAACTTTTGTGCCTGTCACATGAAAACCGTCACCATGCTGGCTCTAAAGTCTGATATGTCAGAACTTCTGTAAGGGAACATGGAGAGATCCCCTCAACATACTCACATTTTTAGGCTATGAAAAACAGTAAGCAGAGACATTATGGAAAATCAAAGGAGATAATGCTACTTGGGAACCAAAATAAGGGATTTCAAGAAATTTCAGTAACCATGTTTAGACATCAGCAGGATTGTACTGATTTGCTATGCTAGCCAGGTTTTGTACATTGATCAAGCATGTGCACATGCCTTTATCAAGTCAAGATGTAACGAGGTATCCCAATGTCTACAACCTTGATAACTTAGCTGCTTATAAACTGCATGGTTTCCTACATAGTACAAGGTTCCCTTTTCTTACAACAAGGAAAGAAAATTCTACTAGCTGAAAAACCAAGGAAAAATTACAAGGTGGAACCTAAATACAAAAATGAAGAGAGTTCATCTTCTAGGCTAGCTGCTCAAAGGAGAAACTATTGTACAATGACCTGAGCAAAGCATGTAAAAGCCAAAAAACAAGGACATCAATTTCAATCAAGGGGATGGTCTTGGACATTAAGCTCCTCAAAAACCAATTTCATAGAAGACCAGAAACTGCCATGATGAAATTGATGATCTCCCGAAAGTACCCTTCTTAGTGGTTTCTTGTCTATGACATTCAAATGAGCTTATTCTAGTCTTGGTCACTCAAGCCTATGTATCCCATGCATAATTTTTTATCCTATTCCAAGTAACACAATGAATCTATAGGCTGGTGCTTGTAGTTCCAAATCAATACCCTTGAATGCTTGGATCACTATGGCTGGCTCACATTGCTCGCTATTAGTGCTTTTGCACCACCATTTGCTCCAAATACTCCAACCTAGTATGCATGTTGACTACTGGCATAACCTCATGGTGCCTTGCTTTCAGCGAACACAAAAGTCAGGAAAAGCTCGGTTAGCCACTCAAGACAATAGCCTCTTTTATCACCGCACAAACATCTTTAGGCAGATCCATGGATTATTTTTAAACCGACTTTTAGTAAGTCCATTCATACTGATTGCCTATCCTTTGACCCTTTGGTTCATATGCCCTTGTGCCCTAATGTAGACTATCTCTTCCCAAAAGTTTCCCACCATTTTACACCTTGATGCATCCTCATCTCATCCTTTGCAAATAGGATGCACAAATGCACTAGACTCAAACTTATACTTATCCAGTTCATCATATAACTCCCCTTGAGCACTTACATCATAGTTTGTAACACATTCAACAACATCCATCCAACCCTTACTCACCTCCCTATCACTGTCAGGATTCTTTGCTCTCCAAATTGTATGAATCACAAAAGCAACAATATGCAAGGGAGAGTGCATCACATTCCATCGCTCTACACAAAGTGCCTTGACCTGTTGTAGCTTGGAAGCATCAACGACCTCAAGACTTTCAATACAAAGCAAGAACTGTATTTTTTTGTGTGACAAATGTCACCATTTTCACAACTTCTTCCAAATCAGGCTTCACCCAATAAAGTTTTCCAATATCCTCAAACAACAAATCAAGGCAATGGCATGTGCAATGGGTGTATGAAATGGTTGGCCACTTTGGCTCAACCAAGTGACCAGCACGAATACAATTGTTTGCATTGTCCATGCACACTTGGACTACATTTTGAGGCCCCAATTCAAAAACAACACTCTTAAGAATTTCAAAGATATACAGTACTGACTTATACTCACCACTTGTATCAAGTGATTGCAAGAATGTGGAACAAAATATGCATGAAACCATTACATCGATAATGGGTCGACAACGTGCACCCGCCATCCATACAGGCAATGCTACATCCATATCTTTAGCATTCTCTCTAAGATCAAACAAATCTCTTTGCACACATGACCTCATCATCCAATTCTTTAGTGCACAAGTGATGGTATGAAGGGGCCTTGAAGTTTGGGGCAACATTTCCAATTGCCTTTACCATGTTAACAACGTAAGGGTTCCTCAATGTCCAATGAAACATGTCCTTTGCAAGGGAAATTGATGCCTCTTTCCTTGCTTGTATGTTCCAACTTGAAATAAGGGGCCTTTCCTAGCATTTGCTTTGCGCTTTTTAGCTATCATTCCATGAGCATCACTAGCTTGAGAGGAACAAGCAACCACATTGGCTTTTAATATTTTAGGATATTGAGTTTTTACCTTGGATTTATACTCATTGTCCAAGCCTCGAATGAATCCTCTAACCTTTTGAAAATTATCTAAGCCATCAAGTTTGAAAAATGATTTCTCTATATTTGGAAATGTACAAGGTTGATGCCGGACCCTCCATTCGACACTTATCCTAGGCAATCTAATTTCTATCCTTCTCATTCTCAGGAAGAAATTCCTTCCAGAACATTTTCTCAAACATAGCCCACGTTATAGGAAGAGTAGTGGCATCAAGACTCATCCACCACTTGTAGGCCTTGCCCTCAACTATGAGACTTACCTCAAGGGCTTTAACAAAATCTAGTGTACAACGTAACTGATGCAAGTCACTCCACTTTTGTAAAAAAGTGTTGACTGCATCCTTGTTAGGATCTCGTTCCTCTCCTCGAAACACAAGTGGCTTCATGTTCTTTAACATACTATTGCCTTCATGTGTATCGAGAGAGCCACAGATCTCGACACCTTGAGGTAGCCCTGTTGACAAAGCAACCCCGTCTTCAAGAGGCTTACCTAGGACACTCGAAGCTTGTTGTCCTGCCAGTTGCTTAAAAAGTTCCAAGATTTGTGCAACATTTTCATTGAGAATAGTAAAAGTTTTCTCTAGTGCCACTATGCGTGCCACTAAAGCACCAAATTCTCCCTTGTAGTTCAAATGCATCTAAATCATTCATGGTTTCATCCTCATGCATGTTTACAGGCTCATCATGCTATGAATGCGAAGGTGAGGACATGATGTGATGCTTGAAATTGAAAGAGAAAAATTACCGCTTACCCTTAATGTCTTCATGTGAAACAAAATTCACAAAACTACAAGAGCGATGTAGATTTCTAGAGGCGTATGCCAAGACGTAATTGAAAGGTCCTTGAAAAGCTATTTATCTCCTCCCAAATAGGCTTTTGAAAACTTTCTTTGTTATTTGAAGTAACTCCAAGGCTTAACTTATGGTTAGTTAACTTGCACTTAAGCATGCTTGGGTGTAGACAATAGTGGAATGGGTGAACTCCGGGAAGTTTTCTCTTCAAGCGAACACTTTCACCTTGCGTGCAGCTTATGATGCAAATGAAGCCTTTGTAGCCTTGTTGCCAAGTATGCCAAGGTCTATGCCTTGGTTGCAGCCTTAGTCGTAAGCCATAAGAGGACACCGTTACACGGTTCGAGGTGCAACAATCGTGTGGTTATATAGAGCCAATGCGGGTTGCCTTGTAGTTAAGCATGCTTGAGTGCAAACAATAGTGGGATGGGTTGTCTTCAAGCAAACACTTCCACCTCACGTGCAACACATGGCACCGATGAAGCCTTCGTAGCCTTGTTGCCAGGTATGCCTTGGTTGCCGCCTTAGTTGTAAGCCGTAGGAGGACGCCATTGTGCAGTTCGCAGTGTGACAATAGTGCTGTTATGAGGCCAATGCAGCCTAGTGTTGAATGGTGTCATGCATTCCCTAATCTTTTGCTGCAGCCTTGCTCTAATACCAATGTCATGCACATGTAGGTGCCTTGTTTTCAGCAAACACAAAAGTTACGAAAAGCTTGGTTAACCTCCTACCCACTCAAGATGGTAGCCTCTTTTAACACCGCACTAGTATCTTTAGGCAAATCCATGGACTATTTTTAGATAAGTCTATTCACACTGATTAACTATCCTTTGATTCTTTGGTCCATATACCCTTGTGTCCTAAGGTAGAATATTTCTTGACTCCTTAAACCCGTCAACGCCTTAGCATAATGGTTCATTACCTGCTATTTGTGCTACAATTGAGCTATCCTACAAACTGTGTCCGCTCAGACTGTCATGCACATGTAGGTGCTTGGTCTTCAGAACACAGAAGTTAGGAAAAGCTTGGTTAACTTCCTAGACACTCAAGATGGTAGCCTCTTTTAACATGCACTAGTATCTTTAGGCAAATCCATGGACTATTTTTAGATATACACTGATTGCCTATCCTTTGATCCTTTGGTCCATATACCCTTGTACCCTAATATAGACTATCTCTTGACCCCTTAACCTCATCAATGCCTTAGCATAATGGTTCATTACCTGCTATTAGCACTACAATTGAGCTATCCTACAAACCGTGTCCGCTTAGGACCCTTGTCCTAACATGTCAAATAAAAATCTAATTTAGAGAGTTCAAGATCACAAAAAAAAAGGCACTGTCTTCACTTGATCTCATTGTTCATGCAGTTTATTTGATCTCAGCATGCCAATTTTAAGTCCTATGGACTTGCTTGAGTGTGTGAGAGAGAGGCTGCAAAGGTTAATCAATCCCTGCTTGAGTGGGTGAGAGAGGGGCTGCAAAGGTCGATCAATCCCCTAAATATCTAGACCTCCCTATGTCAGAAATATCCTCTCGTCTGTCAGCATGCAACTTTCTTGAATCTCATACATTTTTAGGCTATATGACTCACTCATTGCCACTTGTTTTTGGTCGATGCTATGCTTTTCGTTTTTCTACTTGGCAACTTGAAAGAACTTGTCTTGTGCTTTTCATGCAGAGCCATTGACCCTTGCATATTGGATATTTAGCCTATTGCAAGTGACATAATGAATCTGTAGGCTTTTGCTTGTCATTCAAAATCAATACCCTTCAATGCTTGGATCACAAAGGCTGCTCACATTGCTCAATATTTGTGCTTTTGGACCATCATTTGCTCCAATCTAGTCTGCACATTGACTACTAGCATAACCTCATGTCCAATAAAAAATCTAATTTAGGGAGTTCAAGAGCACAGAAAAAGTGGCACACCCTTTTACTTGATCTCATTGTTCATGCTCTTTATTTGATCTCAGCATGCCTACTTTGAGTCCTAACGACCTGTCTGAGCATGTGAGAGAGAGGCTACAAAGGTCAATCAATCCCTACTTGCATAGTTTTTCCATACGGCAATCATATGCCATACACAAACGGGTATGAAAGTATGATTAGAGTATGATTCAGGTCTTGGGGCTGAATCATACATTGCCCTAATTTCAATTCTAGAAATCAATAAAAATGTATCTAAAGTAACTAAGATAACAAGCTGAATAAAAAATTAGAATTTCATTATTTCAATAGCTTTAGATTCTATAAAATAGTCACTACCAGTAAGACTTTCAATGATCAAGACATGACATTGATTTGCCAAAGAAAATTCAGACTTTGATTTCTAGTCATTTAAGTCAAGACACAATTAAAGCACCAATGGTAGGCAGCTGCCATACACTGGTGTCTATAGGCACACACCACCTTTTTTAAATTAAATTATCAAGTTTTGGTGCTTTTAAAGTCATTTCTGCCCCCAAACGTGGTCAAGTCTGAAATAGGATATCATACTCCAGATTTCATACGTTTTTCATACGTCTCCATTAGCAATCATATGAGTATGATAAAAACTATGCTTGCTTGAGTGTGTGAGAGAGAGGCTGCAAAGATTGATCAATCCGCTAAGTATATAGGCCTCCCTATGTTAGAAACATCCTCTCGTCTCTTTGCATGCAACTTTCTTGAATCTTGTACACTTATAGACTATATGACTCACTCATTGTCACTTGCTTTTGGTTGGTGATATGCTCTTAGTTGTCCCACTTGGCACTAAATGCAAACCTGAAAGCACTTATCTTGTGCTTTTCATGCATAGCCATTGAACCTTGCATGTTGGGTATGTGGAGCATTGGAAGCTACCATTTTGCAATAGCATGGAATCATTCAAGACCATGGCATGGCACCCCCCTCGGATCACGTCTTGTCGCTCCACATGGACACTGTGATAGGGACCCCCGCCATGACATGGCACCTCTCCTCATCGCAATTGTCTTTGTATACATCATGTATGGTCCCTCCCTCTAGTGAATAGACATTGTTTTGCACCATTTTCTCTTAAACCTTGGAGTGTTGAATATTTGTGTTTTGAGCCTTGACTAGCCTTGGCTGGGCATGTTTTTTTGGTGAGCTTTTGGGATACATATCTCAGTTAGGCAAGCTTTTTGGAAACAGTCTCTACTAATCCTAACCTATGAATGTTGATCTAGATTCCCCTACTACTATCTTTCTTACAAGATCCAAAAAATATTTAATATTATATGTTACCTCACCGTATATGGAGGTGCTCGTCTTAAACCATTCACATAGGCTACAAACTCCTAAACCCATGCAACCAACTTCAATAACTTGTAGCATTTGTAGTTAAGACTTCACTTGCTTGGTGGCATAAAAAATGTACGTCTCACATGCTCATGCATCTAAGGGTTTTTGGGCCCTACAAGATCTTTTTTAATTGATTACTTTGCAAAACACTATAAATGATAACATTGGGGGAAAAAACATGAGTTTCTAGTAGCTCAAAACTCCCTTAAATTTCAGATCCATACAACACATACATTATACATTACAGTTTACAGTGCATAGTATTGGTGATTTTTACTACTACACCCCCCCCCACCCCCCACCCACACCAAAAAAAAAAAAGAAGCTTAGGACCAAAAACTGTGAGATGGGGAAGATGGAAACTTGGCTGAGAGTACATAGTTGATAGTGAAGAGAGCGAGAGAGTGAAGACACGACTCCCAATGCAATTACTAAAGAGTGTAATGCAAGTACAAAGTATTAGGGTTGTTAATGTGCGAATACCCGAAAGGTGTAAAACACGATAAGTGTCCAAACTGTGTAACATAAGCACATAAAATAAAAGAGAATATAATTGGGGGAAAAACCCTCTCATAAGGAGAGTAAAAAGTGCTCCAGTGTCCTACCGCATATCACCGACACTCCTCTATGATCGTAGGCATGAGTCATACCCAACAAACCCCCCTGGAGTGAAGAGTGATCAGCATACAAGGATCATTCACCAAAGGAGATCAAATTTAAAGCATTGTGAAATGCTTGAAATTTGTCACTAGGAAGAGTTTTGGTGAAGACGTCTGCCACATTACTAGAGGTAGGACAATAGACAAGGCTAATATCTCCTGCATGTAGCCCCTCTCTGACAAAGTGATAGTGGATTTCTATGTGTTTCGTAAGTGCATGAAACATTGGGTTCTGTGCCACTGCAATGGCACTCTTAACTGTTAGTAAACAAAGGAGTAGGCTCCATGATAGATACATCAAGATTAGCCAACAAACATCTCAGCCATACACATTCAATTGTGATAGAGAAAACTGCCTTGTATTCAGCTTCACAAGACGATGTGGCAACAGTGGATTTTTTCTTGCTAAGCCAAGAGATGCAAGATTTTTCTATTTTGCAAGTAAAATGTGGCTAATTATATTACTCAAAAGGCTGATTTTACAACAAAGTGCATATGCTCAACAGACTAGTTGGAGCTGACGCAAATCACAAATCCATCATGTATACAAGCTTCTCAAGGCGGTTTGGGGGGGATGGGGGCAAGTAGCCATGGAGGGGGGGTGTATCTCCATCTGGGGCTGCCCGCCTGCCTCGCCCTGCACCTGGTTCCACCGGCCGCGGAGAGAGTGGATGATGGAAGTCCAAAGCTCTGCCAAAGTCGCATGTACTGAAAGGCGCTCCCCGCCAAAAACCTCCTAACAACGTGCCTTCCAAATGTGCCATCCTGTAAGATTTCCTATGATCTCCCATACCTCTGAATGCTCTGCTGTGGGCTCCAATACTTGGCGGCTGGGTAAAGCCTCCAAGCCGACCACTGCATAGGACCCAACCTAAATGATAAAAATCGTGTCCTGCATCCTGGTCTCATACAAAAGGTGACGGCCCTGGCTGGCTGCTTGCCAGCAAAAAGCCCCCCACAAGATATATCCAAGACTGCGTGCCACACGGCGGAGAATACGATAGGCTCCTCTCCACACGAGCTGTGCCACCTCGTAAGACCAAATGCAGTGCTTTGGAGTTTCCGAGTGCTACTGTGGGCAGCGCTTACAACCTCCATCTTGTTGCATCTGAGCCAACCAACTCCTAGTAGCTAGACCCCCATGTGCCAAAAGCCAAAGGAAATACGACACCCTCCTCGGCCTCCAGCTGTCCCATAGGCGGTGCCAGAAAGTCCGACGGAAGGCATCCATGATGCTGTGCTCCACCTAGTATCTGCTACGCAAAGGCGCCCAATCCATGTCCTCTTGCATCAGTACATGTCTACCAATCCCGGCTGTGTACTCCAAGAACCTCAGTGGCTTCTTGGCGACTGTAGTGGCTTCTTGGCGACCGCAACGGCCGGCCATAGCCACCCTCCTCCAGGGTCCCACTCCAGCTCATTAAGTGGCTTGCTCTCCCATATCCAAAGGCGCCATTCCCAAAACTCCTCCCAAGGCACATAAGGGTCTAGTCACTAGGTCTTCCCCTGGAGACCAACCACACCAATCCTCCTCCAAGGAAGGACAACAGTCTCCTCATCTTGCTGCTCTCTGTCAAGGACAAAACGCCTCCCATCCTGCACAGTGAAGAAAGTCCCGTAGGGGGCACTGCCCACTCTACCTACCATGGGGATACCTACCAGTGAGAATCTAGTAGCCCACACCTCACCAGGCTCCACTGGCTCTTGGATCAGGGGGTCAAGCCACTCCTAAGGGATCGCTGAGTAAATCTCCCTTCTCCTCAACTCAGCTCCTCGCTGACAACCTGATGCCTACTGCAACACCTCCTGATCCACCATCCTGTACACTTCTTGCCACATCCTGATATAGTACAAGTAGGGCCAGCCTTCCATCCAGTCCATTGGATGTGGGGGCGCTTGCCAATTTGTATCCCATCCCGATCTCTGATGTGGGGGTTCCAGACCACCGGCTGGAGGTCTATCTCCTCCTGGCATCTTGGGGGGCTCTGAATTAGGGCCTTGTGGAGGCCTTGCTTCACACGAAGTAGGCTGTGGAGGAAGGAGGATCTGGGTGGCATGATCTGGGAAATTGTGAAGATCCATCTCAAGGATGGCCTCCAATCCCCACCAAGCCTCCGTCTGCACTCTTGGAGACCTTCTTGCACAAGGCTCTTCCAAGTCTGCCCTCCTGGTGTGAGCGCACGGACTACTAGCTTGCCCAAAAGGGCCAGGCTCTGGAACTCTGGGTCTATGATCCCAAGCCCTCCCTCCGACCGATGCCGAATGATGGTCGCCCATGCCACCTTGGCCGGAGAGTCCCTCGAACCGTTTGAGCCGGCCTAGAGGAAGTTCCGCACTAGGTGGCGAAGCTGAACCACACAAGACGAGGAGAAGTACCGGCATGAGGCAATGCACCGGGCTGTCGCTAGGAGGACTTGGTGGTTGACCACCAGGGCTCGACCCACTAAGGAGAGGCAGACAGTACTTTAGTAGGTCAGCTTCTGCCTGATAGAGTCGAGATTTAGAAGAAACTGCTGGGTAGGAGTGATGTCGAGTTCCACCTGGAACCCTTGGTATCAAACGATCTGTCCCCTGTACACCCATCTGAACCCCAAGTGGATGCCCCACTTCGTACTAGCGTCTAGGTCTGTAAGAAAACAAACCGACTTTCGCCAGTTGATTTTTGCTCCCGCTACAGTGTAAACCACCTCCAAAGCTAGTCTCACTCTCTCTAGCATCAACACATCATCCTCCATATAAAGGGCAGTATCATTTGCATACTCTGTCTCTTCCCTCACCAGAAGTCGAAGGCCACGTAGCTCGCTCACACGTGAACGGAGGAACTAGGACATTGCCTCTGCAAAGAGTAAGAACAGATACGGGGCAAGAGGAAAGCCCTGCCCTCGACAGATCTCTCCAACCGAAACTCCTCCCCCCTCCTGCCACCTATGAGAAACCTGCTAGTGGCTGATCTGTAGAGTGCAAAGACCCCACAAATCCATGCCTAGGGGAAACCCAACCTCGCCATGGTGCCCTCTTAAGAAGTCCTAGTCAACCCTGCCATAGGCCTTCTCGAAGTCTAGGAGTAGTACAGCCAACCCCTGGCCACTGTGCTCGGCCCACTCGGTCACCACAAAGAAGGTGAAAACATTGTTTAGGATGCTCCTATCCTAGACAAAACCTGTCTGTGTGTCATGAATAATGTCTAGAAGCACAGGCGGAGTCGCCTACCGATCATCTTGACCAGTGCCTTATAGGCCACTGACAACAAGGTGATCGGTCTCCACTAGGATAGCTCTAGCCGGTCTCCCCATTTGGGGAGGAGGCTGACAAGACTTGCCAATAGACTCCTAGGCATCCATCTTGATCTGAAAATCTCCTGAAAGGCCAGCAAGAGGGGGTCCTTCACCACCTCCCAGTAGGTAGTGAAGAAGGCCTTCGAAAGAGCATCCTCTCCCGAGCATTTCTGCCCATCCTACACACGGAAAGCCTCCGCTATTCCTTATCTGTGAAGGGGTCTAGAAGGGAGCGACCCATCTCCTTTGTGATGAGGAACAAAATGCCATCCCAGGCCTACTGTCTACAACATTGTCCCCTAGCCGAGCATGCCACCTGTTGAAAAAGGTGTCTATAGTAGTCAGTGTCAATCTCCATCACCTCATCTGGGCTAGAGCGAATCCTCCCATACTGATCACGGAGGCTACAAATCTGATCTCCTGAGGTGCGAGGCTGATACACCTGAAAAAACTCCCTACACATCATGTTCCCCTTCCATGCCCAAAAAGGCTGTTGAGATACAGAAGGAGAATTCCGAGCGCTTGTCCTCAAGACTGGCGAGGGCTGCCCATGCACACACCTCCTACATGTGGAGAGTGGGATCCCCTAGTGCCTCCTGAGAAGAAGTCTCTGCGTGGTAGCTAGGTCTCGCTGGAGTGCTCTCTCCTCCTCCTAGGTCTGCTGCATGGTCTGTAAGGCTGCCTCCTCGCAGATCCTGCTCGACTCGGCTAAGACCTCTGCAACCTCCTTTGCGATCTGGTCCCTCCTGTCCCACTCCCTAGTCCAAAGCTGCTCAATTTTCCTCCTCATCTCCTCCCTCCTGTAGATCGAATTAGGGATCCGACACGATTGCGTGTCGAGGACTGAAGCTGGAGCATCGAGTGTGAAGAGAACTGTGTGGTCAGACAAGGTGGTGCTAGCCAACTGCCCTACCTAGCCTCCTCGAGAGCACTCCTACTCTCTCACATAAAACCAGTCCAACTGCTCCAGAAGAGCTTCGCCGCCTAGCCGCCTGCACCCCCAAGAGAAGTCCAAAGACCTCTCCCTCCTGTGAAAAGCTGGGTCTCGCCAGGTATCATGTGCTCCTACCACGAGGAGGAAGACCTCCCATGCCTCTTGCTCCTCCCCTGCCATACCCTTGTAGTCCACCTCTGGAAATCCTGTTGCAATCTCCATCTAGAATTTGTTGCGTGCCCTAACCTCTGTAGGAGCGTAGACATTGAGGACTCCAAGGCATGAGTCCCTCATGTCCGGTCTGATCCATAGGACCCTCCCTTCGACTATTGTCTCGTGGTCACGCACACAAGTGGTAAGCCTCGAGCCAATAGAGGTGCATACGCCTCCACTCCTACCATGGGCACCGATAGAGTACTCCTAGTAGGTGTGTGAGCTGCCTAGAAGTACCTTCCCTACCCGATGGGCCTGGGCAGGGGTGAGCTTGTGCTCTTGAAAAAGTAAGATACAACTCCTGCCGAACAATCAATTTCCTGGAACCACATGCCCCATTGTAGTGGAGGCTGTTCATATTTCTAGATGCTAGGTGTAAAATCATGGGGAAACCTATGACTGACTGAATATACATCTGTTTAGTGTGGAAGCTGCTGATGAAGAAGAAGAGCTATGGGGCATGCGAATGCGCTTTGCTGCAGGCCTGGAGGGTGAACTCCATTCCCCCATGGTGGCTCTAGGGCAGCTTACCATGGGGGTAATAGATGCTCCAGGTGATACCACTAGGGCATCTATAAGCTAGGCTAAGAGGCATGACTGTGCATTGGTAGAAGCGGGCAACCTGTGCGAGGGGCCACTCGATCACATCCATGGTGAGCTCCACTGGTGGGTAGGGGCTTGAAAAATGATGCTTAGATGTGGGACCTCGGCTCCAGCCCACTAGTTAATGCCCATCATGCGCCCTAGCCACTACTAGGAGAATAGTGCTAGCCCTCCTTTACCCATCCACTGGGAGATGTGGTTTGCAACCTGGCCCCTCACTTCCTCCTCCATCTCTGTCATCGTCCAATCTCCTGAACGAGAGGTGCCATGAGAATATGTATTTTTGAAATGTCACTTAACATGTGGATTAATTTTTAATCACATGATTAGGTAAATGTTGAACATGTGAGGTGCAACTAGGGTTAAAGTAAATTTACGAGGCTGGGACCCGAAGAAATAACGAGATGTCAAAGGCAAAAGTTGCTATAAGTTATGCCGCATAGGTGGTTGGTGGTATCTGGTGCCAGTTGTTGGCCTAGGTCATCCATTTGCCATAAGTGTCGGTTGGTGATACTAGAAAAGTGGCGTTTAATGGTACCTAATACTAAACTGATGGTCAAAGATGGCACAAAGATACTTGGGAATGGAAGTTGCCTAGGCAATTTAATTATTGGCCAGTCAGATTATTTTTCAAGGCACCAAAATAATTATTGGATTAATTTTCAGTATTTAAAGACTGAAAATTTTAATATTGAATTATGGAAAATATTGGAAAAACTATTTGGGAAGGCTGCCATTATCAAGAATGCCCATGCAAGACTGAAAATAAATTCAGCCTGCAAGAGAGGGAGGGGAGGTTGTTGCTGGTCTGATTTGCAGCCATTGGAGGATCTTCTGAGGCTGCCAAGGGCAGGAGAAGACCAATCAACAGCAGGAGACAGCGTCTACAAGTTGTTGAGACAGGGCAACAACAGTAAATGACTGATTTTCTTTAGTTCTTTGCATCTACAAGCTGTTGTGGTAGGGCAGCAGCTACATTTGACTGATTTTCAGTCATTCTTCGTGACAAAACTCTGAATTTTCTCTCTCTACAGCTTTTCCTCTCATCTCCTAGCCATTTCACAGCCTTGCTCCGAAGATCTCAGCATTTGGACCCTTGGAGGCTGAGAAATTTCAGATTTCTCTGCTGTAAACCCTAATATGCAGCAAAAATTAGGGTTTAGCAGCAGCCTCAAAAAGCGTGCCAAAATTTGGAAGATCCCCCCCTCTCCCCCCCCCACCTCCAGTTGCTCTCTCCCCCTGCAACAACTCCCCCCCGATAGCGCAGCAGCATGTTAGGTAGGTTCTCGGCAAGGGCGCGTAATGGAAACGAGTGCCCCCTAGTCAAACACCTTGCGCATCATCCTCTCTGAGAAACAACGGTTAGCCGTCCGTGCCACAGAGCTGGAGTTGAAAGAAACAACAATCTTTGGTCAACTCGTTGTACACTCCCCATCGAGGGCTCAGTTGCGGGATTGGATCCACTCCACGCGGCGCATTGGCACAACGCAGATCATGGAGGCAGTCCTCATGGGCTGAGGGATTTTCATGGTTCGACTCACCTCCGCAGATGCACCTCGTGAGTTAGCGGAGAGCTCGCCCTATGCCTCCACGAAGGGGATCATCTACATGGTTCCCTAGTATAGCGGCTTTACGGTGGAGACATTCGCGCTCCACAATAGATTTCTTTGATACCCAATCACTCTACTTTTCCCTGGACTAGCAGTAGAGTACCGCCAGTTAGTGGAGGACTTTGGACGGCTCTTCAGCATAGTTCTTTCTGCCTCCTTCACAGATGCAGTGACAGCTGCAGGAATCCCGAAGGTACGAGTGGCCGTGAAAGACATAAAGAGTATACCCAAGTTCCTGGAGATTGAGGCACGAGGTCACTCCTTTAGGCAGCAGGTCATTGTGACTGGGCAACCAGGGCAATGCTTGTGCTGCCAGGACTTTGGACACCAGGCAAAAGATTGCATGCGTTTCGAAGCCAAGGCAGCTTCGCCGACAAGCCCGCAGGTGGACGCTGATGGCTTCACACGGGTCCAAAGACAACAGAGAGGGAGACGGCAGGGGGGGCCGTAGCCAGCGCCGCAGTGGCAGCCTCAACAGTAGGGTGCAAGAGGGCGAGCGATGCCCCCTCGGTAGAGAACTCCCTAGCCCCCCCTACACGTCCCTCCCGGCAGGACCGCAGTCCCCTATAGCCACCACCTGCGCCACAGACTATCCCACCTGAGATCCCATAGCCCCCACATCCACCCTCCCCCACCTCCCAACCCGCCCCCGCCCCCCGGCCCCCCCTCCCCCCCGGCCCCCCGAACAGGTGTCCGTTCGGTCAGTTGCAGGTTTTCTCATGAGCTTACACCTTGCATCCTCGAATGTGAATAGTCTCCACTACAGTGGGATACGTGGTTCAAGGAAGTTGATTGTTTGGCAGGAGCTGCAGTCTGCCCTTGCCGGACGGATCGACATTTTACTTCTACAGAAGCACAAGCTCGCTCCCTCCCAGGTTGAGCGGGTAGGGAAGGTACTCTTGGGCAGCTCGCACACTTATTGGGAGCACGCCATAGGCGCCCACGGCAGGAGTGGAGGCGTATGCACCTCTATTGACCCAAGTCTCACCGCCTGTGTACGAGACCACGGGGCGATAGGGGTAGGGAGGGTGCTATGGATCAGATTGGATATTGGGGACTCCTACCTTGGAGTCCTCAATGTCTATGCCCCTATGGAGGTTAGGACACACAACAAGTTCTGGGTGGAGATCACGCATGGACTCCCAGAGGTGGACTCCTGGATCGTTGGAGGAGACTTCAACAACCTAGAGGTTTTTGAGGACCAGTAGGGCAGAGGCAAAAATTACCAGGGCATGGCCGGGGAGGAGTAGGAGGCATGGGAGTTATTTCTATTAGCAGTTGGTGCACACGATGCCTGGAGAGACCCTACCTTCCACAGGAGGGAGAGGTCCTGGACTTCTCTTGGGGTTACAGACGGCTAGGTGGAGTCCTGCTGGAGCAGTTGGACAGGTTTTATGTGGGAGAGTGAGGAGGCTCTCGTGGAGGGCAGATTGGGCAATTGGTGGGCACCACGTTGTTTGATCATTGCCCGGTTCTCCTGACACTAGATCCCCCGGCGTCTGTCCTAGACACTCAATCCTGTCGGATCCGTGACTCGATCTATAGGAGGGAGGAGGTGAGGAGACAGATAGAGCAGCTCTGGACTAGGGAGTGGAGCAGGAGGGACTGGATCGCAAAGAAGGTTGCAGAGGTCCTAGCCGAGTCGAGGAGAATCTGCCAAGAGGCAACCATACAGGCCAGACAGTAGAGCTGGGAGGAGGAGAGAGCACTCCGGCGGGACGATTTTGTTCATCGATTCTTCTTGTTCAAAAGAAAGATGGCACATTCAGGATGTGCATTGATTATCGAGTCCTCAACAAAATCACTCTGAAGAATCGGTTTCCTATTCCCAGAATTGACGACATTTTGGATCGTCTAGGAGGCTCAAAGGTTTTCAACCGCATTGATCTAAAGAGTGGTTATCATCAAATTAGGGTAATACCACAAGATGTACACAAAACTGCTTTCCGCACTTCATACGGTCTTTATGAATTCTTGGTGGTTCCTTTTGGATTAACCAATGCACCAGCCACCTTTAATCGAATGATGGAGCGCATCTTTAGAGAGCATCGACAATATATCGGTACTTTCTTTGATGATATTCTTGTATTTAGCAAGAATGAAGAGGAGCATCATCAACACTTGGAAATTGTTCTACAATTACTTCAACAAAATCGACTCTTGGTAAATGGTAAAAAGAGTGAATTTTTCATGCATAAAATAAATTACCTTGGGCATGTCATCTCTTCTGAAGGGATTCAGATGAATCTTGAAAAGATCAGGATAATCCAAGAATGGCCTCATCTTCATGATGTACATGAGATGCGATCGTTTCTTGGCTTATGCTCTTATTACCGCCGCTTCATCAAGCATTTTGCACATATGGCTTCTCCACTTCATGACCTTACAAAGAAGATCTCTTTCCAATGGAAGGAAAAAGAGAAGGCAGCCTTCACAAGGCTGAAAACAGCTCTTACTTCTGGACCTATTCTTATCATTCCAGATCTGGTAAAACCATTTGTAGTGGAAGCAGACGCTTGCGGTGATTGTATTGGTGCAGTGCTAAATCAAGAAGGCCATGCCGTAGCCTTTGAAAGCCGCTGTCTAAATGATGTGGAGAAAAGGTATGACATTTATGAAAAGGAGCTCTTAGCAGTGGTTCATGCTTTAAAGATATGGAAACATTATCTTTTAGGCAATGAATTCCTTATTAAAACTGATCATCAAAGCTTGAAGTATTTCAAGACTCAAAAGCATTTACAGGAGAAACATGCAAGATGGGAAAATTTCTTGTCTATGTTTCATTTTCAAATTATGTACACTCCAGGGAAACAAAATGTAGTTGCTGATGCACTTTCTAGAGTGCCTCGCATTGCAACTATTACAGTGGCTCATCATGAAGATTTTCAAACGATGAAGAATATTTATGATGAAGATACTGATTTTGCAGTAATTTGGTCAAATTTACAGCAAGGAGGTTCTCATCCAGATTATTCCATCAAAGACGGTTACCTTCTCATGAACAATCGCCTTTGTGTCACTCTTCTTGTTCGACAAAAGGTGCTTAAAGAAAGTCATGAACCCCCTTGTGCAGGGCATAGAGGGAGGGCAGCCACTCTAAGTGTAATTGAACACTACTTTTATTGGCCAACATTACGAAGAGATACACATAACTTCATTGAGGCTTGTTTGGTATGCCAAAAATCCAAGTATGATAGGCAGAAGATTCCAGGATTGTTGCAATGGTGGGACACTTGGAAACTTGTGTGCCAAGTGTCTTGACACTTGTCTCTTCTCTATGGCCTTCCTTTTTGGGCTGAATACTGTCAAGAATAGAAACAACCAAATTTAGTAAGCACAGTCAGAGTACAGAATTGACTATTTTTAGAATGACATCCCTATTTTTTAGGACTAGCATTGTTAGGCTAATTCGAGGCTCCTAAAATTTAGGGACCCCCCAATATGGGTGTCATATGAAAGCTTTTTCCGTATACATCGCAAAAACGGTATCAGAATCTTCATGTGACTTTCCTATGCAAAGAAATGTGCATTTCAAGCTTTCAGCCTTCCAGTGTCCAAAGATCCATGGGAATCTATCACAATGGATTTCATCTCAGGTATTCCAAGAACACCTCAAGGTCATGATATGATTTGGGTCATAATTGATAGATTCAGCAAACAATCACATTTTACTCCATGTCATAAAACATTGAAATCCGCACAAGCTGCAAGACTTTTCATTCAACATATCTTCAGATTACATGGTATGCCTTCTGAGATCATTTCAGATAGAGACTCCAAATTCACAAGTAACTTTTGGCGTGCTTTATTTGAGAATTTGGGAACCACTTTAAAGTTCTTCTCAGCTTTTCATCCTCAAACTGACGGCCAAACAGAGGTGATGAATCTCACTCTTTTGGATATGTTGAAAGCTTATGTTAGTGAACATAAGTCACAATGGGAGAAATATCTTCCATTATTGGAGTTTGCTTACAACAATACAGTGCACTCATCCACAGGGAAAGCTCCAAATGAAATAGTACAGGGTAAAGTGATTCCTCCTCCAATTATTCGCACTAAAGATAAGATTTTTGCTGCTAATGAGTTTGCTTCAGATTTAAAAACCGCAATGGATCAAGTTCGAGCCACTATCAAAGTTGCCCAAGAGAGACAAAAGAAGCAAGCAGATAAACGAAGACGACCTTTGGCTTTTGAAAAAGGTCAATATGTCTTGCTAAAGTTTGATAAAAGCAGGCTCAAACAAGGTTCCGGTCAAAATTCATCTTTTCCAAAGCTCTCCAGTAGATACTTTGGACCCTTCAAAGTGATTGAGAAAATAAATGAAGTTTCTTATCGACTTCAGCTTCCTACTCATTGGAAAATACACAATACTTTTCATGTAAGTTTGCTAAAACCTTACATAGGACCAGAACCAAAGGAACCCATTACTGAAGATCCCCCAGAAGTGGAAGAAACAGAGCAACTCTTGGAACCTGAACAGATTTTGTTTCACAAGGATCGAACCACGAGAAGTGGCCTTGTAACACGAAAATTCTTACTAAAATTCAAGAATCTACCCACAATAGATGCACATTGGGTAGATGAAAAATTCATGAAGGATTACCCAAACATTCTTCAGCCATATCAAGAAGCTTTTCAGCTGAGGACAGCTGAATAAAAGCCAGAGGGCTGTCACAACTCTATAGAAACAGAATTTGTATCCTTTTTCATTAATTTGTCTATATAATGATTTATTAAATTTATTTCCTTTCACGAATATCTGTCTCCAAAGTAGTTTGCATGTCACGTGGAACCTGATTGCGGACAAAATTATAGAAAACTGAGCGGGCATGAGTAATTTGGTCAGAATTCCTACACATATTCACAATAGTCTAAGGATCAATGACCATTTGACCTTCTGTATCGTGGAGTCTAGTCATATTCTCTCGAGCAGGAGATGCATGGAAAGCTCAAAAGAACTTATGAGTCTGACAAGCATTATCTTGCAAATTCTCAGTCAAATTTTGCAATTTGGCCTGCTGATAAGATTTCAACTGAAACTCTTTAATAAGATCAGCCAAACACATAGCCAATGGCAGCAGAAATACATCATCTGGAGTCTCCACCAGTAGAGAACGAACCAAAGCCAGTAATTTCTCCGCTGCTTGTCGACGCCGCCGACAAAGAGAGGCATGATGGATCCCATACTGCCGAACAACCCACTGCAAATTAGAGAGCAATCGTTCAAAAGAAGCATTGCCCTCAGAGGAGAAGTCCAATAAAAATCTATCAATCAATTGCTGCATATAACCCTGAAAGATTGAATGCTTCAAATAAGAGGAGTTGAAACGCAAAGGGAGTCTATCCAGAAATTGCTTAAAAGGTGCAATGGGTTGTACAAGCATCTCAAGCTGTAGAGGAAAATGGTCCAACAAGGCATATTACTGCAACACTTTCATTTCCAGCATCTCAGCAAGAAAAGCATCATCCTGCATGATGTACATGCGGTCCAACCGCAACCATGTAGTTGTATACTACGCACAATGAAAAGTATAACCCTGAAAGATTGAATGCTTCAAATAAGAGGAGTTGAAACGCAAAGGGAGTCTATCCAGAAATTGCTTAAAAGGTGCAATGGGTTGTACAAGCATCTCAAGCTGTAGAGAAAAATGGTCCAACAAGGCATGTTGCTGCAACACTTTCATTTCCAGCATCTCAGCAAGAAAAGCATCATCCTGCATGATGTACATGTGGTCCAACCGCAACCATGTAGTTGTATACTATGCACAATGAAAAGTAAACCCTGTAGAAGAAGGGTGCAGCCATGACCAAAGATCTTGCTTAAGTACGGCAAGAGCAAACGCATTCCACGCACGGCTTTCCAAAGCGTCCATCACCGAATGCTTTGATGTGGACTGTGAAGGATCAACACATATATTAAAATCCCCCATAAAAAAACCCTGTCTGCCAAGTGACAAGGAGGTCTGCAAAGTATTCCAAAGATCCCAGCGGGATAAAGGGTCATTCGGAGCATAAAGCCAAAGTAGCCATAATATCTCTCCTTCAAATAAAACTTCAATCACCACAAAGCGACCATGTACATCATTTTTTATAAGAACAGGTTGATATTTCTCATGGACAATCATAAGCACACCCGAATAATGCATGACATGAGTCCCTGCATAAAACAAGCAAAAGCCATGGCAATCCACAGCTTTTCCTGCTTCACCGTGACTCTTGTGCTCAACAGCACACAAGACATCCCACTGATTCTCATGTAATAAAGTCCACATGGCATGCTGCTTATTACAAGAACAAATGCCTCTCACATTCCACGTGGCTATCTTCATGTATGTTCAAAAAGAGGATCAGGAACGAGGCAACACTTGCCTCGATTTAACCTTCTCTGCAAGAATGTCAAGGACTCCCTCATCCAAGAAATCAGCCAACACGGCAAAAGAGTTCCGACGGGCAGATTTAGAGGTAGACGGTATATCCATTGACTTTGGGATGGAACGGGGATAACGCCGATCCCATGGGGTAATCACATTACCTCTAGCATAGAAAGCCAACTTAGCAGGTGGGCCCTTCGTACCATCCGAATATACTTTCCTCGTGGGCGGATTGCGAGGAACAGAAGAAACCCTATGATAGATGATGGAGAGACTGATCCAATGATAGATGACGGAGAGTCAGAAAACTCAAAACGATGAAAGCACGAGTATCCTTCACCTCCCAACCACACCTAGATGAGTACTGGCCCTCTAACCTGATCCCTTTGCTAGCCGTCAACTTCCTGGAGTCCTACTATTCCTAGACTCCCTTACTCTCTAGGCTCCCCTTAACCCCGTTCGGGCACCCAAGAGCCCGGACGGTCATTCTCGTGCATGTTCCCCTAAATTTACCTTAATGTGACATTAAATATCACTTTTAATGTCACATTCCACATTTATGACCTTAATGTGACATTAAATATCACTTTTAATGTCACATTAATGTCACATTTCCTTCCCCTTAAGAATCGGTTTCGTCCTCGAAAACGATACTTGGAAGGTCTAACTGTAAATCGGGAAACCTTTTCTTTAAAGTACTTACTCGCTCCCATGTTGAGCTTTCTTCTGAACAATCTTTCCACTTAACCAAACATTCTTGATAAATAGTATTCCTCGTTCGCCTATTACGAACATTTAATATTTTTTCTGGTTCATGTGGATTAGATTGGTCATAGAATAACTCCTCAATATCATCATTTAAGATTATATTATCCAAATCACCTAGCTTCTTCCTTAATTTGCTTACATGAAAAACTGGATGTATTTTACTATCAGCAGGTAGTTGGAGGATGTAAGCCAATTCTCCCACCCTTTTAAGTATTATGAAAGGACCACAATACCTTGGTGAAAGTTTTGGACAATGTCCCTTTTTCATAGTTTTAGTTTGTTCAGGCACCTTAAGATAGACCAATTCTCCTTCTTCAAAGGAGATGTCTCTTCGGTGAGGATCTGCATATGCTCTAGCTCGATTTTGAGCTTTTTTAATATTTTCTTGAGCAAATTTTAACATAGTATTCATATCCTCCAAAAAATCTTTAGCTGCCTGAACCTTTTCCTTATGCAGTCCTACTGCAAAAGGAGCTCGGGGCTGAAACCCATACATTAACATAAATGGACTATATCCAGTGGAAGAGTGCTTGGCACTGTTATGTGCAAACTCTGCTATCGGTAAATACTCTTCCCAATTAGTTTGCCTTTTACTTACATATGCCCTAAGCATATCTTCAAGAATTTGGTTAACCCTTTCAGTTTGCCCATCAGTTTGCGGGTGATCCGCCGTACTCATGCTAAGTTTAGTATCCAATTTCCTAAATACCGCACGCCAAAAATGGCTATCAAATTTTCTATCCCGATCAGAAACTATATTTGCCGGAAGGCCATACAATCGGTATATGTTCTCTACGAACAATCTAGCCAATTCTGGTATTTTAACATCAGTTGAAGTTGGAATAAACCTAGCCATTTTGGTTAACCTATCCACAATTATCCACACAGAGTCGTGCCCCCTCTGTGTTCTATGTAGAGCAACAATAAAGTCCATGGAGATACTCTCCCATTTTCCCGAAGGAATTTCTAATGGATGGAGAAGTCCTCCCATTTTTAATTTTTCAGCTTTATTAACCTGGCATTTATTACATTTGACCACATAGTCAAGGACGTCCTTATTCATTCCAGGCCAATAGAGCTGCCTTTTAATAAGACTATAAGTCTTATTAACTCCTGGATGTCCCGCACTAGGGGTATCATGACACTCAAAGAGTATCTGGCGCCTTATTTCTATATCTTTCGGGACACATACCCTACCCTTGTAGAGTAAATAACCATTATCAATGGTAAAATTCTTCCACTTGAATCCAGTTTGAGCAACCCCTGATGCTCCATTTCCTTGTTGAACATCCTCAGATATTCCTTCCTCAGTAGAAGCACTTTCATTTGGATCCCCATTTTTTATTGCTTCCCATATGTTGGAATATGCCGGATCAACCTGGCATTTCCCTTTTAAAGATTCAAGCAAATTGGAAGTGAACTGAGTAAAACTCAATTCATTAATGATGGGCATTCTGCTGAGTGCATCAGCTACTATATTATACTTTCCCTTTCTATATCTTATCTCATAGTCGAACTCTTGGAGGAGTTCGGCCCATCTGGCTTTACGCCCGTGTAAATCTGGTTGATCATTAAGCCACTTAATGCTTTCATGATCCGATAAAATCAAAAGTTTGGCACCATACAAATAGTGTCTCCATTTCTTCATTGCATGTACTATTGCATACAGCTCCCTCTCATAAACAGAGTAGTTCTGTTTTGCACGATCTAATTTCTTGCTTTCAAAAGCAACTGGTCGACCTTCTTGTAATAAGACCGCGCCTATTGCCTTATCTCTGGCATCAGCTTCAACCACAAATGGTTTATTGGGATCCACTATTAATAATACTGGAGCTGTAGCAATAGCTACCTTAAGTTTTTGAAAACTTTCATTTTGGTCTGTTCCCCAATTAAAACTTTTCCCTTTCTCTTTAAGTTGGTCTGTCATTGGAACAGCTATTTTGGCATAATCTCGAATGAATCTACGATAAAATCCAGATAAACCTAGGAAGATCTGCAGCTCTTCCAGGTTCCGTGGAGGTGGCCATTCAATAATTGCCCTTACTTTTTCTGGATCCATGTTGATTCCCTCTTTCGAGATAATATGCCCTAGATATTTGACCTATTGTGCAAAGAATTCACATTTAGTTTTCTTTGCATAAAGGGAATGTGTTCTTAACAGTTGGAATACTAATTGTAAGTGTTCCAAATGTTCTTCTCTTGATTTACTAAAGATCAAGATATCATCCAAAAAGACTACTACAAAATGTCCTAGATAGGGCCGTAAAACACTATTCATCAGCTTCATAAAGGTAGCTGGTGCATTAGTGAGGCCAAAAGGCATCACCAAAAAATCATAATGCCCGTATCTAGTACGAAATGCCGTCTTGGAAACGTCTTGTGCCTTAATTCTTATTTGGTGATAGCCTGATCTTAAATCTATCTTTGTGAAGAATTTTGCCCCTTGCAATTGATCAAAAAGATCTTCCATTCTGGGCATAGGAAATTTATTCTTCACCGTTATTTTATTAAGTGCTCTATAGTCAACACAAAGTCGCATAGAACCATCTTTTTTCTTTACCAATAAAATTGGTGAAGCCCAAGGTGAATTACTAGGTTGAATAAATCCTTTATCCAGGTAATCCTTAATTTGTTTTTCAACTTCTTGATGCTGTGTTTCACTTAACCTATACGGTGGTTTTGAAATTGGGTGTGTGTCCTTATTTATATCAATTGGGTGATTTATTTCACCCCTATCTGGTGGAAGGCCACTTGGTAAATCAGAAGGAAACACATCTTTAAAATCATCTAACAAACTGTTCAATTCATTATTAACATTCAATTCACAAACATAAGAAAATTGTTGCTTTATATTACAGAAAGTAAAAGTATTCTGTACAGGAAAAGACCATAGCATATATACCTCACAAACTTCCTTCTTTATCAGCTTCTGAACTTCAGTAGAACACAGCAAAGGATTATCAGATACTTCATGTTCACCTTGAATGACAAAAGTCTTACCATCCCTTTCAAATTCCAGTGTATTATGGTGATAGCTACGTTTTAAGGATGGTTCCAATCCCCATAGCCACTCCCTCCCTAGAGCAATATCAGCTCTTTCCATGTTCATTATTTGGAAATCAAGCTTATCTTTATATCCTTGAATCTCGATTTCCAAATTGGATACCATTGTATCCCATATTTTATTATCTTGGCCTTGCATCATACGAACAACATATTGATGCTCACTGTTTTGTTGGGAAGTTTCAATTTTTTGACAAGTGCATAATTTATAAAATTATGTGTGGCAGAGTCATCAATCATGACTCTAACCCGTTTTCCAGCTATCAATCCATGTACTCTAAGTAAATCATGTGGCCCAAAAGTAGGCTGCCACAAAGAAGTTGACATACAACACTTATGTTGTACATCCATGTGCAAGACCTCTAAAGATTTATACTTTTCATGGCCCTTTAATTCTAAGGTCTGTACTACATGGATTTGTTTTTCTTTTCCCTTGCCCTTGTCCTTTCCTTTGTCTTCCCCCTTTTTCTTTTGAGGGCAATTCCAAGCAGCATGGTCAAGGGATAGGCAATTAAAACACAATTTTTCTTTTTTGGCCTTATCAAAGTCATCAGGACTTAACTTTGGCCTCATATATGGTTTCTTTTCAAAAGGTTGTTTTTTACCCTTGAAAAATGGCATTTTTCTTTTAAATTTGCCCACAAATTTTGAGGTTTCCAATTCCTTAGACTTGGGCTCCATATTAGTGAGACTAGTGAGTGTACCTGGACGCGTACTATCTTCATAAATTAATGCAAATTTAATTGCCTCTTCAAGCGTCTTAGGTAAACTCCGTTTTACTTCCTTTTTACAGGCTTTATCCAGTCCCCTAATGAATCCTCTTGTTTTTTGGAATTCATCAATTCCTTCCAGTTTGAGGATTATCTCACGATATTCCTCCAGGTATGTCAGTAGGGGTCTTCCCTTTTGTCTGACATAATCCCAATCTTCCCAATTTCTTTCCATTTCATTTTCAGGAAGAAATTCTTTTAAAAAGACGGATTCAAATTGAGCCCAAGTTTCAGGTATTTTATTCGCCTCCTTTAAGGTTCGCCACCACTTATATGCTTTAGGCCCCAAAGTTAAACTAGCCTCCAGTGCTTGGAGATGTGGTGGGGTATTTTTCAATTTATGTAAATCTTCCCATTTTTGGAGGAAATTAAAGATTGTATCTTTATTCCTATCTTTTTCCTCCCCGTAAAATTGAGGTGGTTTCATATACTTTAAAACCGGATTATCCCTCAATTTATGATAAGTTTGGGGTTCTTTAGGATCTCGCATAGTCACATCTAAATCTTTCGATGAAGATGGGACATCTGAGATTTCTATCTTATTTTTATCTTTTTCCAACAATAAAGTTAACTGAGATTTTATTTCAGTAAGTGTTTGAGTTAAAAATTCCATTTGAACCCCCTGAGTTTGCACACGAGCAGAAAGATCATCGAATTGCTCTCGCGTGGCAAAAAATTCTTCCCATTGTTCTTCTTGTATGTCTGGTTCATGGGGATCTACCATAGGTTGATCCCCGGAACTAGAACTTTCCATTACCCTTTCTTTCGCTTTTTCTGCCATTAATACACTGGAATTGGAAAGCAAAAATAAGAAATTTGCATACAAGATAAAGTACTTCCCTGATTTTTAATGGCAGGCTGTGGCTTCAGTCGTGTATGATATTTTTCTGTCTGTCTCACGCACAGCAATCGTGACACATTTTGCTCCGTTGAGCACCATCAGATCACGTTTTGCCTCACGGCTGATGCCTCACGATTGATGCAGCTGACACCTCTTCTTTTATTGACCAGAAACGGAATCGTGTTATCTCGCGCTGGTTCTGGTTCGTTGTGCAGGCGTTGACTAGAAACGAAATCGCCTTTTTGCCTTTCGCCAGTCGACGGACCAGAAACGAGTCCTTACGTCAGTCGTTTTTCCCAAAGAAATGTCACTTACGTGACGTGGCGCTTCTCTTCTCCCCTTTTATTTTCCTTCACGGCCCGTCGATTCTCACGCGACGGGACGGGGCGCTTCTGGATTTCGTTTTTCTTCACGACCCGTTTTCTCATGCGACCCGTTTTCTTCACGACCCGTTTTCTTCAAATTCGTCACTGCCCTTCTGTTGAAGACCTTCAGGAATCCTCACGGCTCTGATACCAATGATATATGATGGACAGACTGATCCAATGATAGATGACGGAGAGTCAGAAAACTCAAAACGATGAAAGCACGAGTATCCTTCACCTCCCAACCACGCCTAGATGAGTGCTGGCCCTCTAACCTGATCCCTTTGCCAGCCGTCAACTTCCTGGAGTCCTACTATTCCTGGACTCCCTTACTCTCTAGGCTCCCCTTAACGCCGTTCGGGCACCCAAGAGCCCGGACGGTCATTCTCGTGCATGTTCCCCTAAATTTACCTTAATGTGACATTAAATATCACTTTTAATGTCACATTCCACATTTATGACCTTAATGTGACATTAAATATCACTTTTAATGTCACATTAATGTCACACCCTAGCATGAGAAGGGTGCTCTGACGACAACATGTCTTTCCTGCGCGCATAAGTACACAAGGAATCTTGTGAAGCATTAGGCACGGTATCCATCATGCCCGCATCAAACCTTTTATCTTTTTTGGCACGTACATCCACCCAGCCATTATCACGGGAATCCAAGCCCGAAACATATTGTTTGCCTTTATCCAAAACTTTAGGAGGCTGGGTCGCATCCTGTGACGGAGCGTCAAGCACCATGTCTTCCCTGGGAGGCAAAACATGCTCTGCCTCTGAAGTCAGTTGCTTTTCTGGACATTCGGCCATAAAATGCCCCAATTTACCACACGAAAAACAATGGCCTGCAAAGTTACCCCATTTCAGTCGAAAGTGCAAAGGATGCATGCCAGAGTAGTTAAGACGTAACCAAGAAGGCCTTTTCCGAGCAATGTCCCATAACATACACAACCGGTTACGATTCGTAGCCCTTAGGCTCAGGGGGACCAAAACAGTACCCACAATGGCCATGGCATCCTTTAACAGTGGCCAATAGACAGCCGGACAATTTTCCACCTCAACCCACACCGGGCATTCATGTTGAAGCAGGCGCTGAAAATTTGCCATTGGGCGCCATGGCACAGCATGGACCAAACGGCAATCAAAGAACGGTGGCAGTTTAGACAGTAGATCAGCACGATGCTTCTCAGATTTCAACAGCGCCTCATAAAAACCGTGGGGCCCAAAAAAAATCTCTTCAACACACTCTCCTTGTAGTAGGCTCTGCAGCCACTGGCGAATATGAGCAAGCACTGGAATCCTGCCAGTGAAGAAGAGTATAACAACACGTTCATAAAACACCGAGGAGCACAGGACATTTTTCGGGTCCACAGTAGCTTCCAGAACATCTTCAATTTCAGAGTCGGAATACGCTTCATGATTATGTTGAACATAATCACCAAGCATAGTGTTGGCAAACTCCAGCAAATGCTCCCAATCAACATCCCGAGAATCCACAGAATCAGAAGCAACCTGCGTATAAGAACCTTCCTGATGATCCATGGACCGAAATATGCTTGGTGCGTCTGCCCGTTGGCTGGAAGTCAGAACCAGGGGGCATCTCCTCCGTACAAGGAACCATATCCTTTGGTTCCTCTGTATCAGAATCTGGACCAAGGGCTGCCACTGGTTGGTCAAGAAAGGCCATATCCAAACCAGCCATATTTTATCACCACTTGTGCAAGTTGGATGCTGCACTAGAAGCTCACAGGAGCCAGAAACAGCACAGGTTGCTCACTCTCTCTCTATTGCTCGCACTATGTGTCTGCTGTATCACAGATCTCTGTCGGCTATGATGGAAATCTGCACCTCTCTAACTATGTGTGTGTGTGTGTGTGTGTGTGTGTGTGTGTGTGTACAAGAGTAGATCAGCTCTCTGATCTGCGCAGGATTGCAGTCACGTGCTGCCAGGTTAGGGCTCCCTTTCTCTGTCGCGGCACAGCAAGATGAACAGGGCAGGCACCCGCGGGCAGACGCCGTGCAGATGACTGACGGGGCAGCGAACGAAAGGTACCTGTTTCTGCAAACGCCGTGGCTTGTCAGACTGTCCTGTGGACCCCGTCCGCTCTGTGGACGGAACAATTTGTCGCTCCCTGCGCTGTGCCCCACTGCTCGCAAAAGGCAGGCGGAAATGAACAGGACAATAGTCGGTGCCTGCAGACGAGGCAACAGGTCGAAAGATGATGGGCACGATGTGGACGACGAGGCAAACTGAATCGCGCGCAGGTCTGAGGTCGCCCACAACAGCGGAATCGTGTCGCGTGGTCAGGGGGGCAGCAGATCCGCTATCGCCCGCTCTCTCTCTCTCCCTCTCTCTCTCAAAAGAGTCAGCACAGCTGCTGTCACGCAGAGATGAAAACAAAATCCTAGAACAGTTCTGCAGCTGATTTCGAAACCCTAAAAACAGGTCTGTACAGGAATTCGAAACCCTAAAACAGTTCTGCTCTCTCTTTTTTTTTTCGTAAAAGGTAATTGTATTAATTACGAAAAAAATACAAGATTACTGGATTACAAGATACATGATGACACAAAGCCATCATGTGAAGAGGTTTTCTCTTTCTCTCTCTCTCTCTTTTTTCTGATTACAAGATACACGAGGGCCGTGTGGGGAAGCCCCGTAGTAATGCACTGAAAAGGTTACACCAATCATGGCAACGAGCCAGAGGCAATTGCCATATGCCACGGATGCAAATCCTCCCGAGGGAGCAAGTCGGAGTGTCGGATGATATGTAGCTGCCAATGTAAGAGCCCTTTAAGCCTGGCAATATGTCGGGGTACATTAGAGGCCGAATCAAAGAGAAAAGCATTGCGCGTGGTCCAAATGTGCCAGCATCCCCAATATCTGAAAAAGTGAAATAAGAGCTTCTCATGCAACTGTGGCGGTGCCGGATACTTCGGGCGCACAAAAACCCAGTCGAAAGGAGATAGCGAGGACCCCACTACCGCGCGCCAAATGTGCGACAAGAGTGACCAGATATTCTTGGCGAGCGGGCAAGAGAGAAAACGATGTCGGGCCGTTTCCGCCGGTGTGGTACAGAAGAAACAATTGCCATTCGAAATGCGACGCTTGGCAAGGGCCGAGGCCAGAGGAAGACCACCAATCATCACCCGCCAAAGAAAAACCTTGCATTTGAAAGGTGTCTTATTTAGCCAACCCTCCATCAGCGTTTTCCGCCACCATGACAGCGATTTCCGCAGGCCCCAAACAGTATTAGCTTTCTCTCCCAGCCATTGGTGATCTTGAACAAGAAGATGATACACCTGATTAGTAGAGGCCTTTTCCAGACTCAGGCGGCCTGCAAGGTCCCAGTCCTGCCAAGGGCGATCCACAGTCAAGGCAGGAAAGGGTTGCCGACTCTGAAGCTCCGACGAAAGCTGCTCCCATAAATCACGGTATCCATGCGGGATCTTGAAGAGACGCCGAGCAGTCCGAAACGATATGAGGACATTGCGAGTGACAAGGGTAGCATCCGCAACCGACGTCACGCCTAAACGGGCCATGCGATTAAATCTTGGTCTGAGTTGATGTTTATCTTCCCATGAAAGGAGTCGGGACACTGCCAACAATTCCAGCTGAAAGGAGTTAGTCTGCAAGCGGTCCCCAACTGGGTGCCAACGGGCCTTTTGGAGCACCACTTGCCAAGAGCCGACCAAGTGCAGTAACAAAGAGGAAGAGGGACTGGAAACACGAGAGTCAGCATTAAGGACATGCCACCAGGAGGCCCGAAGCCGTGTGTTGCCATGGCGAAGCCCGCTGTCCTCAAGAAAATAACGGGCTATGATGGTCCATGGGTGCTGATCCACACACATGGCACGAAAAAGGGACCACCGGAGAGCTGACATATGAGTGTGTGCATCCAAAATAGCTCCTCCACCCATACGCTTAGGGGTACATGCGTGTGACCATGAAATCCAGGAAATGCCGGCCTGCAGTGAATCCTTCTTCCACAGCATGAAACGGATGGGACGAGTGAGGGCCTTCAAAGTAGTGGGCGTCCATGGCAACAAAGGCAGGAAATACGTTAGCATTGGAAGCATGATTGTCTGGGCCACTTTGAGGCGGACATGGAATGGCCACGCTTGCGACTTCCAATACATAAACTTCGCCGCCAGTTTTTGTGAAATCCAGTCCAGCAGGTCTTTTGGCCGTACATCCACCCCCAATGGGTATCCAAGATGCCTGACAATGGAGCCACGGGAAACCACCTGGCCTTCCCAGCCTAAGGACTGTAAATCAGGCTCCGTACAACTGAGAATGGCTGACTTAAGGGCATTGATGCGAAGCCCAGAGGCCTGACCAAAGAGTGTCCAAACATCTAATGCCCTTCGAATGTTGTCCCTGTCTGCCTGCAAAATCATAAAGGTGTCATCAGCCAAGGATTGGCTAACGAAGTGCTGACCCAACGGAAGAGACAGCCCGGTCAGCTGAGCAGAGGCTGCCATGGAGGATAACATTGAAAGAACCGGGTGAGTTGCCAGGGCAAAGAAGAGAGGGCTCAAAGGACAGCCCTGTCTGACCGAGCGTGCAAGGAGAAATGGCTCTGTAACTCCACCATTAAGCATAACTCTGGAGGAAGCCTCAGCACTAATGGTGTAGATTAATCGGGACATTCGGGTACCAAAGCCCATGGCTGACATGAGGTCTGCAATGAAAGACCAGTCCACATAATCAAACGCCTTTTCCAAGTCCAATTGGATCAATACCACTTCCTGACCGGAGTGCCGCGCATAGTCAATAGCCATTTGCACGTTTAGGATATTATGCAGAATGTTGCGGCCCTTAATGAAACCATATTGGAGAGGATGCACAATAGCTGGAAGGTGCTTGTGGAGCCGATTCGCCAGCACTTTGGAGTAGATTTTATACAGGGAGCCCATCAAAGAGATTGGTCTCCAGTGTTGCAACTTTGACGGCGAAGGGACCTTTGGAAGTAGTTTGATAAGGCCTTCTTTCCATGAGGAGGGCATGACCCCCGTTTCCCACACCTGCTGAAACATGGCCACCAATGGCTTCACCAACTGCGTGGCCGAGGTCTGAAAGAATTCATTAGTGAGACCATCCCAGCCAGGGCTTTTATCATTCGGCAGATGCAACAAAACGTCCATAACCTCTTCCTCGCAAATATCCGTCTCCAAAGCGGCTTGCATATCAACTGGAACCTGCTGAGGGACCAGATGATAGAAGACCGAGCGGGCATGCGTAACCTGGCTAGAAGGCGAGGAAGAGGAACCAAGAAGTTCCATAAAATAATTTCTGCACATAGTGACAATGGTCTGCGGATCCGTGACCATGCGACCATCCGAATCCTGGAGTCTGGTCATATTTTCACGAGCCGGAGACGCATGCAAGGCGCGAAAGAACTTATGAGACTGGCAGGCGCTATCTTGCAATGTGTCTGTCAAGTTGTGCAGCTTGGCCTGTTGATAAGATTTCAACTGAAACACTTGAATAAGATGGGCCAATCGCCTCTCCAGAGACAGCAGAAAATCATCATCAGGGGAATCCAGGAGCAAGGAACGGACCAAAGCCAGTAGGTCTTCTGCTGCATGTCGACGACGGCGGCAAAGCGAGGCATGATGGATCCCATACTGGCGGGCAACCCGCTGCACATTAGAGAGCAGCCGTGCAAATGAAGGCAAGCCCTCAGAGGCGAAGTCTAATAAGAACCTCTCAATCAGCTGCTGCATATAACCCTGGAAAATTGAATGCTTCAAATAAGCGGAGTTGAAACGTAACGGGAGCCTATCCAGGAATTGCACAAAAGGTGCAATAGAGTGTGCTCGCATCTCAAGCTGGAGGGGGAAATGGTCCGACAACGCATATTGCCGCAAGACCTTCATTTCCAGCATCTCGGGAAGAAAATCATCCCCCTGCATGATATACATTCTGTCCAGTCGGGACCAGGTACTTGCATATTGTGCGGAATGAAAAGTAAATCCTGAAGAAGAAGGGTGTAGCCACGACCAAAGATCTTGCTGGAGTACGTGCAAAGCAAAGGAACTCCACACCCGGCTTTCCGGCGTATCCATTACCGAATGCCCTGAAGTGGACTGAGAAGAGTCAACACACATATTGAAATCTCCCATCAGAAACCCCCTTCGGCCGAGTGACATGGAGCCCTACAAAGTGGACCAAAGATCCCGGCGGGATGCGGGATCATTCGGAGCATAGAGGCCCAACAGCCATAAAATCTCTCCTTCAAATAAGACTTCGATCACCAGAAAGCGGCCCTGCACATCATTTTTAACAAGGACAGGCTGATATTTCTCATGGACAATCATCAGCACGCCCGAATAGTGCGTAGCATGGGTCCCTGCATAAAACAGACGGAATCCATGACAATCCATCACTTTTCCTGCTTCATCGTGACTTTTGTGCTCAACTGCACACAGAACATCCCACTGGTTCTCATGCAAGACGGTCCACATGGCATGTTGCTTATGGCGAGAGCAAATGCCTCGCACATTCCACGTGGCTATCTTCATGTATCCTCAAAGAAGGAAGTCAGGAGCGAGGCGCCTGCTGCCTCGATTTTACCTTTTCCCCGAGAGCATCCAGGACACCCTCATCCAGAAAATCAGCCAACACTGCAAAAGAATTCTGGCGACCTGCTTTGGAGGTAGAAGGGAAATCCACTGCCTTGGGAGAGGGGCGGGGATAACGCCGATCCCAGGGTGTAATAACATTTCCTTTGGCATCGAATGCCAGCTTGGCAGGTGGGCCTTTGGGGCCATCGGTATAGACTCTCCTTGGAGACTGATTACGGGGGGCAGACTGGGCCGTAGGACGCGAAGCCTGCTGTGAAGTGGCCATTTCTTTCCGGCGCGTATACGTGCGTACGGAATCCTGGGGCGCGCTAGGCCCAGGATCCGCCAGACCTGCATCCAACTTTTTCCCTTTTTTAGGACGTGCCTCAATCCAATCAGTGGGACGGGGATCCACATTCGGGACCTGGTGCTTGCCTTTATCCATGACACGAGGAGACTGAAGGGCTTCCTGGGGCGTGGCATCAAGCACCATGTCGTCCTTGGGCAGCACAACCTGCGCCTCCTCCGAAGACGATTGCTTTTCAGGGCATTCGGCCATGAAATGCCCCAATTTACCACATGAAAAGCAATGGCCCGCAAAGTTGCCCCATTTTAAGCGAAAATACAAAGGATGCATGCCCGAACAATTGAGGCGAAGCCACGCGGGCCTTTTCCTGGCCGTGTCCCAAAGCATGCATAAACGGTTGCGGTTCATCGCCCTGAGGCTTGGGGGAACCAGCACTGTTCCCACAACTGCCATCGCATCCTTCAACATGGGCCAATAGACCGCCGGACAATTTTCCACCTCTACCCACACCGGGCATTCGCGCTGAAGCAGACGCTGGAAGTCGGCCATGGGGCGCCATGGCACAACATGGACCAGGCGGCGATCAAAGAATAGGGGCAACTTGGACAGGAGCTCCGTGCGATGCGATTCCGATTTCAGCAGGACCTCATAAAAGCCACGAGGTCCAAGGAAGATCTCCTCAACAGACTCCCCTTGCAATAGATGGTGCAACCACTGGCGAATATGCGAAAGCACTGGGATCCTGCCAGTGAAGAAAAGTATGACTGCACGATCATAAAACACCGAGAAGGATCGCAAGACTGATTTGGGGTCCACCGTGGCGTCCAGCACATCATCCGTTCCCGCAACAGAAAAAGATTCGGTATTATGCTGGACATAATCATCGAGCAGAGTATTGGCGAAGTCTAGTAAATGCTCCCAGTCAATTTCCTGCGAATCCACAGGATCAGAGGCCACTTGCGCATAGGAGCGTTCCTGGGGACTCATTGGCTCATCAGGCGTATGCTTGGAGCGTTTGCCAGCAGGCGGCAGTTCAGAACTTGGCGGCAACTCCTCCGTGCATGGCACCATATCTTCCGGCTCCTCAGCATCGGAATCAGGGCCAAGGGCTGCCACCGTCCGATCAAGAAAATCCAGATCCAGGCCAGCCATACTGCTGACTTCACACTCGTCCTGGCAGAGGGCGAGCTAGGTTAGGTGAGGTCGATCCTGCGCAGGGATGGATTGCTGGTCCCCAGCTGCACGCAGGATCCAGTCAAGCCCACGCTGCCCTGGGGGAAGGGGGCCAGACGGCGCGCAGGGCCGGGCGGCGGCGAAATCACAGGGCGAAATCACAGGGGAGGCAGGCGGGTCAAGACGAGGGGTCAGGGCGGCGCGCAGGGCGGCGCCAAGCCCACCCGTCAGAGGGGCGGCGATGGGGCGGGGCACGCAAGGCCAGCCGGGCGCAGGCGGGCCCGACGAACGCAAGGACGGACGCAGGGAGTCGCAGGGTGAGGCGGGCGCAGACGGAAGCGGAGGGCGGACAGGTCAGACGACCAGGGCGACGGAGCGTGTGCACGCCACAGGCAGCGGGCCCTGCGGCGCACGCCCAGGCAAGGGCACGCGACCCTTAGGCAGCCGACGGGGCGCACTGGTACAGGCAGGGGTTTGCGCAGGTCGATGCAAAACAGTCGCGACAGGTCCCGTAACGCGCCATCGCTCTCTCTCTCTCTCTCTCTCAGTTCTGCTCTCTCTCTCTCTCTCTCTCCCTCTCTCTCTCTCTCTCTCTGTGGCTGCCTCAGCTTTGCACACTGACGTAGAGAAGGATTGTGCAGGCGTTCATGCCCCGACAGAAGCAACGTGAAGGGTCAGGTCGCAGTAGCCATCCTCTCTCTCTCTCTCTCTCTCAGGCGCACAGGGACAAGGACCCGCGGACCTTGTGCAGACTGCGCGCAGTGGTGCATGCTAGGGTTCAATCAGGTCGGTGTAGAAGGCCAATCGCAACAAGTCGCCATCATCACAAATCTCTCTTTTTTTTTCGTGAAGATAATTAAATTTAGTAAATATTTTATATCGGACCATTAGGTCGGCTTAGAAATAACAGAAAATAACAGTCATGAAGGAAAGCCTACATAGGCTCTAACGCAAAAATATCACACTAAAAGCACCGCTGGTGTGGAGCAAACAGTGTCCATTCAAGGAGTAGCAATATCAGGAAGAACCAGGCCAATAGACACCATAGAGGTGATTTGCCACAACACTAAACCCCGGATTCGGGCCACATGACCATGAATCCCAGATACTGAATCAAAAATAAAGGCATTCTGAGTACGCCAAATATGCCACAAGGCTGTCCATCTGAGAAAATGGAAAAGGCAGGAATAATTTGAAGTCAAAGAGGTCATGGAGGTCATCTTCCCCAAAATCCATGAACGAGCTGAAATCCGGCGTCAAGTCAAGGAGGACCAGATACGGAAAACAAAATTCCAAATCTGTCTTGCAACAGGATAGGAGACAAAAAGATGAAGCACTATCTCATCACATGTAGTACAGAATATGCATCGCCTAGCAGAGATCTTACGAGCACGCAACACATTCCCAGTAGGAAGAGCCCCAATAAGTAGTCTCCACATAAACACTACGGAACCTTAGATTTCCAAAGCTAGATGAATCAATCCTGCCATTTCTTTTTGCTTTCCCGAATGCACCATACTTTATTTTCCTTATCTGTGACCCATCTCTTGGCCTCTACCATCTGATGATATCTCTGATTGACCAACCTTTTCTCGAAATCATCAGAAATCACAAACATCCAATCACGCGAGGGAGACAAGGGCTGTAATGTAGGCAAAGGATAGTAGCTCGTAATTATGTCCTGTATGTCCGTCCAAATAACATGATACCCTCTAGGCACTTGAAAGTGCTGGCGAATACGCCTAAATGAATAAAGACGGGCCTGTCCAAGAATAACACCATCCTGGATAGACTGTAACCCCAACCGAGCCATGCGATTAAACTTGCCTCTCTGCAAATCTTTGTCAGGCCAGTCCAACAACCTGGAAAAGGCTAGTACTTCGCCTAGGAGAGAATTCTCCTCCTTGTGAGAATCCGAGGGGCGCCATGTCAGAGATCATAGCCTGTCCAGCTGCAGCAGTCGGACCAGCAGCACTGCTGCACAGTCGGACTGTGCAGTCGGACTGCCACGTGGCAGTCCGACTGCCTGCAGCCACTTTTACCAGGCTGCGCCCCAGTTTTGAGCCCCATTCCAGGCAGTTTTTCGCCTATTTATTGCTGACGTTTTTCAGCAGTCTCCCGATCATTCTCTGTCGCAGATTACAGACCGGTGCCGTGCAGATCTCTGTCTCTGTTTGCAGATTTCAGACAGCAGACAGTGCAGACTACAGCAGACTTCGAGGTGGACAGCAGGTCGCATCGTCGAGGTGGAGACACGCAGTCCAGCGCACTGCGCCCGTGTATATCTTTGTATTCAGCATTCTTTATACAGCAGATCTTCAGTGTACACTGTCTCTTTCTCTCCCTTCTCTCTCTGCGTTCTCTCTCTCTCTGTCCTACGCTTCCGCACCGCTGCACTCTGACATGGTATCAGAGCAGTGTTTGAGGGCTGACTGAGCGCAGAATCAACCTGAAGAGGAGTTTCCATCGCGACACAAATTTGCGTTTTTTGCGTTTAAGGACAGACAGGAGCGCTGCGCCTTGGAACAAGGCTGAAACGAGTGTGGGCGCACAGGAAAGGAGTACAGGTGGTGGATTTGCTGCTGTTTACTGCTGTTAGACGCGGAGAAAGTTTGAGTTTTCAACCTAAAAGTGCAGGTTTTGCTTTTTCATCGCCTCCGGCGGGTGAAGAAGCTTCGGGACGCAGAAGAGCCTTAGCAGGCTGAGTTTACCCAGTCAGAGGGGGCTGCTTTTGCGTTTGAGAAGGCATTGCAGGTGAAGATGTCTACAGAGATGGACTTGGAGTTCCAGGCGATTATGGACCGGAAGGTGCCTGTCCTACCGGCTCTTCCTACAGATCAGAAGCTCGACGGCGACAACTACCGCATTTGGCGCGTTATGGCGGAGTTGGTACAGGAAGATATTGACCGGCCTTCGGTAAGAGATGAGTCCAAACTCTCTTCCGATGCTCGTGCGGAGTTGGCCAGGGCCCAGTCTCATTGGGACAAACTGAATGCCAGGATTCGATCCTTTCTCTTTCTATCACGCACTACAGCCGTGATCGCTCACATCGAGCACTTGACAGTGGCTCGTGAGATATGGCTGGAGCTTGATCAAATGTACAATCGGATGACCCTGATGAAGAGGGTTTCTTTGGAGGTACAGATGCGGACCTTGTCCGTCAATAAGTCTTCTTCGCTAAGGGAACACATTAACAAGCTAAGGCAGCTACAGATGCAGGTTCAGAATGCGGGGAAGCCGATCTCCTCCGAAGACATGGCGATTACACTCTTGTCCCAGTTGCCGCCACGATTCGGTACATTTTACTCTGCCCTTATTGCTTCGGGGCGAGAGTCTACTCTTCGGTGGGAGGAGTTGGTTCCTATGGTCTTGGACCAAGAGGAACAGTTAAAGGGACAGAATGCTTCCAAGACGGAGGCGTTGACAGGTCAAGCCTCTCAGAAGAAGGGGAAGGACCAAAAGAAGAAGAAGGGGGATAACAAGTCCAAGAAGGACAAGGAGAAGGACAAGGACAAAGACTCCACATGCCATATTTGTGGAAAGACTGGCCATTGGAAGAAGGATTGCCCTGACAAAGACTCGAAGGACACCAAGAAGAAGGAATCCAAGGATTCTGGAGCGGTGGCTGCACCCTCATCAGCTGCATTTCTACATCTAGTTGTCATTGAGGACGCTTCACCGAATGCTTCTGATGCTGCGATGGCGGCTTCCCAATCTCGAGAATGGATTATTGATAGTGGTGCCTCACGGCACATGACTCCTTCATCAGATGGTGTTGCCCAGCTGCGACCTTCGCGTGGGCAGGTTCTCATTGGAGACAGCTCTTCAGTTTCTATTTCAGGTCGGGGTAAGATGCAGCTTATTCCGGATGGACGAGGTGGCACCCATACTTCAGAGGTTTTGCATGTACCAGGATTGGGGTACCATCTCCTTTCAGTCCATAAGATTTGCTCTCTTGGTCTTCTGGTGGAGTTTGACAGTTCTACAGTGCGAGTCCTTGATCGTGAATCGAGGAAGGTTCTATCATCTGGATATGAGGAGAACGGCATTTACAAACTGAAGTCTTCCACTGCCCTCTCTACTCTTCTTCTTACCTCCCAGTCACAATCTGAATTATGGCATGCTAGGTTTGGTCACCTGAACTATGACTATCTTCGGAAGGCGTCACGGGGACAGCTTGTTCGAGGGTTGCCGGATATAGTGGTGAGCCAGCAGCCATGTGTCTCCTGCATAAGGGGGAAGCAGCATAGGGATGCCATTCCCCACACCGCTTCGCGGCGGTCTACTTCACCGATGGAGTTAGTATCTACGGATCTATGTGGCCCTATGAGGAATGAGTCCCTGCGTGGGAGCTCGTACTTCATGCTGATCGTGGATGACTATAGCAGGATGACATGGGCCTACTTTTTGGCACTGATTTTGCTTTCTCGCACTTCAAGGATTGGCTTCTCTTTGAGGAGAACCGATCAGGCCGGACGTTGAAGACCTTGCGATCCGACAAGGGAGGTGAATTTGTCTCTAATGAATTTGCTCGGTTTTGTGCAGATAGAGGAATTCACCAGGAGTTTGCCAATACGAATACTCCACAAGAAAATGGTATTCTCGAACGGAAGAACCGCAGTGTGATCAAGATGGCGCGCACCATGATGGAGCACCGACAGACCCCCCAGGTTCTGTGGGCCGAGGCTGTGGCTACTGCAGTCCACATTCTTAATCGATCTCCTACTTCGGCCGTGGAAGGGATGACTCCATTTGAGGCGTATTTTGGGTCGAAGCCAGATGTTTCTTACTTTCGGGTCTTTGGGTGTGATGCCTATGTTCACATTCCCAAAGCTCACCGTGACAAATTCGAAGCGGCTTCCCGCAAACAGGTATTTGTTGGCTACAGCTCCCAGTCCCAAGGCTACCGACTGTATGATCCCGTCAAGCGGGATGTATATACTAGCCGTGATGTGCGGTTTGTGGAGGTTCCGGCTTCTTCAACGGGTGAGGAGCATCCCGTTCTTGGAGATCCAGGGGAGAGTTTGGCTCCTTCTACAGTTCCACTGGAGCCTGTGCCGTTTGATTATGATTCTGTTTCTGACACAGAGTCTACTGTTCCACCGGATCCTTCTGAGGAGTTACCACCGGTGGACATTCCAGAGTCTTCTACTGATGGAGAACGAAGAGGGGAGGTTCGGCCTCCTCCTCGCTGGGCCCGTGACACACTCCGTGATTCAGGGATCGAGGGGGTTCCTGAGGAGTGGGGACCGCAGGATGGTCCGCGGCGGTCACGGAGGCACCAGGCGCATTCTTCGGAGCTTGTGTGCTCCAATTATTGTTTGATGTCCCGAGTTATGCAGGATCGAGAGCCCACCTCCGTGAAGGAGGCTTTACAGTCCGCCCCATGGAAGAAAGCTATGGAAGCTGAGTTGGAGGCTATTGAGAGGAATGGCACTTGGTCACTTGTGCCACGCCCCCCAAAGAAGAAGGTGATCGAAGTCAAGTGGGTCTTCAAGACCAAATATCTCAGTGATGGTACTTTGGATAAGCACAAGGCTCGCCTTGTTGCTAAGGGTTTTGCCCAGCGCCCAGGGATTGACTGTCATGACACCTTTGCCCCTACAGCTCGTATGGCAACCATTAGAGCTGTTCTTGCTTTGGCTGGCCATAGGAGATGGCCTGTTTATCAGCTGGATGTGAAGTCGGCCTTTCTGAATGGTGATTTGAAGGAGGAGATCTACGTTGAGCCGCCTCCTGGCTTTGGTTCTTCGGACGGGAAAGTCTACAGGTTGAAGAAGGCCCTGTATGGTCTCAAGCAGGCCCCGCGAGCTTGGAACGAGAAGATTGATTCGTTCCTCCAGACTCAGTTGGAATATCGGCGGTCCAAGGCCGATCCGCAGCTGTATGTTCACACTTCCGAGGATGGTTGTGTGCTGTTTGTATTATATGTTGATGATTTGATTGTCACAGGTGATGATGCACAGCAGGTCCAGGAGACAAAGTCAGCTTTACATCGGACGTTCGAGATGACGGATTTGGGGCTACTCCATTTCTTTATAGGACATGAGATTTTTCAGTCTCAGAGGGGGATCTTTCTCTCCCAACAGAGATATGTACAGGAGCTCTTGGTGTCTTTTGAGATGGAAGATTGTCGGGCCCTCTCTACTCCTATGGATCCGAACTGGAAGGCCATTTCCCACTCAGCTTCTCCTTTGGCGGATGCTTCCCGCTATCGACAGTTGATAGGGTCTTTGATTTGGCTTCTCAACACCAGGGTTGATCTATGTTTTGCTGTTGGGCTCTTGGCAGGGTTCATGAGTGCACCTAAGACGGTGCATTGGCAGGCTGCTCAGAGGATACTTCGGTATCTAAGGGGGACGTCTGATTTGGGGATTCATTACCCCGCAGGGACAGATGGGTCAGATCTTGTACTTGCAGGTTGGAGCGACTCGGATTGGGCCGGTGACGTGGACCACAGGCGGTCTACAACAGGTTACTGTTTTACTTTGGGTGCAGGTGTTATTTCTTGGAGTAGCAAGAAGCAGCCCACGGTAGCCCTTTCGTCTACTGAGGCGGAGTATCGGGCCGCGTCTTCCACCACATGCGAGGTTGTGTGGCTTCGGAGACTGTTGGAGGAGCTTGGGTGCCCCCAGACTCGTCCTACATTGCTGCGATGTGACAATGAGAGTTGCATTGCCTTGGCAAGGAACCCTGTTTTTCATGCCCGGACGAAGCACATTGAGATCCAGTACCACTTCATCCGAGAAAAGCTTTTGGATGAGACCATCACTGTGGAGTATTGCAAGACGGAGGATAATCTTGCGGATTTGTTTACGAAGGCGCTTCCTCAGGCTCTACTTCGGCAACATTCCAGATCCCTCAGGCTTCTGCCCTGTCCAGGCTCTGAGAGGGGGTGTCAGAGATCATAGCCTGTCCAGCTGCAGCAGTCGGACCAGCAGCACTGCTGCACAGTCGGACTGTGCAGTCGGACTGCCACGTGGCAGTCCGACTGCCTGCAGCCACTTTTACCAGGCTGCGCCCCAGTTTTGAGCCCCATTCCAGGCAGTTTTTCGCCTATTTATTGCTGACGTTTTTCAGCAGTCTCCCGATCATTCTCTGTCGCAGATTACAGACCGGTGCCGTGCAGATCTCTGTCTCTGTTCGCAGATTTCAGACAGCAGACAGTGCAGACTGCAGCAGACTTCGAGGTGGACAGCAGGTCGCATCGTCGAGGTGGAGACACGCAGTCCAGCGCACTGCGCCCGTGTATATCTTTGTATTCAGCATTCTTTATACAGCAGATCTTCAGTGTACACTGTCTCTTTCTCTCCCTTCTCTCTCTGCGTTCTCTCTCTCTCAGTCCTACGCTTCCGCACCACTGCACTCTGACACGCCAAACCGAAAACTGTAACATCGCCTGTCAAGATGCGATCATATGGGAAAGGAGAAAAGGCTGGGAGACCTTAATAGATCTTGTCGAGTTAAGCAGATGCCACCAAGAAGCATGAATAGCCGTGCTACCATGAGAAATGCCAGTCTTTTCTATAAAACATTTTGCTATATTTGTCCAGGGATGAGTCTGCACACAAAGAGCCTGCAGAAGAGCTAACCTCAAAGCAGCCATATGAAAATTGACATCCAATAGAGCTGCTCCCCCTATCCTTTTAGGAGTAGTCACGTGTTGCCATGAAATCCACACTTGACCTAGGCGATTTCCTTTCTTCTTCCATGACTCAATTGGATAGGTTGGACCAATTCCAATAGAGACTTCTTAGTCCAAGGAAGCAAAGGCAAGAAAAACGAAATCATGCTGATCATAATGCATTGTGCAACTTTAAGTCTCACATGAAGAGGCCAGCCTTGTGACTTCCAGTATATAAACCAATCATCAATACGAGATGCCATCCAATCCAACAAGGCACGAGGAGCCACCTCCATCCCAATAGGATAACCCAAGTGTCTAGTTATATTCCCCTTGGGAATCACAATGCGATTCCAACCCAAAGCTTCTCTCTCTCTCTCTCTCTCTCTCTCCCTCTCTCTCTCTCCAGTTGTATTGGTTATGGTCTCATAGGCCACTGTGGCCTTTTAGAGACGTTAATAGATCGTTCTTTCTTCTTTTCTTTCTCTCTTTTTTCGTGAAGATAATTCTCTCTCTTTTTTTTTTTCGTAAAAGGTAATTGTATTAATTACGAAAGAAGAGTACAAGTTTTCATGATTACAAGAGATAATTCTCTCTCTCTCTCTCTCTCTCTATTTCATTTCCTTTTCAGTCTTATAGGCATGTTTTTCATCTTTTTTCTCGTTCTAGATGAGAAACACACCATCATTGTATGTACTGCTTTGGTCTCATAGGCCACATTGGCCTTTTAGAGACGTTAATATACTCTCTCTCTCTCTCTCTCTCTCTCTCTCTCTCTCTCTCCCCAATTTTCATGGTGATAATTGATCAAGTTGGTTAAGTTCAAAAATATTGTCATTCTCACATTCTTCTCTGCACTTACAACAATAAAGTGATTGAAGGGTTTCTCTAGAGGTGATTCTAGTGAATCCTCTTCACTCTAATACATGCCTCTCTTGAGTGGCATACATTTGTAGACCATATGGATATCCACTTGGAACTCCCACACACATGGATCCACTCATTGTTGCAAGCACCCTTGGTTGGTGCTATTCCCTTGATTCCTTCCTATTGCGAGTGTACATAAGTGCCTCGCAATGCATGATCTTTTGAAGTTATAAACACATACATTTTGTTTCCTCCAAACTCTCGTGCCCACCACAATTCCAGCACACTATTGTTGAGGGACCTCTGTGAGAGGTACAATAATGCCCTCCATATCAATAAGAAGAGTGACATGAGAGATTGATAGAAGAGGTGGTCTCACACTCTCCTCAAACAACAAAGGCAATTGGAAGAGCAAGCGTGAACCCTGTTCCAAGTTCCAATGCAATAAAAACAAAAATCCACTGGAAGAATTTGCATGAAAATCTTCAACCTCACCTAGTAAATATCCACTAGGTGCCAGGTTAGCCTTCTCCTCCTTGGGTTGCATGTCTGCAATCCCTACATCAAGAGTTCCTTTCAAATCTTTTTGAAGCAAATCCGTGACAATTACTTTCCACAGTCACACCCTATGAAACCTAGTTGGATGTTGCATGTTTTAAGGCATGCACACATGTGATCATATAACAGATGACTGGCTTTCAATCAATCCATGTGCTAACGTAGAATACCCTTGTGAAGAAACAGTTTATGATATCCAAGAGAAGAGGGTGATCTGCTACTGAGATTTACTATCATTTTCTATCTTGCAGCAGCATACCAATAACAAAACAGGGAGGAATCTCCATCCAGGCCAGCTATAACATGGTAAGTATGTAGTGGTTCAAGGTTGGCACCATGTTAATTGTTTTTTTAGTGGTTTCCCAACCTCTTTTTTATTGTGCCTCTCCATGGCGGTAAATACATGGTACCTTTCTGTCATTGAGCTTTTTGCGAGTGTGCTAGTTATTACACTATGGGTCCCTCTTAATGTTCATCTAGTTTACAGTTACAAAGGTATCTCACTATATGACTTTAAGGATCCACTCCAACTCATTAACTGGCATCCAGCTCGTGGTGGGAAAACAGCCACCCCCATGATCTGGAAGGCTAGTGCTATTAAGAAGTACCACGGTGAAAAGAACCTCCATCTGCAGATACTATGCTGAGATTCATCGCATATCTACATAATTAACTGCAGTGTCCTTTATTAGAAGATGGATAGAACTATGCCAACTCTTCGCTCATCAAAAGACTCTTAATTCTTGTCATGACCATGAGAAGGAAATATGACACAAAGAAGACTGGTGGTACTGAATTTGTTCTTGAACTCTTGGAGAGGGGCCATTTCTTACGTCATCTCAGGTCCTGTGCTGATGGCAATGTGGACTCACTGACTTCTCATGAACTTCTTTTTTTTTTAAGAGGAGAAAAAATCTATTTATAAATCCCCAGGAGAATGTATCCCAACGGGCAAAATACAAAGTACAAGGTAGCCCTATAAGGGACTTCCATACCAAAAAATATATGACAAGGGAAGTCAATTACAAGGCTTGAATGAATAACTAGTTGGGAGGTCTATAGTGCCAGACGATATGGGCTGACAATGGAAGAAAGTGTCAGAGTCCAGGTCCTGAGAAAAGCATCTCTCCCCCTCCTCATTGTCTCCAAACTGCCCTGTATCCTCTCCCAGATCCCATGCAGAGTGTGGACAATCTCTGTCCAAATGACTTCTCATGAACTCACTGGTCTATAGTTCACTTCCATACATAGAGCTCATTGCTAGCAGTACTGCATGGTACATTTCAACAGCCAGATGCAAGCATGCCCTAGATTAGTGAATTACCTCCAGTTCAGAGGTCCCTTTCACAGATTTGGACAAAAATTATTCATACCCATTATCCATAGAGGCAAATGGGACAGACTCTTAAGGGATCCGGAGAGCATGTAGAAGGGACAGGATCCCTTGCTTGCTGTCTGGGACTTCAAATACTGTTACTCATTCCTTCACACGTCTTGGGAATATACTCTGTATCATTGAGCCCATTCTACATGCCTCTTTCCTTTTATAGTGGCCATCGTGAGAGATTGAGCTATTCTTTTCTTTCTTTTTTTCTTTCAGGTTCTGATTCATAACATCACCTTTTATTTTCTCAGCCATGATAAGTCTTTGTTTTCACTCTCCTTGGAAACAGAGCGTTATAGAAGAACTTAACTGTCATCCACTAGTTACAGCTACCGATCCTGTCAATGGGTTCTGTTCTGAGGTCAATCCATCCAATTGTGGCCTTCTCAAATATGATAGGGAGCACAGCTAAGGAAGTCTTGCCAAAACTCACCATTTCTAGAAAGTCAAGATATGAGCATAGAGTGCCTAGAGGAATGCAAGAAGTCACCTATATGTTCAAAATGACACATCATTTAAGCTACAGACACTAGAAATCGATAGAAGCCAAGTTTATAGAGCAGATCATTTGTAGCTTGAGATCCTGTGCATCTGTTCTACTCTACTTCAGATTTCTGTGATTCAAACTTGTTGATCAACTTGATGAACTTGAAACAGGAATAGTACATGGTATCGAAGAGTTTTACCTCTCCAGTATTCAGAATATTGTTGATGTCTTCAAGAAATCTTTCTTCTTTTAATTGAGTATCACTGAATAGAAAAACTGTTGGGTTCCCTTCACCTCCTGATTTTTTTAGTATGAGCTGCCATCATCAGCCACACATAAGGTGTTATTGTACTCTTCTACAATGCACATCATCAAATATAAAACTAGCTACAGGATGGTACGATGTCCTCCAATCATGTGAATTCTTGAAGACAAGGAAAAACACTACTATTCATTTCAGCAGTATGTAACACAAACCGATTTTTAGCACTTTGTTAAGAAAGTATTTCATTTCTCAAGCTCACACCATCATGTACATCTTTGTTTTAATGACATTAAGGATGTTCTTGGAAAAACCGTAATAGAGCAGAAGTAAAAACAACAGCAAAGGCAAATAAATGAAGAGAAAGTAAAAAGAAGACTGCCTAATGAACTAATTTATACATGCTAGATATGCAAACTGCCCGTTGTGTGACAATACCACCAGTTGAAGGCTCACTTAAGTAATTGACACGATCTACTTTCCTCCTATTTTCTGTTTCTTTTTTGGGTGAAACCCCTGTTCGGTGTGGATGATACTGAAACTTTTATAATGTGTTTTCAAGACTTACCTACACAGCTGTTGATGGTTTACCCCACTTTTATGTTCTCGCATAAGCACTTGTATTTTTTCATGTCAGAGGTCTCAGTTATTTAAGGAAAAAAGTAGAGAAAATAAGTACATGCATTAATAAAAGTGCTAGCTAATGAAATGATCCTTCAAGTGCTGTGTTTGCAAAAAAAATAGTGAAAAACGAATTAATTACATGAAATGGAAGAAAACAACATACACAAGGTATCACATTGCATTTCTGTTTTCTTGAGTTGTCAAATTGCATGCATTCACAAATGTAAGTGCATGTTTCGCTTGTACAACATACTGGATGCAAAATTGAAGTATGAATCTCATTAATATGGTAGGTCTATACAAAAAATAACCAATACTTACCTTCAGATCTTCTTGCCATTCCGTCAGTCCATACAGCTTAGTAATCTGTACTTGGAACAGATTAAACCCAGCCATAAAGGTTGCTAGCTTTGTCAAGGATTGCCTACCAACACCTCCAACACCCACAAGCAAAGCATTTCCAAATGGCTGTCTGATGATACGGCTGATGCGAAGAATATGTTGTGCAGCATAACTGAATAGAACTATAGACATGGGGGACCTTGTTTGTGCATTATACTCACCCAAGCTTTCTTCCATAAACATGAGAAGCTTTTTTTGATCAAGTATCTCCTCATATCTGGACCATAAAAGGATACTTAAAGATTTTAGATTGTAAGTTATTGGAGATTGCAAAAGATTCTTGACCATTAATTACATGGAATTTGAGGGCTGTTGACATGATTACGGAGCCTAGACGCTAAGATGATGATGTAAAACATCCACATTCAATTCTTTAGTACTTTCAGCTACAAATATTCATGCTGGGAAAACACCATGGAGGTGCAAAGAATAAGATGTATAATAGTGATAGCATGAATGAATCCAACATACAAGCGCAATATAGTAGATAGGCTCTGATAGAAATGAATGCAGGAGCCAGAGGCTGTCATAAGATGCACTTGAGCAAGAAATGTAGCCATCAATGCAGGATAGATGCTCTCTCCAACTTGAGTACACACGCAAAGAAGACCTCGCAGAAGTTCCTAAGGTGCTCATGAGATTAACTGCTGAGAGATAGCTGGAGCATTGATTGAAGGGCATGATGCTGCATGTATATTTCCAATCTCTGTACATCAGTGGGCTGACATTCAGACAATCTTCACTATATGGGCTGACATTGAGCGTGCTCTAATGACTACGTTCTAATCTACAGGCTTCAAGGAAAAGAGCCCTTAGCTAATCACGACTTCTCAATGTTTGGCACTGAACACCCTATACTCTAGAATTAGTACTTTCCTGCTGATTATAATCTAAGACCGTTTAAAAGCTTCCCCATCAATGTGAGATGATTACTGTATTCTTGATAGAAGTCTCACTATTCAGAAAGAAAGGGAAAACAAAACAAGGCAACTCTAGAAGGCTATTGTCAGATTTCTTGGGGATCCGTACTACAAACAGCCAAGATAAGGTTAGCATGAAAGTAAAAGGAATTTATCTATGGCTCTCTTTGCCATGAAATGAGACTCATGTTGTGTATGAACAAAAAAATTAGAAAAAGGATCAAAGAAAATAGGCAGGTGAAATGATAATTTTTTCTTATAGATTCCTTTTTTTTTCCCAAGAAAAGAGAACTCTATTAATAACACCTCGGAGAAAGTCCCCCTAAGGTAAATACAAAGTACAAGAAACTCTGTGAAGAGTAACTAAGTACATCAAAGATACAATGGTTGTGTAAACAACCAATCTGGTGGGCTAAAGTGCCAGACCATCTGAGGGATAATGTGAAAGAAGGTGTTTGAATCCCAAATCCGAAGGAAAGCCTCTATTTTCTTCCTCATCCTCTCAGAGCTGCCCTGCAACCTCTCCCATCTCCCACAGAGAGTATGGACTATCTCCGTAATTAGGTTTGGTGGTTCATGGAAAATGTCAAACCAAGAACCTAATTACAAGAAATCAAACTAGAGCAAGTTATTTATGACCATACCTTTTGGGGATGTTGTTTGTGTCCATAATGTCCCCAAAAGAAAGGTGTTTGAGGGCTTCATTGATATTGGGCTCCAATCCACCATCTTGAGCCTCTTCAAATACGAAATCACACTTGAGACTAAATTTCTGCTCTACCATTTTTTTCACATAGTCAAGAAACCATAACCTGTCTTGATCATCAACCAGCCTGTCATGAAAAATGCGCAAACATTCATGGCACCATAAGCGTATTAGAGACCTTTTGGTATCTAAAGCTCCGCCCATCATGCAAATTCCTTGAAAGACCTTCGATAGGTCTCTCAAGTTGTATGTGTAATGTGACTTTGATGGAGTTGGAAGAAGCTCGTGCTGAATCCTTCTGTAGATATCAATAGTTGCAGTTACCATAGATGGTGCAATAGATGCAACCTGGAAATGGAAAAATAGTTAGTAAGCATATGAACTTAACAAAACAACAGCAATATCCTTGAGTCACCAAATCACGGAACAAATGTCTTTGGCACAAGGTTCATACCTCTGTTGGAATATGGGTTTTCCTCACCCACCAAGACATGATGGTGTTGAAAACAGTTCCCAGACTTGAATCATCGAAATCAGTTACAGCAAGGACATGGTAATGCCTTAGGTACCTTGGTGTAATCGGATTTCTTCCACCCCCAGGTGGTCCCATTGCAGCAACAAACTGAATATCCACCAGCTGTCTGAAGGAACTATCTGTTCGATCATACCTGTTGTTATACACATTTCAGAATCTTTATAATACCTTATGTATGAAGTCTTCTATTCGCAGAATCGAACTAATGGATTTCTATTTCCAAAAGAATTACTAGCTTCAACATGCATTCTGATCTTTTTTCTCCTTCTATACACCACACATTTTCTTGGAAGTTTAAAATTCAATAAAATACTTTCATAATATGCAAACAGTTGCATTTGTATAGTGATGAATGCTCATAGATTTGTCAGCAGTGATCAAGTTCTATATTACCATTGGGATCCATTTTAAACCTACTTGGATGAAGGAAGAATATGCTACTCGGCCCATGTCTGTGATAATTTTTCTTTTTAAAGATGTACAGCTCTAGCACACAGCTTTGGCATGAGGAGCTTGCAGACTGCTGTTCTCCATATTGTTTTTCAAGTGGAGTAGATGACCTCCAAGAATGTATGGGGAAGATATGTTGGATATTTTGTGAGCACTTTGCTGAATAATTCTTACTCTTTTCTATGACTCGAGTGGGAGATTCGAGGAGAAATGAGGATATCTTTCAAAATGCCCTGCTTTTTGAGGTGTTGCATTTGTAGAGCAAGCTTGTCACTTGAGAAACTGGGGATGCTATTCATGCATGTTAGATGAGCCCAGTGCATACATTTTACATGTTCAGAACCTTCCAATTGTAACAGATTTAGTTTCCATGAAAGGGTCACTTCATTCACTGGGGGATCTCAAAATCTCCTCTGAGTAGATATGGATTATTGTGCTTCCATTTGGGTTTCAGATTGCTGGCTAAGGGTCAGACAGTCAGCTACCTTGCATTCCACGTGGAATTTGACAACTCAGAGAGGGGGCCTGGAGATCATTGATCCGAAGTACCAGAGTCACGACTTCTGGGCAAGTTAGTGATCCAAGAGCTCACTCCAGGTGGCTGGACATGGAAAGTCCTCTAGGAGAGATTTTTGGAGTGCAGACCTCATCTACGTGGGAAGTGGAGACCATCTCTAAGATGGACCTTCACTACAGCACCGATTACGCTACCCAGATTATCCTTCCTTTCCAATCTTTCTTTTTCCAACAAAAACGTGGCTAATTATATTATTCAGAAGACTTTCCAGAGAAGTTCATGTGCTCAACAGCCTGGTTGGAGCTGATACAAGGTCAAGCTGGGATCATATATACAAGTCTCTGAGAGCGGTCTAGGGGGTGATAGGGGATAGAAGCCGAGGAGGAGAGTAGTGCCACCTGGGGTTTCCTGCCAACATCATGAAGAACAGATTGTGGACACCCCAGGTGCATAAAAAGTGGTGTCAGAGCTCCTCACAAGCTCTAGAGCCACCCTGCACCTGATCCTAGTGCCCGTGAAGGGAGTGGATGATCAATGTCCACAGCTCTGCTCAAGTATAATAAGTGGTCAAGCACTCACTGCCCATAACCAACTGAAAGCATGCCGCCTTCTTTTTTTTTGCAAATAAAGTGTGGCTAATTATATTACTTCAGAAAAAAAACCCTGAATACAAAGAAGTGCTCATGCTCAACAGACCAAGCTGGAGCTGGTGAAAGTCACAGATACATCATATATACAAGCCTCTCAAGGCGGTCTGGGGGGGATAGGGGCAAGAAGCCATGGAGGGGGGGTGTATCACCATCTGGGGCTGCCTGCCTGCATCACGAAGAACAGGTCATGGCCGCCCCAAGTGCGCATAAAATGACCTCGGAGCTCCTAACGACCCCTACACTCGCACCGCACCTAGTCCCATCGGCCTCGAAGGGAGTGGATGATGGAGGTCCAAAGCTCTGCTAAGGTTGCCTGTACTGAAAGTCTCTCTCCGCCGAAAGCCACCCGACACCGCGCCTTCTAGATATAACAACCAGTAAGACTCCCTATGATTTCCCATACCTCAGAGCAGTCTACTGTGGGCTCCAGTACCTAGCGGATGGGTAGAGCCTCTAAACCCACCACTGCGCACGACCCTACCTCGATAACGAATATCGTATCCTACATCCCGGCCTCATACAGAAGGTGACGGCCCTGGCTGACCGCCTGCCAGCAGAAAGCACCCTAACAGATACATCCAAGGCTGGGTGCTATGCGGCGAAGGATGCGGCATACTCCTCTCCACACGAGCTGTGCGGCCTCACACGACCAAAGGCAGTGCTTTGGGGTTTCCATAGACTGCTGTGTGCAGCACTTACAAACTCCCTCCTGCATCTGGGCAAGCCAGCTTCCCACCGCCAAGCCTCCATGTGCCACCAGCTATAAAAAATACGATACCCTCCTCGGCCTCCAGCTGTCCCATAGGCGGCACCAGAAGGTCTGTCGGAACGGCTCCGTCATGCTGTGCTCCGCCCAGTGCCTGCTTGGTGACGGCGCCCAATCCATATCCTCCTGCATTAGTACGTGTCTGCCCATCCTAAAAGTGTACTCCGGGAACCTCTGTGGCTTCTTGGCGACTGCAGTGGCCGGCCAAAGCCACTCTCCCGGATCTCGCTCCAACTCATAAAGTGGCCTTCCTAGATCTAGAGGCGCCACTCCCTGAGCTCCTACCAAAAGACGAAAGGGTCCATCCGCCATGTCTTCCCCTGAAGGCCAACCACCCAGATCCTCTTCCATGAAAGGACAGCTATCCCCTCGTCCTGTTGCCCTCTGTCAAGAGCCAGACGGCCCCCCTTCTGCACTGTGAAAAAGGTCCCAGGTGGAGCGTCACCCACTCTTCCTGCCACCTATAGGGGGATGCCTGCTGGTGAAAACCTAGCGGCCCATACATCCTCGGGCTCTATCGGCTCTCGGATTGGGGGAGCAAGCCACTCTTGAGGTATCGCTGCGTCTATCTCCCTTCTCCTCAGCTCCACTCCTCTCGCTGGCAGCCTGATACTTGTTGCAGCACCTCCTCGTCCGCCATCCTGTACACCTCCCGCCATGTCTTGATGGTACGAGCCGGGCCAACCTCCCAACCAGCCCACTAGATGTGGGGGCACTCGCCAATCTGTGCCCCTTCCCGGTCCCTAACCTAGGGGTTCCAAATCACTGGCTGACACTCTATCTCCTCCTGGCAGCCTGGGGAGCTCTGGATTAGGGCCTTACGGAGGCCCTGCCACACGCGGAGCAAGCTGCATAGGAAGGGTGATCTAGGGGGGATGATCTGGGCTGACGTGAAGATCCATCTCAAGGACGGTCTCCACTCACCGCCAAGCCTTGGTCTATAGTCCTGAAGACCCTCCTACAATAGGACCTTCCGGGTTTGCCCTCCCGGTACGAGGCCGCGGACAACTAGCTTGCCCAGGAGGGCCATACTCTGATACTCTGGGTCTATGATCCCAAGCCCTCCCTCTGACCGATGTCGTATAATGGTCGCCCACGCCACCTTGGCCCTGGAATCCCTGGAGTTGTCTCACCCGGACCAAAGGAAATTCTGCACTAGGCGGCGAAGCTGCATTACGCAAGAGGAGGAGAAGCACCAACACGAGGCGATGTACCAGGCCGTTGCTAGGAGGACCTGGTTAACTACCAGGGCTTGGCCGGCTAGTGAGAGGTGAGCCGTGCTCCAGTAGGTCAGCTTCCTCCAAATAGAATCGAGGACTAGAAGAAACTGCTAGGCGAGAGTCATGTCGAGTCCCACCTGGAACCCTAGGTACCGGATGGTATGCCCTCTACTCACCCATCTAAATCCTAGGTGGACGCCCCACTCCGTGCTAGAGTCCGGGTCTGTGAGGAAACCAACCGACTTTCACCAGTTGATTTTTGCTCCCGTTGCAGAACAGAACACCTCAAGGGCCAACCTCACTCTCTCCAGCATCAACTCGTTGTCCTCTATGTAGAGCGCTGTATCATTTGCATACTCTGAGTCTAACAACTCGGTCTCCTCTCTTACTGGAAGTCGGAGGCCACGTAAACCGCTCACACGTGACCTGAGGAAGTGAGACATCGCTTCTACAAAGAGAAGGAACAAGTATGGGGCCAGGGGGCAGCCCTGTCGGACCGATCTCTTCAACCGAAACTCCTCTCGCCTCCCTCCAATGAGAACCCTGCTAATGGCCGATTTGTAAAGTGCGGAGACCCCAGAAATCCAAGCCTAGGGGAAACCCAACCTCCCCATGGTGCCCTCTAGGAAATCCCAGTCCACCCTGCTGTAGACTTTCTCAAAATTGAAGACTAGTACGGCTAGTTTCTGCCCACTCTACCGGGCCCACTCTGTCACCTCAAAGAAGGTGAATAAATTGTCTAGGATGCTCCTATCCTGGACAAAGCCTGTCTGTGTGTCATGGATGATGTCTGTAAGGAAGGGGCGTAGTCGCCTACCAATCATCTTTGCCAGTGCCTTATAGGCCACTGACAATAAGGTGATCGATCTCCACTGGGAAAGCTCCAACCGGTCTCTCCCTTTGGGGAGAAGACTGATAAGGCCTGCCGATAGACTCCCTGGCATCTGTCCTAAAGTGAAAATCTCCTGAAAGGCCATCAATAGGGGGTCCTTCACCACTTCCCAGAAGGTAGTGAAGAAAGCCTTAGAGAGGCCATCCTCTCTCGGGCATTTCTGCCCATCTTGTGTATGGAAAGCCTCCTCTAGTTCCTTCTCTGTGAAGGGGGCTAGGAGGGAGCGTCCCATCTCCTCTGTGTGAGGAGGGACGAGATGTTATCCTAGGCCTGCTGTCTACATCGCTATCCTCTAGCTGAGGCTGTCTCCTGCTGGAAGAGGCGACTATAGTAGTCGGTGGCCTCGTCAGGGCTCGAACGGATCCTCCCATACTGATCTCAGAGGCTGTGTATCTGCTCTCATGAGGTGCCAAGCTGGTGCACTTGAAAAAACTCCCTACACATCGTGTCCCCCTTCCGCGCCCAGAAAGCTGCTAAGGTGCGGAAAGAGAACTCAGAGCACCTGTCCTCTAGGCCAACAATGGTTGCTCGCGCACACCTCCTGTGCGTGGAGAGTGGAATCCCTTGGTGCCTCCTGTAATAATCTCTGCGTGGTTGCAAGGTCCCGCCGGAGTGCTCTCTCCTCCTCCCAGCTCTACTGCCTGGCCTGTATGGCTACCTCTTGGCAGATTCTGCTCGACTCAGCTAGGGCCTCTGCAATCTCCTTTGCAATCTGGACCCTCCTGTCCCACTCTCTGGTCCAAATCTGCTCTATCTGTCTCGTCACCTCCTCCCTCTTATAGATCGAGTCAGGGATCCGACAAGATCGTGTATCTAGGGCAGATGCTGGGGGATCTAGTGTCAAGAGAATCGAGCAATGATCGCCAACTGCCCAATCTGGCCTCCTCGAGAGCCTCCCCACTCTCCCACATAAAACCTGTCCAACCACTCCAGCAGGACTCCACCTAGCCGCCTGTATCCCCAAGAGAAGTCCAACAACCTCTCCCTCCTGTGGAAGGCAGGGTCTCTCCAGGCATTGCGTGCTCCTACTGCCAGTAGAAACACCTCCCATGCCTCCTGCTCCTCCCCGGCCATGCCCTGGTAGTTTCTCCCTCTGCTGTGCTAGTCCTCCAAAGCCTCCAGGTTGTTGAAGTCTCCTCCAATAATCCAGGAGTCCACCTCTGGGAGTCCTTCCGCGATCTCCACCCAAAACCTGCTACGTGCCCTAACCTCCGTAGGGGTATAGATATCAAGGACTCGAAGGCACAAGTCCCCAATATCCAATCTGATTCATAGCACCCTCCCTGCCACTATCGTCCCGTGCTCTCGAACACAAGCGGTAAGACTCGGACCAATAGAGCTGCATACGCCTCCACTCCTACCGTGGGCACCTATGGCATGCTCCCAGTAAGTGTGCGAGCTGCCTGGAAGTACCTTCCCTACCCGCTGGGCCTGGGTGGGGGTGAGCTTGCGCTCCTGTAGAAGTAAGATGTCGATCCGTCCGGCAAGGGCAGGCTGCAACTCCTGTCGAACAATCAATTTCCTAGAACCACGTGCCCCACTATAGTGGAGGCTATTCACATTCCAGGATGCAAGGTGAAGCTCATGGCGAAACCTGTGACTGCCCGAACAGGGATCTGTTCGGTGTGGAGGCTGCTGATGACAAGGAGGAGCTATGAGGCATGTAGGTATGCTTTGCTGCCGGTCTGGATGGCGAGCTCCATTCCCCCATGGTGGCCCTCCGCCGGACCATAGGAGTGATAGAAGTTCCAGGTGGCACTATCAATGCATCTATTAGCCATGCTGAGAGTCCAGACTCTGTGCACTGATAAAAACGGGCTGCCTGTGCCACGGGCCACTCGATCACATCCCTCGGAGCTCTCCACTGTGGAGGGGCTCGAAAGATAATGCTCAGGTGAGGAACCTTGGCACCAGCCCACCAGTTAATGTCCATCACGCAACCAGGCCACTGTTGTGCAAACAATGCTAGTCCTTCTCCCATCCACTAGGAGGTGTGGTCCGCCACCTGACTCTTCAACTCTTCCTCTATCTGTGTTTTCTCCACTCCCCTAAGTGAGAGGACTGAAGAAAAAAAGCAGTTTGGTCCATCCGATGGTGCTAGTAGATGGACCTTGCCCCTCCTTGACTTACGAACCACGAATATCCCCACCTCTAGAGGTAGTGGAAACTCTCCGCCCTCCGCAACTCTCAAGTAGGACCATGGGCCATTGCGGAAGAACTCCTATGGCAACAGGTGTGCCTGTCTTGGTAAAGTGTGACGAGCAACAGGGGTGGATGAGCTGGTGGTTGTATGGGAGGGGAAGGACTGCTAGTGCGAAGAGGATGTAGGCGTGTGTGGCTCATCACCTCCTGTGGGAGGAGGGGGGGTGGGTCTGGGGGGGATCGCCTGAACCAAGTGCGGATCAAGGGGGGTGCTCGATACAGGGGGTGGTGGGGGGAAGGATAATCAAGGGATCGTGGGATGGAGGGAAGTACCAACTCTAGAACTTGCGGGATGGTAATGCCTCCAAAGCAACCTCTACACAGGCATCTGCCTCCATAAGAAGGATGGTATCATGCATCTCTGCTTCATATAGTAAGTGGCAGCCCTGGTTAACTGCCTATGGCAGCAGTCAATCCCCCCACGATATAAAACCTAGGCTAGGTGCCACACAACAAGGAATACCACATGCTCCTCTTCACACCAACTACACTGCCTCACAAGACCAAAGGTAATGCTTCGGGGTTTCCAAGCGCTATGGTGAACAATGCTTGCAAACTCCATCTTGCTGCATCTAAACCACCCAACTCTCAACTATCAAGCCTCCATGTGCTAGTAGCCACAAGAAATAAGACACCCTTCGTGGCCTCTAGCTATCCCATAGATGTTGTCAAAAGGTCTAACGAAAGCCTCAGTGATGCGTTCCACCTGGTGCCTACTGCACGAGTGCCTAATCTGTGTCCTCGTGAAACAAGATGTGCTTGCTAATCCATGCCGTGTAGGCAAAGATGCCTTGGGGCTTCTTGGCAACCACTGTGGCTGGCCAAAGCCACTATCTGAGGTCCCACTCCACCTCGTCAAGGGGGCATCTCTCCCAAATCCATATGTGCCATTCTTGGAACTCATTCAAAGGCACAAAGGGGTATAGCAGCCACGTCTTCCCCTCAAGTCCAATGACATGAATCCTCCTCCAAGGTAGCTCTTGTAGCTCCTCCTCCCACTTGGAAACCTTATTTAAAAGCCAGTTCATAACCTATATACTCTCTTTTCTTTTTTACGTGAAGAAGTTTGAATCACTGTATAGAAATATTTACATCATGACTTCTAGCCAACCAAGCACAATCATAGCCTTTTCAACAATGCATCAAGCCTTCACGCCAACCACAAAAAATGGGAATAGTTGTCATGAAGCCAAAAGGATAACAAAAGAACACAATGCATGAGCAAAAACTCTCTAACAACTTATCTAGCAGCAATCCAAAGGAATGAAGGGGATCAAGAAGATGGTACAACAGGGGTGGGGCAAATGATGTCCATGCATGAAGCAGCCACCTCTCCAATAATGAGGCCAGCTGAAATCATCAAAGAAATCTGCCATAACAATAAGCCTTGGACTCTTCCCACATGGCCTTGGATACCCCAGGCCGAATCAAATATAAAGGCATTTGTAGTCTGCTAGATGTGCCAAAGAGCAATCCACCGCATGAAGTGAAAGAGGCAAGGATGATGAGACTGCAACCTAACCAAGGAAGGCATCTTGCCAAGGACCAAAGAACGCACCACATTCTTTGACCTGTTAGCAAGGTTCACACTCTGGAAATGAAGTTCTAGATCTATCTCACAACCGAGCAAGAAACAAAAAGATGAACCAGTGTCTCATCACAAGCAGTGCAAAAGAGTAACCTATACTCTCTCTCTCTCTCTCTCTCTCTCTCTCTCTCTCTCTCTCTCTCTCTCTCTCTAGGGAAGATTAGGAGTAAGCCATCCACCCTACATCCCATTGTCAAAGTAGAGTTGGGGGCAGCACCTATAGTCACAGAGGCACTCTTCAAGGCAGTGACCTCTTGGCATAGATTATGGGAGCTTCAAAGTCATAGATACTCCAAATTGGCACTGACTTCATCTAGACAACTAGCAGTGGAGGGCGAGAAGAGCTATTGGTTTTCACAGATGACTATTTGGATGAGCCAAGTTTGGATATTGACCGCCTTTCAACTTTTGACTATAGCCTTGACTACCTTACACTTTCTCTCAGCCAATTAAAGTTGTTATCTTGAGGATTTTGAAATAGCAAGAATATGGACTATAACCACCCTTCCTCCTCAGATAGGGTGGTAAATAACCTGATTAAGCACTATTTACAGCAATTAACAAATTCACAAAACTGAAATGCACACTTTACCATATAATCTTTGGACATCGGACACCCTGTTGGCCCCGAAATTGGCGCCCCTTTCGGTATTTATTTAACTTAATTGAATAAGAAGTTGATGTACAATGGGATTTTCCCAATGCCTTTCGGTATTCCAACTTCCCTTGCTATTCAAAATGACCAGCAAGTCTTCAATCTGATTTGCCCCTTGATTCGGCCAGTCAATTGGCCGTCACTTGCTTTGATGGAGATGGAAAATGCCCCAAATTCATTGATTTTCTGGTCCCTCCACCTGAATTTGATTAAAAACAGCTTCAGCCCTATTAAACCTAAGTCTTGGAGCTTTCACTTTCTGGTTTGCTCAAGGCTACTGCTAAGCCCTAATTTCTGCTACAGATTGGGGTTTACAACAGAGAAATCTGAAATTTCCCAGCCTATGGTGATCTCAATGTTGTAATCTTCGGAGCAAGGTTGTAGAAATGCTAGGAGATGAGAGAGAATGCTGAGAAGAGAAAATTCAAACTTTCTTCACAAAGAACTAAAGAAAATCTATCATTTACTACTGCTACTCTATCTCAACAGCTTGTAGATGCAAAGAGCTGAAGAAAATCAATCATTTATTGCTGCTGCCCTATCTCAAGTCACCTGTACAGATTGGTCTTCTCTTGCCTCTAGCTGCCTCAGAAGGTCCTTCAATGGCTGCAAATCAAACCAGCAACATCTCCTCCATCTCTCTTGCAGGGGAAAATACACTAAAACGCCTTTTTCCAGTCTCTAAAGACGTTTTTCAATCTTGCATGGGCATTTTTGACAAGTGACAGCCTTCCAAATGGTTTTTCCAGCATTATCCATAATTAAATATGAATTTTTAGTCTTTAAATACTGAAAATTAATCTAATAATTATTTCGGTGTACTGAAAAAAATCTAACTAGTCAATAATTAAATTGGCTAGGCAACTTCTATTCCAGATGGTCTCTGCGCCATCTTTGACTATCAGATTAGTGTTAGGTACCATTAAATATCACTTCTTTAGTGTCACCAACTAACACTTATGGCCAAATAAATGACCTAGGCTAACAATTGGCACCAGATACTACCAAGTACCTATGTGGCATAACTTAGAGCAACTTTTGCCTTTGATATCTTGTGATCTCCTTGAGTAGATTTACTCTAACCCCAGTTACACCTCACATATGCAACATTTACTTAACCATGTGATTAAAAATTAATCCACATGTTAAGTGAGGTTTTGAAAAATACATTTCCTCATGACAGCCCTCCATGGCAAACATACTATCAGCGCAGTACCTTGGATGCATGCTGAATACATTCGAGATTCACTACATACGAGAGCTATTCATTACTGGAGGAGTGGAAGTGCTACCTCCCCCTTGAGCATCAGGCAATACTCCAGACCCTTGCTCTGCTGAACCTAACGAAGCCCAAAACTAAAGTTGGCTCTAACTGAAAGGCATCTAGGTAAAGCTGCAACAACTAAGGATGGTCTGCCACGTCATCCTCTTCCATCCATTTTGCATCCATTGGTGAATAATTCTAAAATTTCACCAAGTATCTCTTGGAAACTTCACCTTTGACCTTTCTTTCCTTATGTACCAAAATATGCTCAAGTACCAAAATCTCATCTAGCTCCTCAACCTCAAGCTGAATTTCAACAGACATATCCTCTAACACATCACCATGAAAAGCCTCAACAAAGTGGCATGAAAGGCATTGTGGATCTACCAATGTGGAGGTAACTTCAACCGATATGCCACATAGCTAATCTTCTCCAACACCTGGAAGGGGCCACAGTATCTCATACTCAACTTTAGATACAATCTTTCTCTTCCTTTCATCGTTTTCAGCCTTGCCTTTTCAAAACACAATAATACATAATCACCCTATGCAAATTGCGAAGCACGTCTGTGGCAATCAACTACTCTCTTTTGCTTTTCTTATGATCTCCGAAGTGTATATTTTATCTTTGCATAGGCTACATCCAAGATTTCCACATGTCAGCCTCAAAGATCTTATCCTTAGTTTGCAGAATAGGTGGTACCTTCTTGCCACCCTCAACCACCTCAAATGGAGCTTTGCCCGTAGAACTATACACTGTGTTGTTGTAAGAAAACTCAACCAAGGGTAAATACTGCTCCCATTGTGTCTTGTGGTTTGAAACATAGCACCTCAAAAGATCTAACACTGTGGAATTTGCTTCCTCAAACTAACCATTTGTTTGCGGATGGAAGGATGATAAGAATTTCAACGTGGTACCCATTTTCTCAAACAACCCCTTTCAAAATAAACTAGTCATCCGAGAGTTTCGATCACTCATTGTAGGGGGCCGATAAAGCACGACGATCGAGAGTGATTGTCCTACGCATAGTGAGAGACAAAGAGAGTGTGAGAGCGAGCAGAGTAAAGAGTTAGCACGTTTTTAGGTACAATGACGAGTGTGTACCTTTAGGTTTTTAGATAGATCTATATGTATAAGTACAAGTGCTAAGGGTACGTTCACACCCGAGCACATTTAAAGGCACGAGGCCTTTATTCCCAACAACCTCCCACCTAAAGGAAATGTGCCTTAAGAGGAGAAAAAAGAATCAGCTAAGTCTAGGTATGTAGAAAGCTGAAATACATATATCTATCCAACTCCCATCATCTGTCGGCAATGAACAAACCGCTCTGCTGAAAGACCCTTCGTGAGAAGGTCTGCAGGGTTATCATCTGTATGCACTTTGATAAGCTCAATGCTTTTGCTGTCAAGTACATCTCTAATGAAGTGGTACTTCACCTGTATATACTTTGTCTTTGCATGAAAGACAAGATTCCGTGCTAGCATGATAGCACTCTGACTATCACAATGGAGAACATGTAGCTCTGTGATGCCAAGCTCTCCCACCAGACATGAAAGTCATAAAGCCTCCTTGCATGCCTCAGTGGCAACCACATACTCTACCTCTGTAGTACACAATGCAACACACTTTTGTAGCCTGGATATCAAAGAGACTGCTCCTCCTATAAAAGTAAACACATACCCAGAAGTGGACTTCTTGCAGTCCGCATGACCAGCATAGTCTGCATCCGTAAAGCCAACAACAGATGCCTTCTGCTTTCCAAAGCAGATGCACAACCCCTTTGTGCCTTTGGGGTATCTCATAATACCTTTCACTGCATCCCAATGCTTCTTGCCAGGGGTTGCCATGTATTTGCTAACCACTCCCACTGCAAAGGCAATGTTAGGACGTATAGCAACCATAGCATACATCAAACTGCCAACAGCTGAAGCATATGGTATCTTGGCCATTTCAGCCTTCTCATCATCAGATGTAGGGCTGTCCTCTGCACTAAGTTTCACCTATGAAGGCAATGGAACCCCAATTGTTTTTCCCCCCTCCATATTAAAAAGCTGCAAAACTTTGGGAATATACTCCTGTTGAGATAGATACAATAAGCCTTTTGATCTATCTCTGAGTATTCGCATGTCAAGAATGTGATTTGTATCACCAAGATCCTTCATGTCAAAGCTGCCATGAAGACTTTGCTTCAATGAATCCAAGGTATGAGTATCCTTGCCAGCAATCAACATGTCATCAAGATACAAAACCAAGATAATCAGGATGCCATCTGCTGCCTTCTTGGTGTACAAGCAGTGATCCACTTGACTTCTATGAAAGCCTTGGGACTGCATGAATGTATCAAACTTATGATACCATTCTCTTGGTGCTTGTTTCAGCCCATACAAACTCCTTTTGAGTTTGCATACCATTTTTTCTTTCCCTTGTTCAACAAACCCTTTAGGCTACTGCATATATATATCTTCATGAAGATCACCATGTAAAAGCGCAGTCTTTACATCCATCTGTATGAGCTCCATATCCTCAACTGCAACCAAGCCCAAAATGGTTCTCAATGTAGTCATCTTGACTATAGGAGAGAAAATCTCATCAAAGTCAATTCCATACTCCTGCTTGTACCCTTTTGCAACCAATCTTGCTTTGTACTTTGGTGAGAAACCACAAGTGACCTTCATCTTGTAAACCCATTTGCATGGAAGGGTTTTTTGCCCTTTAGGCAACTGCACGAAGTCCCAAGTGCCATTTCTTTCAAGAGATTCCATCTCTGACAGCATGGCTTTATATCATTTCTTGCTGTCCTGTCTGTCCATTGCTTCCTTGAAGCAAGACGGTTCACCACAGTCTGTCAACATGACATAATCAGTCACATTAATTGCACCAGGAACAAACCTGTCAGGTTGTCTAGTAGCCCTAGATGATGGAACAAACCTGTCAGGTTGTCTAGTAGCCCTAGATGATCTCCTAACCTAATGGTCATTGTTTGCTAGCTGTTCCTGCAAATTTCCATTTTCAACATGCTGTCCTGGCATTTCAGCCTGCAAATTAGCATTAACAGCTTGCTTTCCTGACTGTTCCTGCACATGTAATGGCTCATTTTCATGGGCAATAGCTGGCTGATCATTTTCAGCATCATTTCCAACATTTATAGGTTCATTTACAACAGGTATTTGCTGCTGTACAGCGGGCACATTTTGCTGTCCAAAAGGTATTTCTTCCCGAAATACAACCCTACATACCTCCTCAGTCTTTTCGGGCTGTTTGTGCATGCGATCTTCCCGGAAGATAACTGCATACTACTTTTCTTTTCTCGGAATCCCACAATTTATACTCCATTTCACCCTCGTCACCATATCCTAGGAAAATGCATTTACAGGACTTTGGCTCAAGTTTGCTGCGTTTTTCTTTACGAATGTGCACAAAAGCCTCGCATCCAAACACTTTCAGATGAGCATATGAAGGTGGCTTGCCCGACCACGCTTCTTGGGAAACTCCCCTCCTCCCCCCCCAAAGACCTGTTTGGTGACCGATTAATCAAGTGAATGGCTGTCATAACAGCCTCTGTGCAGAAACCATGGAGTAATGTAGCATGAGACAGTATCGTACGGACCTTATCTTGCATGGTCCGATTCATATGCTCTGCAACTCCATTTTGGGGCGGATTATGAGAGGCAGTGAGCTCTCTCTTTATCCCTTTGCTGTCACAAAATGCTTGAAAGGCCTTGGACACATATTCCCCACCATTGTCAGAGCGAAGACACTTAAGTGTCTTATCTGTCTGATTTTCAGCCAATGCCAAGAATTTTTTAAACTTATCAAGTACTTCATCCTTGCTACGAATAGGGAAAACCCATACTTTCCGTGTAGCATCATCGACAAAGGTGACAAAATATTTCTTTCCCCCTAAAGATAATCCTAGCATTTGACATACATCCGAATGTACTAACTCTAGGGGAGAAGATTTCAAAGAAAGAGACTTTTTATGTGACGTCTGTGCATGTTTGCCATAAATGCAATGATCACAATGCTCAAAATCAGTAGAACGAAGACAAGACAAGTAACCCAAACGAGAAAGCACTTTCATTCCTATTTGACTTGTGTGTCCCAACCGGCCATGCCACAAAGAAACGCTTGGCTGCTCGGTCACGGCAACAACATGGTCTACTCGGTCACGGCAACAACATGGTCACGCACACTAGATACATGAAGTGGATACAAAGTATCACTCTTGCAACCTTTGGCAATAACTCTAGATCCCTTACAAATCTTCCATTTTCCATCACCAAAGGTGCTAAGAAAACCATCATCATCTAGCTGCCCTGTGCTAATCAAGCTCTTCTTGAGCTAAGGTACATGCGGTACATGTTGAAGTGTAAAGACAGAGCCATGCTGAAACTATAACTGCACACTGCCAATACCTGCAATCTCACATACATAGTTGTCCCCAAGATGGACAACACCATGTCGACTCCCTATATAGGTGGAAAACCACTCACGATGAGGGGTGACATAAAAGGAAGCACCTGATTCAAGAATCCAGGTATACATGTCATCATCTGTATTTGTAAGTAAAGCACGTGCGCCAAAGTGTGAAGAGACAAGAGTACGTCACTCCCACTGACACTGTCATGAATGACTACATTCACCTCTTCAATTTTTACACTGCTCTTATTAGGCTGACTGTCTTTCTTCTCTTCCTTGCTATCATCTGTCTTCTTACCTTTTCCTTTCTCTTTCTTCTTTTTGTAGCAGTCACGTTTAAAGTGACCCTTCTTGCCACAATGATGGCATTCAACATCTTTGCCACGTGATTTACTGCGTCCCTTGCCATCATATTTGCCCTTTTGCTATGATCTACCCCTAGTATGCAAAGCACTGGAAGACTTACTGGATGCATTGTTCTACCGATTCATCTCTTCCATAAGTAGAGCACTCTCTACATCAGCATACAAAAGGATCACAATAGAATTGCTCATAGCAGTCCTGAATGTATCCCAACTCTCTAGTAGAGTGCAAAGCAAGAAAGTTGCCTTAAATTCCTCATCAATCATGAACTTCAAGGCAACCAGCTGGCTGAAAATGGAGTTAAACTCACTTAAGTGAGTAGACATTGCTGTACCTTCTTTCATACGCAAATCCATAAGCTTTTTCAGCCAATACACTTTGCTTGCAGCACTCTTCTGTGCATACAGTTCTTCTAGTCTAGTCCATATAGCATATGCACAATCCAAACCTTCAATGTTGGAGAGCAAGGCATTAGAAATCGATAGCTCTATGATTGAGCGTGCAAGCTCATTCAACTCATCCCAATCCTCCTGATCCATGTTCGCAGGCTTTGCCCCTTTGGTTTTGATCGGCTTTGCCTGCTTCTTTTGTAACAAGATATTGTAGCACTAATTTTGCCACACTACAAAATTATGTGCGCCTTCAAGCTTCTTTATGTGCATCAGATTACTGCTGTCATTGCTGCCAGCCATGATTTTCAGCCCAAATGTGACCAAAAAACCAGCAAATGCAGGCCCAAACTGTCACCCAAGTGACCAAGGTACAAACAACCAATCAGCAATAAATGACTACGCAGAAGTACAGATTTCAGATCTGTAATTAAATTTTCAGAAGCACCAAACCATGTGCTACAGCATTATCCAACTGATTACAGTTGTTCCAAGGGCATGTGCATCACATTGCATGAGAAATTCCAAAATTTCAGCTGCAATTTCTATTGTACATGTACCCACGGGCATAAAATTTGACACGAATGGTCAAAAGCCCCAAATTTTTGTGCTCAAAGCGTCAAACACACATCTGCATTTCCTCTATCATGCATAGGACAGTCCAATTTTGCCAAAATAAAGCAATTTCAGCAAAACCCCCAAATTTTACCAGGTGTTGATGTCCAAATTGCGTGGAATTTAACTTGCATGTACATAAAATGACCAAATGCTGCACAAATTTTGCCCAAACTGCAAAAGCTCCAAATTGCACAGGGTCCAATGTGCCTCAATGTCGAGAAATTGGGTTAATTTCAGCCCAATTTGCGCATGTACATTCAAAGCCCCAAATGTCAGGGACAAAATGTCACAAATTCCTGCAATTTCTGAGACAGATATCGCTGTTGCATCTTGTTCGCACCAAATCTAGACAAATCCCCAAATTTTCCAAGTCCTGCGTGCATTAATTTCAATGAAATTGAAAGAATTTCACTAAAATGTGAAAAGCCCCAAAATTCCCGAGCAAATGTACACCGACTTTGCAATTTCTGAGTTAGATTGTCCAATTCTGTGTTGAGATCCCCAAATTTGGGAAAAGCCCCAAATTTCCGGGCCAATTTTGCACAGATCTGAGACTTTGTGCTTGCGCGCGCGAAACCCCATCAAGAAAGGGGTAGAATCTGAATTTTTCTTTTAAGAAAAAGAAAAAATTAGAAACGTGACGGGGGGTCCGTTGACCTTCTGCCCCGTTCGTGTGATGGGATGACCTGTCGCCCGTTCGCGTTATGCCCATTGTCGCCGTGCAGCCCCGTGGCGTTATGCTTGCTGTCGCCATGGTCCACGCTGGACCCCCGACCAGCTGCAGCCCGTCACGCCTACTACTGCCCGTTCTATCCGACTAGCAACTATCGCCCATCACCTATCACGCAGCTCGACTGTCTGTTTGTCTACTCGCCACGTGTCGCCTGCTCCTCAACAGTCCACAAGACTGTTACACAAGACTCTGCGTGTCGCCTGCACCTCTCAACAGTCCATAAGACTGTTATACCTGTTGATCTACCCCTCAACAGCTTGAGTGAGCCATTGGCTCTGATACCAGTTTATAGGGGGCCGATAGAGCACGACGATCGAGAGAGACTATCCTACGCGCAGTAAGAGACAGAGGGAGTGCAAGATCGAGTAGAGTAGAGAGTGAGCACGTTTTAAGGTACAATGACGAGTGTGTATCTTTAGGTTCTTAGATAGATATATATGTGTAAGTACAAGTGCTAAGGGTGCGTTCACACCCGAGCACATTTAAAGGCACGAGGCCTTTATTCCCAACACTAATGATCGACTTTGACATACCATGATACTTAAAGATGTGTACGGGTAGTAGTGAAAGATACAAAGAATATACCACAGTTTCAGGAGATTGAGGCAGGTGGACACCCTTTCAGGCAGCAAGTTATTGTGACTACATAGCTAGGGCAGTCGTTGTGTTGCCATGACTTTGGGCATCAGGCAATAGATTGCACACGCTTTGGAACCAAGGTGGCTCTGCTGACAGGCCCAAAAGTGGACACTAACAGTTTTACACGGGTCCAGAGATGACAAAGAGGGGGACAGCAAGGGGGCCGCAGTTAGCCCCTCAAACAGCCATGACAACAAGGAGCACTAGGGCGACCATCGCCCCCCCAACACAGCACCCCGCAGCCCCCCCTTCCTCACCCCACCCGGCAAGACCACAGGCCCCCACATCCACCTCCCATGGAGGTGTCACAGGCTACCTCACCTAAGGGCCCACAGCCCCCACATCCAGCCCCCCCTCCCCACGGCTCCCCCCCCCCGACCCTAGCCCACAGTTCCCCCCCTCCAAGGCCACCGCCCCCACCCGCCTCGTGCCTCCGACCACTCCACCATCCCTCGATCTTCCCCCTCTCCACCATCTCCCCCGTCGATCAATCCCCATGATACCCACCCAATACATGTGACACCCCCCCCCCTCCCCATAGGAGGTGAGAAGCCCCATACACCGACATCCTCCACTCACCAACAGCATAGCCCCCACCCCCTCCCCACATAGCCACCAACTCATCTACCCTCATCACACTTTCTCGAGAGACAGACGCAGCTGCTACCATAGGAGTTCTTTCACAATGGTCCGTGGTCCTACCTGAGAGTTGCAGAGCGCGGAGAGTTCCCACTACCTCTGGAGGTGGGGATCTCACCACCGGATGGACCAAACTATGCTTTCTTCCTTCAAACCTCTCACATAGGAGACTAGACAATGACACAAATAGAGGAGGAGGTGAAGAGTCAGGTGGCACACCACATCTCCCAGTGGATGGGAGGAGGAGGACTAGCACTCTTTTCCCAATAGTGGTGAGGTTGCATGATGGACATTAACTAGTGGGCTGGTGTCGTGGTCTCACATCTAAGCATTATCTTTAAAGCCCCTCCACAATGGAGAGCACCGATGGATGTGATCAAGTGGCCCCTAGCACAAGCGGCCCGTTTCTACTAGTGTACAGAGTCACACCTCTCAGCCTGAGATGCCTTGGTGGTACCACCAAGAGCATCTATCACCCCCATGGTCCACCACCATGGGGGAACGGAGTTCATTGTCCACACTTGCAGCAAAGCATATCCGCAAGTCCCATAGCTCTTCTTCTTCGTTAGCAGCTTCCACACCAAACAGATGCCTCAACCACAGGTTTCCCCATGAGTTTACATCTTGCAACCTGGAATGTGAACAGCCTCCACTATAGTGGGGTATGTGGTTCCAAGAAGTTGATTGTTCACCACGAGTTGCAGCCTGCCCTCATCGGAAGGATCGAAATCTTACTTGTACAGGAGCACAAGCTCACTTCCGCCCAAGCCCATCGGGTAGGGAAGCTACTCCCAGGAAATTCACACACTTACTGGGAGCACGCCATCGGTACCCACGGCACGAGTGGAGGCGTATGCACCTCTATTGGCTCGAGCCTCACCGCCTGTGTACATGACCACGGGATGGTTGTGGCAGGGAGGGTTCTATGGATGAGATTGGATACTAGGGACTTGTGCCTTGGATTCCTCAATGTCTATGCCCCTACTGAGGTTAGGGCACACAGTAGGTTCTAGGTAAAGATCGCAGCAGGACTCCTAGAGTTGGACTCCTGGATTGTTGGAGGAGACTTCAACAACCTGGAGGCGTCAGAGGACCAACAGGGCAAAGGCAGAAACTACCAAGGCATGGCTGGGGAGGAGCACGAGGCATAGGAGGTCTTCCTACTCGCAGTAGAAGCACGTGATGCTTGGAGAGACCTAGCTTTCTAGAGAAGGGAGAGGTCATTGGACTTCTCTTGGGAATACAGGTGGCTAGGCGGAGTGGAGCGGCTAGACACGTTTTATGTGGGAGAGTGGGGATGCTCTCATAGAGGTTAGGTAGGGCAATTGGCTGGCACCACTTTGTTTGATCACTGCCCGGTTCTCTTGACACTTGATCCCCCAGCCTCTGGCCTAAACACACGATCCTGTCAGATCCCTAACTCGATCTATAGAAGGGAGGAGGTGGAGAGAGAAAATTGAGCAACTCTTGATTAGGGAGTGGGGCAGGAGGGACTAGATCGCAGAGAGGTTGTAGAGGTCCTCGCCGAGTCGAGCAGTATCTACTAGGAGGCAGCCCTACAGGCCAGGTAGCAGAGCTAGGAGAAGGAGACCGCACTCCGGCGAGACCTAGCAGTGACGTAAAGACTTCTCAAAGAGGCACCAGGGGATCCCACTCTCCACGCACGGGAGGTGCGCGCATGAGCATCCCTCGCCGAGGCCTAGAGAACAAGCGCTATCTACAGGGAGTTTTTCAAGGTGCATCAGCCTTGTACCTCAAGAGAGCAGATATGCAGCCTCTCAGATCAATATGAGACCATTCAATCTAGCCCAAATGAGGTGATGGAGATTGCCACTAAGTACTACAGACACCTTTTCCAGCAGGAGACAACCTCAGCCAAAGGGCAGCAAAGTAGACAGCAGGTCTCGGACCACATCCCATCCCTCATCACAGAGATGGGACACTCCCTCCTAGACCCCTTCACAGAGAAGGAACTAGAGAAGACTTTCCATGCACAGGACAGTCCCGGGTAGAAATGCCCTGGAGAGGACGGTCTTTCTAAGGCCTTCACTACCTACTAGGAGGCGGTGAAGGACCCCCTATTACTGGCTTTTCATAAGATTTTCAGCTCAGGACGGATGCCAGGGAGTCTATTGGCAGGTCTTATCAGTTTGGTTGAAGGAGAATGGGAAACGAGAGGGATGCGAAGCTCAACCTCTCTGCCATAAGGCATAGTCCCATTCCGTTCCCCTAAAACAATGTAAATCGGGATCATCTATAACTTAAACTCTAGGTTAACGCTCTTGCTGTTCATATTCTTTGAACAATCTTCTTACTGTCCATCATGTTTGAGAAAAGTCCCCGCCACATCCACCGCACTTCCCTCGGGTTATTTTAGTTATCTAATTACCTACTACATTTAGTTAGACATGTATCAATCAACTTCCTTAATTATCCCGTTAGGCACTAGTTCCTTTACGTAATTATAGCACTTGACATAGAAAAGCAATGTCAAACAAGTTCCTTTTCAACAGGTTATCATATTTATCTTTGAAAATACATAAAGTCCAGCCCGTAGGCTTATCCATAATCTGCGCAAAGGCTATCCTGCAGTCCACAGGGTCTTGGATTGCTAATCCAAGATTCCGCCCGTAGACTAGTATGCGGGCCTCGAGATCCAATCCTGAGTCACTTGGCCTCTTGTGCAGGGCCTGGAAGGCGAGGGATTTATGGCCAGAGCCCCCTCTGGTACCCAAGCGTCCTCCTGCTCCAAGTAGCGCTTAACGGAGAGACCTCTCACGTCGGGTTCGGTCAACCTTCCCGGCGCGGTTAACAACCCCCTTGGTTAGGGTCAGGCAGGCAATCGGGGGTAACTGAAGCTGCCTCTCCCTTCAGGCCTTCAACCTGAGGCATTAGATATCCATTTATCATTTAATTCTTTGAGCAAACAAAGCAAAACAGTGCTCTTAAAATTGTTACAAGCACAAACAATTCCATTGGTCGTTATTTTTGGCCAACTACTAAGGAGTGAATCCTTCTTTCCCAATGCATCCAGCACTCGATCCGGATCAATTGCGACTTGGCAAGATCCCCTATATCCTGGGCCGTACCCTATTAACGCGACTTAATCAATACCTTAAGTTCATATGTTATTCCAAGTTATTGATTGGTCTTTTGCTTCTAAGCAAATATCTAATCCCGTATCTTGGTCACTTTACCTAAGAAAGGTACTATATCAAGACAATTATTCTTCCTCTTGCAAGATAAACTTGCATAAGAATCCGCCAATCTCATTCCGAGGAATTGGCCATTCCCTTGTGATCCAATCACAAGATCATGCGACTCTGCAACTTGTTGCCAAGTGTCGCACCTAATCCATGGGACTATTCTACCCATCAACGGCGTCTTCTAATCAAAGGAGGAGCCCGGTTGGAGCTATCCCAATGGAGACCGATCCCCCTGTTGTTAGTGGCCTATAAGACACTGGCCAAGATGATTGGTAGGCCACTCCGCCCTGTGCTTCCGGACATCAATCATGACACAGAGATAGGTTTTGTCTAGGGAAGGAGCATCCTAGACAATGTCTCCACCTTCTTAAAGGCGACAGAGTAGGCCCAGCACAGTGGTCAGGGATTGGCTGTACTACTCCTGGACTTCGAAAAAGCCTATGATAGGGTTGACTGGGACTTCTTAGAGGGCACCATGATAAGGTTGGGCTTCCCCCAAGCATGGATCCATGGGGTCTTTGCACTTTACAAATCGGCTACCAACAGGGTTCTCATAGGTGGCAGGAGGGGGGAGGAGTTTTGGCTGGAGAGATCGATCCAGCAGGGCTGCCCTTTATCCCCATATTTGTTCTTACTCTTTGCAGAGGCGATGTCTCACTTCCTCACGTCACGTAGCAGTGGGTTACGTGACCTCCAACATCCGGTGAGAGAGAAGACAATGCTGTTAGACTCAAAGTATGCAGATGATAAAGCACTCTACATAGAGGACGATGAGCTGATGCTGGAGAGAGTGAGACTAGCTCTCCAGGTGTTTTGCATTGTAGCGGGAGCGAAAATCAACTGGCGAAAGTCATTTGGTTTCCTTACAAACCCAGACTCTAGCACGGAGTGGGGTGTCCACTTGAGATTCAAATGGGTGTGCAGAGGGCAAGGCCGTCCGTTACCTAGGGTTCCAGGTGGGACTCGACATCAGTCCTGCCCAACAGTTTCTTCCAGTCCTCGACTCTATTTGGCGGAAGCTGACCTATTGAAGTACTACCCGCCTTTCCCTAGGGGGCCAAGCCCTGGCAGTCAACCAGGTCCTCCTAGTGACAGCTTGGTATATCGCCTCCTGTTGGTGCTTTTACTTGTCCTATGTAGTTTAGCTTCGCCTCCTAGTGTGGAATTTTCTCTGGGCCGGGTCAAACGGTTCGAGGAACTCTCGGGCCAAGGTGGCGTAAGCGACCATCATGCAGCATCAGTCAGAGGGAGGGCTTGGAATCATAGACCCATAGTATCAAAGCCTAGCCCTTTTGGGCAAGCTAGTAGTCCGCGGTCTCATACCAGGTGGGCAAACCTAGAAGGTCCTACTACAGGAGGGTCTACAGGATTCTAGTCTTTCAATACAGGTGACTTTGACAGAGCTCTGGACCTCCATCATCCACTCCCTCCACAGCCAATGGGACCAGATACAGGGCGAGTCTCAAGCTCGTTAGGATCTCTGTTTTCACTTCATGCGCACCTGGGGCAAACAAGTCCTATTCTTCATGATGCAAGCAAGCAGCCCCAAATGGCGATACACCCCCTCCCCCTCCCCCCCACAATGGCTTCTTGCTCCCATCCCCCTATGACCGCCTTGAGAGGCTTGTACACGTGATGTATTTATGACCTTGCACCAGCTCAAGCTAGTTTGTCGAGCATGAGCATTCCGTTGTAATCAAGTTTTTTTTTAATAGTAATATAATTAGCCACATTTTACTTGCAAGAAAAAAAAGTCACTCGAGAAGCATGCATGACCAATAGGTAGAGCATACATTGACCAAATAGGCTTCAGCCCTGGTTATTACAGCAATAAATTCATTGTCAAAACTGAGTAAATCAGTCCTGAAATGAAGCTCAAAGGCACCTCAAATCATGGGCATATGATATACCAATGTACTAGCATCAATAGTACACATCAGGAGTAATCATAGCCAAAAGCAATAGGCACATAAAATCCCTGTTAAAAGAGGTTCAGCCCTACTATATACAACAGTGAATACACTGTCAAACCAAGCTATTTCAGTACCAAAATCAGCTCCAAATCCAAACCATAACATGGGCATAGCATTCCCATACATGTAGACATCACTTTAGCATATCCGGGCATCATAAGACCAACAAAGTTGACCATAGAAGCATCAAATAGAAGGCTTCCCTGTATTTCCAACTAGCAAACCTCAACCAAAATAGAGTAAATGAAGTGGTTAAATCAGTCCAAAATCAACTCCAACCAATGACATAGCATCCAAACAGAGTGTATGAATCGGACCATACAGAATAAGGTCGTATGATACTATCTCACGCTGTTTTGCATCATGGTTTTTGGGCAGAGGCTGTTATGACAGCCATACACTTGATTAATCGGTCACCAAACAGGTCTTTTGGGGCGGGCGAAGGGGGGGGGGGGAGCTCCTCAAGAAGCGTGGTCGGGCAAGCAACCTTTGTATGCACACTTGAAAGTGTTTGGCTGCGAAGCATTTGTGTACATACGTAAGGAAAAACGTAGCAAACTTGAGCCAGTCCTGTAAATGCATTTTCATAGGATATGGTGACTAGGGTGAAATGGGGTATAGATTATGGGATCTAGAGAAAAGGAAAGTAGTACGCAACAATGATGTTATCTTCTGGGAAGATCGCATGCATAAACAGCCCGAAAAAACTGAGGGCGTCCATAGGGTCGTATTCCGGGAAGAAATACCTTTTGGACAACAAAATATGCCCGCTGTACAGCAGCAAATACCTGCTGTAAATGAACCTGCAAATGCACAAAATAATGCTGAAAATGATCAGCCAGCTATTGCCCATAATAATGAGCCACTGGATGTGCAGGAACAACCAGGACAGCAAGCTGTTAATGCTGATTTGCAGGCTGAAATGCCAGTACAGCAAGCTGAAAATGGAAATTTGCAGGAACAGCTAGCAAACAATGATCATTGGGTTAGGAGATCATCTAGGGCTACTACACAACCTGATAGATTTTTTCCTGGTGCAAAAAATGTGGCTGATTATGTCATGTTCACAAACTGTGGTGAACCGTCTTGCTTTAAGGAAGCAATGGACAGACAGGACAACAAGAAACAGTATATCTTCAATGACTTCATTAGCCCGCTCTGTTTGACCATCAGTTTGGGGATGGTAAGCTGTGCTAAAGCAAAGCTGAACGCGGACCTTCCTTTGGTCCGGGTCAAACAGCTCCAGGGATTCCAGGGCATGTTGTCAAAGATGGAATCTCTTGAGAAAAATGGCACCTAGGACTTGGTACAGTTGCCTAAAGGGCAGAAAACTCTTCCATGTAAATGGGTTTACAAGATGAAGGTCACTTCTGGTTTCTCGCCAAAGTATAAAGCAAGATTGGTTGCGAAGGGGTACAAGCAGAAACATGGAATTGACTTTGATGAGATCTTCTCTCCTATAGTCAAGATGACTACATTGAGAACCATTTTGGGCTTGGTTGCAGCTAAAGATATGGAGCTCATACAGATGGATGTAAAGATTGCATTCTTACATGGTGATTTGCATGAAGACATATATGTGTAGCAGCCTGAAGGGTTTGTGGCAAAAGGGAAAGAGAAGATGGTATGTAAACTCAAAAGGAGTTTGTATGGGCTGAAACAAGCACCAAGACAATGGTATCATAAGTTTGATACATTTATAAAGCCTCAAGGTTTTCATAGAAGTCAAGTGGATCACTGTTTGTATACCAAGGAGGCCGCAGATGGCAGCCTGATTATCTTGGTTCTGTATGTTGATGATACGCTGATTGCTGGCAGGGATACTCATGCCTTGGACTCACTAAAGCAAAGTCTTCATGGCAGCTTTGACATGAAGGATCTTAGTGATGCAAATCATATTCTTGGCATGCGAATACTCAAAGATAGGTCAAAAGGATTACTCTATCTATCTTAGTAGGAGTATATCTCCAAGGTTTTGCAACGTTTCAATATGGAGGGGGGGAAAACAATTGGAGTTCCATTGCCTCCATATGTGAAACTCAGTGCAGAGGACAACCCTGTATCTGATGATGAGAAAACTGAAATGGCCAAGATACCATATACTTTAGCTATTTCGCAGTTTGATGTATGCTATGGTTGCTACACATCCTAATGGCCTTTGCAATGGGAGTGGTTAGCAGATACATGGCAAATCCTGGTAAAAAGTATTGAAAAGCAGTGAAAGGTATTATGAGATACCTCAAAGGCACAAAGGATTTGTGCATCTGCTTTGGAAAGCATAAGGCATATGTCGTTGGCTTTACGAATGCAGACTATGCTGGTCATGCGGACTGCAAAAAGTCCACTTTTGGGTATGTGTTTACCTTCACAGGAGGAACAGTCTCTTGGATCTCCACGCTACAAACGTGTGTTGCATTGTCTACTACAAAGGCAGAGTATGTGGCTACCACTAACACATGCAAGGAGGCTTTATGGCTTTCATGTCTGGTGGGAGAGCTTGAAATTACAGAGTTACCTGTTCTCCATTGTGATAGTCAAAGTGCTAGCATACTAGCACGGAATCCCGTCTTTCATGTAAAGACAAAGCACATGCAAGTGAAGTATCACTTCATTAGAGATGTACTTAACAACAAGAGCATTGAGCTTGTCAAAGTGCATACAGATGATAATCCTGTAAATCTTCTTACGAAGGGTCTTTCAGTAAAGCGGTTTGCTCATTGCCAACAGATGATGGGAGTTGGATAGATATATGTATTTCAACTTTGTACATACCTAGACTTAGCTGGTTCTTTTCTCCTCTTAAGGCACATTGCCATTAGATGGAAGGTTGCTGCGAATAAAGGGCCGTTGTGCCTTTTATGTGCTCGGGTGTGAACACACCCTTAGCACATTTGTACTTTCATATATATATATCTATCTAAAAACCTAAAGAGGTACACTCGTTATTGTACCCACAAGTCGTGCTCACTCTTCTCTCCTCTGTGTGTGTGTGTGTGTGTGTGTGTGTGCGCGCGCGCGCTGTGCGCTAGCAGTGCATGTCTGAATCCTCACGCTACAGGGCATAACAGAGCTCGTGAAGAAGAAGGCTCTGATACCAATTAAAAAGAGGTGCGCTCTGAAGTGGAAGCACAAGCGGGAGCAAGAGCTATGGTGGAAGGACGAGAGCAAGAGAGAGAGACACACAATGTGAGAACTCCAAACGTCACAATGTGTGACCGGCCTTCCCTTTATTCAAATGTCACTGAAAGAATAAAGAATGTAGTAACAGTGATGGGTAGCGGGCACTGTGAGTGTAGTAATACACGGGCGGCTAGGCGGAGGCGCCTTTACCCCCAATAGATTCCATAGACTGAGGGGAAAATGCCATACACTCTTGATCTTTTTAAACTTACTTTTTTCCCAACAATCTCTCTTTTTTTTTCGTAAAAGGTAATTGTATTAATTACGAAAAAGGTACAAGATTACATGATTACATGATTACAAGAGACACGAGGGCCCTAGGCCAACGTGTGGGAAATCCCCGTACTAATGCACTAAAAAGGTTACACCAATCATGGCAACGACCCAGAGGCAATTGCCATATGCCAGGGATGCAAATCCTCCCGAGGGAGCAAGTCGGAGTGTCGAATGAGATCTAGCTGCCAATCCAAGAGCCCTTTAAGCCTGGCAATATGTCTCGGTACATTAGAGGCCGAATCAAAGAGAAAAGCATTGCGCGTGGTCCAAATGTGCCAACATCCCCAGTATCTGAAAAAGTGAAATAAGATCTACATATGTAATTGTGGCGGTGTGGGGTACTTTGGGCGCACAAAAACCCAATCGAAAGGAGTTAGTGAGGACCCCACCACCGCGCGCCAGATTTGCGACAAGAGTAACCAGATATTCTTGGCGAGCGGGCAAGAAAGAAAACGATGTCGGGCCGATTCCGCAGTAGTGGTACAGAAGAAACAATTGCCATTCGAGATTTGACGCTTGGAAAGGGCCGAGGCAAGAGGAAGACCACCAATCATTACCCGCCAAAGAAAGACTTTGCATTTGAAAGGTGCCTTATTCAGCCAGCCCTCCATCAGCGTCGCCTGCCACCATGACAGCGATTTGCGCAGTCCCCAAACAGTATTAGCTTTCACACCCAGCCATTGGTGATCTTGAATGAGAAGATGATACATCTGATTAGTAGAGGCCTTTTCCAGACTCAACCGGCTTGCAAGGTCCCAGTCTTGCCAAGGACGATCCACAGCGAGGGCAGGAAAGGGTTGCCTACCCTGAAGCTCCAACAAAAGCTTTTCCCATAAACCACGGTATCCGCGCGGGATCCTGAAAAGTCTCCTAGCAGTCCGAAACGATGCGAGGACATTGCGAGTGGCAAGGGTAGCATCCGCAATCGAAGTCACATCTAAACGGGCCATGCGGTTAAATCTCGGTCTGAGCTGATGTTTGTCTTCCCATGAAAATAATCTGGATACTGCCAACAATTCCAGCTGAAAGGAGTTAGTCTGCAAGCGGTCCCCTACTGGATGCCAACGGGCCTTTTGGAGCACCACTTTCCAAGAGCCGACCAAGTGCAGTAACAAGAGAAAGAGGGACTGGAAAATCGAGAGTCAGCATTAAGGACATGCCACCAGGAGGCCCGAAGCTGTGTGTTACCATGGCGTAGCCAGCTGTCCTCAAGAAAATAACGGGCTATGATGGTCCACGGGTGATGATCCACACACATGGCACGAAAAAGAGACCAACGAAGAGCCAGCATATGAGTTTCTGCATCCAAAATAGCGCCACCACCCATGCGTTTAGGGGTACATGTATGTGACCATGAAATCCATGAAATGCCTGCCTGTAGGGAATCCTTCTTCCATAGCATGAAACGAATTAGATGAGTGAGAGCCTTCAAAGTAGTAGGCGTCCACGGCAGCAATGGCAGGAAATACGTTAGCATTGGTAGCATAATTGTCTGAGCCACTTTGAGGCGCACATGGAATGGCCACGCTTGCGACTTCCAATACATAAACTTCGCCGCCAGTTTTTGTGAAATCCACTCTAGTAGGTCCTTTGGCCGTACATCCACTCCCAACGGGTATCCAAGATGCCTGACAATGGATCCACGGGAAACCAACTGGCTCTGCCAGCCTAATGACTGTAAATCAGGCTCCGTGCAACTGAGAATGGCCGACTTAAAGGCATTGATGCGAAGACCAGAGGCCTGACCAAAGAGCGTCCAAACATCTAATGCCTTTCGAATGTTGTCCCTGTCTGCCCGCAAAATCATAAAGGTGTCATCAGCCAAAGATTGGCTAATGAAGTGCTGCCCCAAAGGAAGAGACAATCCTGCCAGCTGAGCAGAAGCCGCCATTGAGGATAACATTGAAAGGACCGGGTGAGTCGCCAGGGCAAAGAAGAGAGGACTCAAAGGGCAACCCTGTCTGACCGAGCGTGCAAGGACAAATGGCTCTGTAACCCCACCATTGACCATAACTCTTGAAGAAGCCGCAGCACTAATGGTGTAGATCAATCGGGACATCCGGGTACCAAAGCCCATAGCAAGACATGAGATCTGCAATGAAAGACCAGTCCACATAGTCAAACGCCTTTTCCAAGTCCAATTGAATCAAGACCACTTCCTGACTGGAGTGCCGCGCATAGTCAATAGCCATTTGCACATTCAAGATATTATGCAGAATGTTGCGGCCCTTGATGAAACCATATTGGAGAGGATGCACAATAGCTGGAAGGTGCTTGTGAAGCCGATTCGCCAGCACTTTGGAGAAGATTTTATACATCGAGCCCATCAAAGAAATTGGTCTCCAGTGTTGCAGCTTTGACGGCGAAGGGACCTTGGGAATCAGTTTGATAAGGCCTTGTTTCCATGAGGAAGGCATGACCCCTGTTTCCGAAACCTGCTGACACATGACCGCCAATGGCTTCACCAACTGCGTGGCCGAGTTCTCAAAGAATTTATTAGTGAGACCATCCCAACCAGGACTTTTATCCTTAGGCAGGTGCAACAAAACATCCATAACCTCCTCCTCGCAAATATCCGCCTCCAAAGTGGCTTGCATATCAAGTGGAACCTGCTGGCGGACCAGATGATAGAAGACCGAGCGGGCATGCGTAACCTGGCTAGAAGGCGAGGGAGAAGAACCAAGAAGTTCCATAAAATAATTTCTGCACATAGTGACAATGGTGTGCGGATCAGTGACCATGCGACCTTCCGAATCGTGGAGTCTAGTCATATTTTCGCGAGCCGGAGAAGCATGCAAGGCGCGAAAGAACTTATGAGACTGGCAGGCACTATCTTGCAGTATGTCAGTCAAGTTATGAAGCTTGGCCTGCTGATAAGATTTCAACTGAAATACTTGAATAAGATGGGCCAAACGCCTTTCCAGTGACAGCAGAAAATCATCATCTGGGGAATCCACGAGCAAGGAACGGACCAAAGCCAGTAAGTCCTCTGCTGCATGTCGACGTCGCCGACAAAGAGAGGCATGATGAATCCCATACTGCCGAGCAACCCGCTGCACATTAGAGAGCAGCCGCGCAAATGCAGCCAAGCCGTCAAAGGCGAAGTCCAATAAGAACCTCTTAATCAATTGCTGCATATAGCCCTGAAAAATTGGATGCTTTAAATAAGAGGACTTGAAACGTAAAGGGAGCCTATCCAGCAACTGCATAAAAGGTGCAATAGATTGTGCCCGCATCTCAAGCTGGAGGGGGAAATGGTCCGACAATGCATATTGCTGCAAGACCTTCATTTCCAGCATCTCGGGAAGAAAATCATCCCCTTGCATGATATACATTCGGTCCAACCGCGACCAGGTAGTTGCATATTGTGCGGAATGAAAAGTAAAGCCTGAAAAAGAAGGGTGAAGCCACGACCAAAGATCTTGCTTAAGCACGCGCAAAGCAAAGGAATTCCACACCCGGCTTTCCGGCGTATCCATTACCGAATGCCCTGAAGTGGACTGAGAAGAGTCAACACACATATTGAAATCTCCCATCAAAAACCCCCTTCGGCCAAGTGACATGGAGCCCTGCAAAGTCGACCAAAGATCCCGTCGGGATGCGGGATCATTCGGAGCATAGAGGCCCAGCAACCATAAAATCTCTCCTTCAAATAAGACTTCGATTACCAGAAAGCGGCCCTGCACATCATTTTTGACAAGAACAGACTGGTATTTCTCATGGACAATCATCAGCACGCCCGAATAGTGCGTAGCATGTGTCCCAGCATAAAACACACGGAATCCATGACAATCCACAATTTTCCCTGCTTCAGCGTGACTTTTGTGCTCAACTGCACACAATACATCCCACTGGTTCTCATGCAAGACAGTCCACATGGCATGTTGCTTATGGCGAGAGCAAATGCCTCGCACATTCCACGTGGCTATCTTTATATATCTTCAAAAAAGGAAGTCAGGAACGAGGCGCCTGTTGCCTCGATTTCACCTTTTCCGCGAGAGCATCTAGGACACCCTCATCCAGAAAATCAGCCAATACTGCAAACGAATTCTGGCAACCTGCTTTAGAGGTAGAAGGAAAATCCACTGCCTTGGGAGTGGGGCGGGGATAACGCCGATCCCAGGGTGTAATCACATTACCTTTTATATCAAACGCCAGCTTAGCAGGTGGGCCCTTGGGGCCGTCTGTATAGGCTTTCCTTGTAGACCGATTACGGGGGGCAGACGGGGCCATAGTACGCGCAGGCGGCTGTGAAGTGAACATTTCTTTCCTGCGCGTATACGTGCGCACGGAATCCTGTGAAGTATTAGGCCCAGGATCCGCCAGGCCTGCATCCAACTTTTTACCTTTTTTTTGACGTGCCTCAATCCAATCAGTGCTACGAGAATCCAAACCCAGGACCTGTTGTTTGCCTTTATCCACGACATTTGGTGGCTGAAGGGCCTCCTGTGTCGGGGCATCAAGCACCATGTCATCCTTAGGCAGCACAACCTGCGCATCCTCGGAAGACGGTTGCCTTTCAGGGCATTCGGCCATGAAATGCCCCAATTTACCACATGAAAAGCAGTGGCCTGCAAAGTTGCCCCATTTCAAGCGAAAATGCAAAGGATGCATGCCAGAACAATTGAGGCGAAGCCACGCAGGCCTTTTCCTGGCTGTGTCCCATAACATGCATAAACGGTTTCGATTCATAGCCCTGAGGCTTGGGGGCACCAGCACTGTTCCCACAACGGCCATCGCATCCTTCAACAATGGCCAATAAACCGTCGGACAATTTTCCACTTCCACCCATACCGGGCATTCTCGTTGAAGCAGATGCTGGAAATCGCCCATAGGGCGCCATGGTACAACATGGACCAAGCGGCGATCAAAGAATAATGGCAGCTTGGACAGGAGCTCAGCTCGATGTGTTTCCGATTTCAACAGCACCTCATAAAAGCCGCGAGGTCCAAGGAAGATCTCCTCAACACACTCCCCTTGCAATAAATGGTGCATCCACTGGCGAATATGTGAAAGCACTGGGATCCTGCCAGTGAAGAAAAGTATAACTGCACGGTCATAAAACACCGAGAAGGACCGCAAGACTGATTTCGGGTCCACCGTGGCTTCTAGCACATCATCAGTTCCCGCGTCAGAAAAAGTTTCATTGTTGTGCTGGACATAATCGCTAAGCAGAGTATTGGCAAAGTCCAGCAAATGCTCCCAGTCAATCTCCTGCGAATCCATAGGATCAAAGGCAACCTGCGCATAGGAACGTTCCTGAGGACCCATTGGCTCGTTAGAAGTATGCTTGGAGCGTTTGCCCGCAGGCGGCAGTTCAGAACCCGGAGGCATCTCCTCCGTGCAGGGCACCATATCCTCCGGCTCCTCTGTATCGGAATCAGGGCCAAGGGCTGCCACCGTCCGGTCTAGAAAATCCATATCCAGGCCAGCCATACTGCTTCCTTAGCTCTGCACGCGGACGTAAAGCAGGGGACCACAGGCGAACAGGCGTGCACTCGTTCAGGCCTCTCTCTCTCTCTCTCTCTCTCTCTCTCTCTCTCTCTCTCTCTCTCTCTCTCTCTCTCTCTCTCTCTCTCTCTCTCTCTCTCTCTCTCTCTCTCTTTGTACAGATCAGGGGGCACTCTGGTCGAGGCGTTGCTTCTCTAACGACTGTGGAGATTAGGGTTGACAACAGTTGTGCGCCTCTGCAGAGAAGAACAAACGCGAGCACGCGGACCCGCGGACAGGACAATCGTCGAACCAAAATGGGTGTCTGCAGGCGTGGCAGCGTGACGGGACAGGAGACAGGCACAACAGAAGCCGGGACGAGGCAACACGGCGCGCAGGACCAGAACGCGAAGAACAAGGCCTGACGAAACTGCAGGGCGACGGCGGCAAGGACCCCGACCCCAGGAGTGGCGAAACGGTGCAGGCGGCAGGTCACGACAGGGCGCAAGTGGCAGGTCACGATAGGGCGCAGGTGACGAAAGGGGGCAGGCGCAGGCGGCAGGTCATGTCACGACAGGGCGCACGCTCTCTCTCGCGACAGGGCGCCATTCGTCTCTCTCTCTCCTCTCTCTCTCTCTCTCTCTCCAAAATCACAATGCTCTCTCTCTCTCTCTCTCTCTCTCTCTCTCTCTCTCTCTCTCTCTCTCTCTCTCTCTCTCTCTCTCTCCAAGCCACAGAAAACCGAGCCTCCTTTCAAGGCGCAGGAGAGGAGAGAGGGAAAAACCTGCTGCCGGGAGAGGGTGCAAGACTAACAATCTCTCTCTCTCTCTCTCTCTCTCTCTCTCTCTCTCTCTCTCTCCATGAAGAAGTTTTATCAAAAGTAGTACAAAAAATACATCTATCATGGCATATCTTGCAATCCAGCAAAAAGATACTCGGAAGTACAAACGAATCCGGCAAAAAGAATAAACCCTAGACTAACCCAAAATAAGAGCATCCTAAATAGTCTTCAAGCCTTATCTTGCCATCCTATTAAATTTATCCCCTCTTCTTTTTCATAATGGCAATTATGTTATTAATTACATGAGAAGTAAAAGAGTCATGGCAATGTGTAGCAGAAGAAACTGTCCTATGCCAAGTGACTAAATCCTCCTTAGGGAGAAGACCACCCTGCTGAACAAAATCCAGCTATCAATGAAGAAGTCCTTTTAGCCTAGGAAGATGACTTTGTATCCCGAAGGTAAAATTAAAGATGAGAGCATTCAAAGTGACCTAATTGTGGCAACAGCCACAAAATCTGAGAAAATAAAATCATAGTTCAATATGTGGTTGTGCTGAAGTAGGATGTTTTGCATTGCCGAAGACCCAATTTAATGGACAGAGGGAAGGGCCCACCACAGCCCTCCAAATGTCAAAGAGCATGGACCATATCTTCCCAACTGGTAGGTAGAAGATGAATGTATGGCTAAAGGATTCCATACTAGTAGTACAAAATAAGTAGTTACCATTTGAAATACGATGCTTGGAGAGGGCGAAGGCCAAGGCCACGCCATCTATTAGAATTGTCCAAAGAAAGACTTTGCATTTAAACAAGATCTTATCAAGCCACCCTTCCATAACAGTTGATTTCCACCAAACCTTTCTTTTCTAGAAGCCCCAAATAGCATTTGCCTCAGCCACCAACCAATAATAGTCTGCAATCAAGCTCCAATCAAGAGATGATAGATCCGATTGACCAAATCACAATCTAGATGCAACCGATCTACAAGTCTCCGATCCTACCAAGGATGATCTCAATCAAGAGTGGCGAAGCGATGGCGATCCTGTAAATTCCTTCAAATCATGCCCAATAAATCGTAGTATCTAGGAGGAATCCAAAAAACTTGTCAGACTATGCGGAAAGACGAGCATGCTACAAGCTAATAAGGTTGAATTTGGTTGCAAGAGAAACTAGGCCCTAACATGCCATTCGATTGAACTTGGAATGGTCATCTTGTTCCCCTTCCACAAGAGTAAGTGAGACAACCAATAATTCCATCTACAAGGAATTAGTATGCAATCTATTCACTAGTGAATAACAATCCACCTTCTAAGAAGGACTATCTTCCATGAGCATATTAAATGGGTTAATAGAACAAAAGGCGAAATCGAGAGCAAGGAATCATTATTGACTACATGCCACCACAAACCCCAAATTTTAGTATTGCTATGTACAACTCCCCAGCCTTCTAAAAAGACACGAGCAACAAAGATTCAAGGTTAATGACTTGCACACATGGCTTGCAATAGTGACCAGCCAAGAGCAACTTTGTGGGTCTCCACCCCCAAGATAGCCCCTCCACCAATGTTCTTAGGACTACAAACATGCTGTCCGGCTCCAAGCAATTGTCAAGATTCGGGAAACTTTTTGTAGGATGGGTGGTTGGTTAGATCCGATATGGGTCATGCTTTTATAGCACAGGATTTTACCACCCAAGAGATTCAAGAAATACGAGCATGGATTGAAACTTTTTGGACTTGAACTCTTCACCGAAAACAAGGATCTCAACCCCGTCACGTCGCGCGCTACCCCCCCGCCTTGTTTGTTTGTTGCGATCTGCGGATTCAGCGCCATCACCTGGGCCTTATCACCATCGCCATTCCCCCCCGCCTGGGCCACCCCCATCGCCAGGGCCATTGCTTGGGCCCCATCCCCCTCGCCATCGCAAGGACCTCATTGCCACCGCCTAGCTTCTCTGCGCTGCCTGCGCCCACCCTACCCCGCCCCCCCCCCCCCCCCCCCCGCCTGCGCCCCCCTGCACCTATCCCGCCCGTCCCATCCCCCCCTGTATTTTTCCCCCCCCTGGCCGCTGCCCCCGCCCCTGCCTATCCTTTCCCCCCTCCACCCCTCCATCCCCACGCGCTGCCCCGCCTGGAGGCCTGGCCCTTAATCAGTCTGTCACACCACCGCCATCGATAAACAGAATCCCCCCCCCCCCTTTTTTCGCCATCAACACCTCCCCCCCTCCCTCCTCCAGTTGCTCCCTCCCGTGCAACAACTCCCCCTCCAGTAGCACAACAGCGTGATAGATAGGTTCTCCCAGAAGGGACGCGCAATGGAAACCTATGGTCAGATGCGGCGCACTTAGCGAGTGCCCCCCAGTCAAACACCTTGTGCATAGTCCTCTCTGAGAAGCAGCTCTTAGCTGTCCGAGCTAAGGAGCTGGAGCTAATGGAAACAGTGATTTATGGTCAGGTAGTAGGACATTCCCCAGCCAGGGCCCAGCTTCGGGATTGGCTTCACTCCACGCTGCGCATCGGCACAGCATAGATCGTGGAGGCGGTCCTATTGAGCCAAGGGACCTTCATGGTCCCGGCTCAACTCGGCAAACATAGCTCGCGAGTTACTCGCCAGTTCACCATATGCATCCACGAAGGGGGTCATATACATGGTCCCTTGATACAGTGGCTTCACTGTGGAGGCGTTTGCACTCCACAACAGGTTTCTTCGGCACCCGGTCACCCTTCTTTTCCCCGGTCTGGCGATTGAGAATCGCCAGTTGGTGGAAGACTTTGGACGGCTCTTCGGCACTATCCTTCCCGCGTCTTTCGCAGATGTAGTGACAGCAACAAGAGTCCCAAAGTTACGGGTGGCAGTGCAAGAGGTCAAGAATATCCCACAGTTCTTAGAGATTGAGGCAGGCGGGCACTCCTTTAGGCAGCAGGTAATTGTGACTGGGCAACTAGGACAATGCCTGCGCTGCCATGATTTTGGGCATCAAGCAGCAGTCTGTACACATTTCGGAGCCAAGGCGGCTCCGCCTACAGGTCCGCAGGTGGACACTGACGGCTTCAAACGGGTCCAGAGACCACAAAGAGAGAGATGGCAAGGGGGGGCGCAACCAGCTCCTCAGACCCAGTCTAGTCCACAGGGTGTTGGTGGGCGAGCGACCCCCTCTCGGCAAAGCACTCCACACCCCCCCTGTCCGTCCCACCTAACAGGACCGCAGCCCCCCACACTCTCCACCCGCACCACAGTCTGCCTCGCCTGAGTTCCCACAGGCTCCTCACCCACCCCTCCCCCCCCACACCCGCCATGCAGCTCCATCCATCCCTCGATCCTCCTTCCTCCCACCACCACCCCTACCGAGCACCCCCCCTGATCCGCACCCAAGTCAGGTGAGTCCCCCCCAGACCCACCCCCATGGCCCCCCCCACACCCACCATGCAGCTCCATCCATCCCACCATCCCTCGATCCTCCTCCCCCCCACCACCCCCCTACCAAGCACCCCCCCTCATCCGCACCCAGGTCAGGTGAGTCCCCCCTAAACCCACCCCCCCTCCTTCCACAGGAGGTGATGAGCCACACACACCTACCTCCTCTGCGCACCAGCAGTCTTCCCCCTCCCACACAGCCACCAGCTCATCCGCCCCTGCCACCAGCCACACTTTCCTGAGACAGGCACAGCTGTTGCCGCAAGAGTTCTTCCGCAGTGGTCCATGGTCCTACCTGCGAGTTGCGGAGCGCAAAGAGTTCCCACTACCTCTAGAGGTGGGGATCTTCGTGGTTCGTAAGTCAAGGAGGGGCAAGGTCCATCTGCTAGCACCACCGGATGGACCAAACTACGCCTTTTCTCTCCAATCCTCTCACTCAGGGGAGTGGACGACTACACAGATTGAGGAGGAGTTGAAGAGTCAGGTGGCGGATCACATCTCCCAGTGGATGGGAGAGGAAGGATTAGCAATGTTTGCACAACAATGGCCACGCTGCATGATGGACATCAACTGGTGGGCTGGTGCCGAGGTCCCACACTTGAGCATTATCTTTCGAGCCCCTCCACAGTGGAGAGTTACGAGGGACGTGATCGAGTGGCCCCCGGCACGGACGGCCTGTTTCTACCAGTGTACAGAGTCGCGATTCTCAGCATGGCTAATAGATGCATTGATAGTACCACCTAGAGCATCTATCACCCCTATGGTCCGGCCGAGGGCCACCATAGGGGACTGGAGTTCACCATCCAAACCGGCGGCAAAGCGCACTTGCATGCCTCACAGTCTCTCCTCCTCATCAGCAGCATCCACACCGAACAGATGCCTGTTCGGTCAGTCACAAGTTTCCCCATGAGCTTACATCTTGCATCTTGGAATGTGAATAGTCTCCACTACAGTGGGGCACGTGGTTCCAAGAAGTTGATTGTTCGGCAGGAGTTGCAGCCTGCCCTTGCCGGACGGATCGACATCCTACTTCTGCAGGAGCACAAGCTCCCCATACCCAGGCTCAGCAGGTTGGGAAGGTACTTCCGGGCAGCTCGCACACTTACTGGGAGCACACCATAGATACCCACGATAGGAGTGGAGGCATATGCACCTCTATTGGCCCGAATCTCATTACCTGTGTACGAGACCACGGGATGATAGTGGCAGGAAGGTTTCTATGGATCAGATTGGATATTGGGGACTCGTGTATTGGAGTCCTGAATGTCTATGCCCCTACGGAGATTAGGGCACGCAACAAGTTCTGGGTGGAGATTGTGAGAAATGCGGGATCTAGAGCATGCCAAAACCGGAAGCTATGGAGGATGGAAAAAGAAGTGTAGACTCATGATGGAAAGGACACTGTTTGTTACACAAGTGAATTAGGTTCCAAGATTGAGACTTGGACTCATAAACACAATCTTGTGTATGTGGACAATGACATTGACACTTTACTGAAATGAAAAGAGTACTATCATTGCATTAAGAAAGGAAGCAAGTACAATGCTTTATAGGAAAGTAGGAAACTGCAGTAGGCACCATTGTGCATATGGGATAAGTTAGCCTGCATGTCCTTGACCCTGAGACTCCATACAAAGAGGCTGTTTGAGTGTGATTGCTGATTCTCAACACCCCTCCTCAATCACAACTAGAAAAGGCACAAAGTGTGTAGAGGCTGTAATGAGAACCACCTGCAAAGTGTGGGCATACCACAGACATGGCAAAACACCAGAGGCTGTCGCAGAAAAAGCTAAGTGTGGGTACCATAAACATGGTGGACATCCAGAGGCTGTAACAGGGGCCTCACAAAGTGTACAGGGACTGTAATGCCAAATTACATAAGGAGTTTACAAAGCTTATGGCAGGAAGCATTAGGGCAAGGAAAATACAAGGCTATTAAAACAGTCTATCAGAATTATGAGAGTACAAGGACTGATGAGTCTTGTCCTTCCGATCCTGGTGGTCTTCATCTTCATCTTCTTCTTCCTTTGCTCCATTTTCTTCTTCTTCTTTGACTGCGACTAGATAGGCCTTTTGGGATCTCTTTCTTGCGTGGCAGAACTTCTCGGTGTGTCCGGTCCTTTTGCAGAAGTCACAAAAGAGCTGATCCTTCTTGCCTTTGTACCTGTTGCCAACATATAATGCATGCTCATCTCTAGAGGTACTTGGTTCTTCTTTAGTTTTTAGCTTCTTTTCTTCTTCTAACAGTGATGCCTGGATATCAACAAGTTCAGGATTTGGCATGTTGATTAAAGTTGTTGATACATTATTATATTCAGGAGGCAAGCTCTTAAGTAGAACACCGATGCAAACATCTTCATCCATTTTAATGTTGATTCCTGCAAGTTGGGTTAGGAGTCCTTCCATGTAATTAAGATGTGTGGCAAGTGATGTGCTGGACTTCATTTCAAGCCTGAAGAATTCAATTAGGAGACCATACTTTGATGATTTAGATTGTGCACCGAACAGGGTGTCAAGTCTTTTCCATGTATCCTGTGAGGTCTCACAATTATCCACATGGTGGATATAACTGTCGTCTAGCGCCAGTTTGATAATGGCCTGAGCTCTGTCATCATTCTTTTGCCAAGTAGTTGCAAGGTCCGCGTCCCGAGGTTTCTTCTCTTTGCCATTTGTGATGGCCCAGAGACCCTTCTTCATCAGGATGAGCTTGATGCGGGTTTGCCAAGTGTGGAACCCGACTCCTTTGAATCGAGCATTTGGAGAGTCTTTTCCCATGTTAGATTTACGGGAACAGTAGCAAATCAACTTCAGACTTATTAGATTTGAGCAACAGAAGAATTGATTGAGAGACACAAGTGCTAAAAAACACTAACTGAGTGTCAATGAATACCAAATCTGCAAAAGTCTTTTACTCTTTTAAAATCCAAGTGATCTTCCCCTTCTTGATTTGATGCTGATGCCTTCAAATCTGAGTGACAGTACTTTAATGAACTTCAGAGAGTATTGCTCAGTGATTAAAATCACTGTTGATAACTTCAGTGAGAGAAACAGTGAAAAATGTCAAGATTTTGAAGCTTTGGCTATGGTGGAATTAGGGTTTCTGAGACAAGGGCCTGGTTTTTTGCTGATTGCAGGAGCTACAGTGGATCATTTTCAAAAATTTTTATATGCCTAGGAAGCTGATTTCATGGGCTACAAAAGCCCTATCATAATCGTCAAAATCGTGGACAATATGCAGCACGCAGGGGGCGCGAACAGAATCGGCGCAGTCTGGGGCAGCGACGTCGAATTTGTGCAATGCCAGAGCTGTAGCTTGCCAATGTGGTTGTTTGTTGTGCCAGGATGAAGCGCCTTGAGCAGAGGAACAACTCCCTAGAAGAAATCGTGGGCTGAAATGGCCTGGTTGAAGAGTTATGGAAGCTCCAAGTGAGGTAGGTCCTGTCTGGCTATGGCAGACACAGAGCAGAGATTGAGGATTTTCACAATGCTGAGCTCCAGATGGTCCAATGTCCTGGATTGATGTGATACAGGGAAGCTTTGTGAGTTGGGGAATACTTTTCCAGAAGGAAGCTCCAAGAGATTTGACCTGTGGAGTGAGATATAAGCAGCTCAATCTGACAGGGTGCTGCTGGCTATGGCTGCCATGGAAGCTTCAGTGAGAGTAGAGTTGGGAGATGAAGTCATGAGCTGACATTGAGCTAGACTGAGGTTGAAAGGAATCAAGCGAGGCTAGACAAGCAATGCCATGCCCAACTGGGCTCTGATACCATGTGAGAAATGCGGGATCTAGAGCATGGCAAAACCGGAAGCTATGGAGGATGGAAAAAGAAGTGTAGACTCATGATGGAAAGGACACTGTTTGTTACACAAGTGAATTAGGTTCCAAGATTGAGACTTGGACTCATAAACACAATCTTGTGTATGTGGACAATGACATTGACACTTTACTGAAATGAAAAGAGTACTATCATTGCATTAAGAAAGGAAGCAAGTACAATGCTTTATAGGAAAGTAGGAAACTGCAGTAGGCACCATTGTGCATATGGGATAAGTTAGCCTGCATGTCCTTGACCCTGAGACTCCATACAAAGAGGCTGTTTGAGTGTGAATGCTGATTCTCAACAGAGATCGCAGCTGGACTCCCAGAGGTGGACTCCTGGATTGTTAGAGGAGATTTCAACAACCTGGAGGCCTTGGAGGACTAGCAAGGCAGAGGCAGAAACTACTAGGGCATGGCTGAGGAGAAGCAAGAGGCATGGGAGGTCTTTTTGCTTGCAGTCGGAGCACGTGATGCATGGAAAGACCCTGCCTTCCACAGGAGGGAGAGGTCATTGGACTTCTCCTGGGGATACAGGGCCCAGGCAGCTAGGTGGAGTCATGCTGGAGCGGTTGACAAGTTTTATGTGGGAGAGTGGGGAGGCTTTCGTGGAGGCCAGATTGAGCAGTTGGCAGGCACAACGTTATCCGATCATTGCCCGGTTCTCCTGACACTTGACCCCCTAGCATCCGCCCTAGACGCATGATCCTGTCAGATCCCTGACTCGATCTATAGGAGGGAGGAGGTGACGAGATAGATAGAGCAGATTTGGACCAGACAGTGGGACAGGAGGGACCGGATAGCAGAGGAGATGGCAGAGGTCCTAGCCAAGTCAAGCAGAATCTGCCAAGAGGTAGCCATACAGGCCAGGCAGCAGTGCTGGGAGGAAGAGAGAGCACTCCGGCAAGTGGTGGGTCTTCAGGGGAAGACTTGGCGACTGGATCCCTATGTTTTTGGGAAAGAGCTCAAGGAGTGGCACCTTTGGATCTGGGAGGGCAGACCACTTGATGAGCTGGAGTGGGATCCAGGAGAGTGGCTATGGCCAGCCTCTGCGGTCGCCAAAAAGCCACCCAGGTTCCTAGAGTACACTACTAGGATTGGTAGATATGTACTGATGCAAGAGGATATGGACTGGGCGCCGTCACGCAGCAGGCATTGGGCGGAGCACAGCATCACGGAGCCCTTCCGACGGACCTTCTGGTACCACCTATGGGATAGCTAGAGGCCGAGGAGGGTGTCGTATTTTTTATGGCTGGTGGCACATGGAGGCTTGGTGGTGGGAAGCTAGCTTGCCTAGATGCAGAAGGAGGGAGGTTGTAAGCGCTGCACACAGCAGCCTCTGGAAACCCCAAAGCATTGCCTTTGGTCTTGTGAGGAGGTGTAGCTCGTGTTGAGAGGAGCATGCCGTATCCTTCGACGTATAGCGCCCAGCCTTGGGTGTATCTCATAGGGAGCTTTCTGTTGGCAGGCAATCAGCCAGGGCGGTCACATTTTATATGAGGCCGGGATACAGGACACGATATTCATGATCGAGGCAAGGTCATGCGCAGTGGTCGGTCTGGAGGCTCTACCCATCTGCCAGGTTTTTGGAGCCCACAGCAGACTGCTCGGAGGTATGGGAGATCATAGGGAGTCTTACTGGATGGCATATTTGGAAGGCGCGATGCCAGGTGGCTTTCGGCGGAGAAAGACTTTCAGCACATGCGACCTTAGTAGAGCTTTGGACCTCCATCATCCATTCCCTCCGCGGCCGATGGGGTTCAAGTGGAGGGTGAGTCCAGGGCTCGTCAGGAGCTCCGTGGTCACTTCATGCGTACCTGGGGGGCGGCCAGGGTTTGTTCTTTGTGATGCAAGCAGACAATCCCATTTGGAAATATACCCCTCCCCATGGCTTCTTGCCCCCATCCTCCCTAGACCACCTTGAGAGGCTTGTATACATGATGTACTGGTGACTTTGCTTCAGCTTCAGCTAGTCTGTTGAGCATGAGCACTCTGTTGTAATCATCTTTTTGAGTAATATAATCAGCCACATCTTACTTGCAAAAAAATTGAAACTTTTTTCCATGGCTTGCGTTACCAAAATGAGAAATGAAATATGAACTTAATGATTTAATTAACCTTCATTAAGATTTTTAATTAAAGTAAATTTTAATTCTAGTACCCTTAGCTCTTGGCATGGTATCCATTGCACCGACAGTGAAGAATTTGACACTGGGGCATCCAGTGGACAAGTGCGCGGCCCATGTGATACATAGCCAAGGCTAAAGAAACAAGGTGTAATGTGAAACTTTCCTTAAATTGAAAGTTTACACCTTAGAATTGAGTTACATTGAAAGTTTCGCCTAGTAAGTAACTCAATTAGAGCACTTAAGTTATTAAGCTCGTCCTAAACTAAAGTTTCACCCAGTGAGCAACTCACTTATGATTAATGACTAAGTCATTAATTAATTCTTAATCAAAAACCTGATATGATTAAGAAGCAACTGGTTACTCATTTGGAAAGCTTATCTCGGCTATTCGGGGCTTCTTCTCTCTCATTTTGGAGGAACCCAAGTTTAGAGATAGCCACTCTTCTCTTTCTCTGAAAATTGCAGATTTAAGCCATGGAATGAGCTTACAGCATAAATGGAGTATGATCAGCAGTCAATTTCTTTCCTCTTGACATGGGAATTTCATTGGGCAACCTCGTAACTCTATATACAGCAAGATATGCTGCTGTTATTTATCTAAGTATCAGAAAAGCAAGTTATGATAGCACTATGGACTAAGATCCTTTCTTCTTCTTTAAGATCTCAAGCCTAGTGGACCTTTTGGGCAATTTTGTCACAAAGAATGTGACATTCTCACAGTTTCATCGTGAGAAACCCCCCCCTTTTCCAATCCCCTCCATTTGAGAGAGAAACAGCATGGGACTGCATGTGTACTATGCACGAGAGTTATCTCCGCAAATGCTCCACAAAATTGGATTCAAATGCTTGCTGTCATTTTTTAAGGTTTGGCAAGTTAAAGAGTTCGGTTGCAGTTTTAAACACTCTACAACTGGTTCGAGGCCATTCTGCACCCACACATCGGGTGTGTCACAAGAAATCACTAAAATACAGCCATTTGTAACCAATTTTGAGCATATTTCTCTAATTCAAAGAAATACCAAAAAGGATGCTAAGCTTTTGGGCCAAGAACTGTCCATGTGTGGTGCAAGAGCACTCTAGCTCCAATTGTGTGTGGAGTTTTCTTGATGAATTTACTAATAAGCTGAATTAACTGTTTGCTAAAATGTGGTTTACTACCTTTTCGGCTTCCAAAGGCCGGTTTCAGCATGAAACATATATGCCTAATAAGGTCGTGTAGGCAACTAATAAGCATGGGCAGCATAATAGCATGTGCCACTTTAAAGCGGACATGAAAACACGAGGCCTAAGATTTCCAATGCAGAAAGTTGGCATCCAACTTTTGAGAAATCCATTGCAGCAACTATTCAGGCTGCACATCAACACCCAAAGGGTAGGCCAAATGCCAAGCAATATGACCACATGGAGCTCCTTCCCCCTTACCACCCCAATTGCTGTAAATTTGATTCCATGCAACGGAACAATGGCAATTTGGTGGCATTAATATGAAGGTCCGAAGCATGGCCAAACAAGTCCCAAACATCCAATGCTTTACAGAGGTGGTCCTTGTCAACTTTCAATATCATAAACATGTCATCAATCAATGCTTGCCCAATAAACGTTGATTTAAAGGAACGGACAAACTAGCCAACTGCCTAGTCTCCATAAGATGGGACAACATAGTGAGAATTGGATGGGTAGCAAGGGCAAGAAACAGAGAGCTGCGAGGATAGCCTTATTGGACCGATTTTTCCAGAATAAAGGGCTAAATAACACTGCCGTTCAGCATGACATACAAAGAGGCATGCTGCTAATAGTATATATCAGTCAAGACATACGTGGCCTGAACCCCATGGTTTGCCTAAGTTCTGCAAGAAAAGACCATTCCAAGTAATCAAAGGCCTTCTCCAAATCTAACTAGACAAGAACCACCTCTTGGTTGGAGTGCTGCACATAATCAATACATGGCACATTTAGTATTCCGTCAATTAGTAGTCTTGGCCCTCAATCCATTTGTCTAGTACACCACTAAGGACTTGACATCGAGCACACTGGGAGCAAGCATTGTCTTCATTTTCTAGAGTGAAGCCTAAGCATCTGGTATCACTTGTGCAACACTAATTGGGTTGCTACTGAGAGCCGCTTGTATGGAGTCCTTCAAGATGCACATGGGGAGTCCCACATGTCTGCAGACCAGACAGGATGCCTTGAGGGTCGTGACTCTGTCCTTCAAGACAAGCTCTGTGCCCTGCACAAAGCAGATGGGCAGGAAGGCATTGTCACTTCTTTTATTTTGGGTGGGTTTTCTTTGGGAGGGGGGTTTGGTGGTGGTTGGTTGTGGATGGGTGGGTGGGTGTGGGTCGGAAACCTGCATAAGAGCCCCCTGATTTGTGTATCCAAGAAGCTCCTGTGGCAGCCGAGGTGAGAAGGGGGCTATGTGGGGCTTGTGGGGGCAATCAATACAGGTGGAGATGGGGCAGTAGGCCGGCTGGAAGAACTGGGCAGAGCTGGCAGGCCAAGAACAGAGTGGGGAGCAGGCACAGGGTGGTGGGCTAAGCAAGGCAAGGTGGCAAGAAGACCTGGGCATAGGCACTATGGGGCAGACAACAGGGTAGCAGCAGGAAGGGAAGGCGGAAACAGCAAGATAGGCAATAGCGGGAGGTATGAAGGCAGCCTAGCAGCAGCATCGTCAAAAGTCAACCCTTTGCCTCAGCTCTCGCATATCAACATGAGGTCACTTCAGGTCACTGGATCTAGCATCCCCATACTATATCTCGATGTCATAAAACATCGGGCTAGACGTACTAGAACAATCATTTAAAAGCAAGAAGGCATGATCATGAAAAGTATGTGTCATGTATATACGAAGGCTAAAAGTTTAGAATGTGTATGTCTTTGCATGAAAGTTTCAAAGTGGGACTTTGATACTGTTTTGATATTGTACTAAAATGCGCTCTCATATGACACCATATTTGGGTCCCTAAATTTTAGGGGACTCCCAATCTGAATTTGTTTTGAAATTGTACTAAGCCCATATTCAGGGTCCCTAAATTTAAGGGAAGATCCCAAAAATTTTGAGGGAGATTCTACATATTATGTACTCATTCTGACACTACCCTTGATCCTCAGTGAGACTGTGTGTTTACAAACAAATTTAAAAAGACAAAATTATTTGAGTCTAGGAAGACAATAACCAGATGCCATTTACAATAAACAATCTGTGTGTGAGTGAAATTTTTGCAGGACAATTGGATCCCACACCACCTGTGAAACTTACCGATGCCAAACTTGAAAAAACTTGCACCAGAAATAAACTGGACTTACCATCCCCCATGATCCATCCATTGCCGTAGTATTTCAATGGGTGGTTGTGCACCATAAACTTCCAATGTTGGCATATTTAAATCATCAACAAAAACAATGCATTTTGTTCCAAACAGAGGCCCATAGACACCCTTTTTCCTTTTGTCAAGTTTAGTGTCAATTATATCCTGCAAAGGAGGAGAACGTGTTCACTATTACAGATATAAGAAGCTTATAGTATTATAGACATTGAAATGAATGCATTTCCAAGTGAAAGCTGTACATAAAAGAACATGGTGATTTTTGGAAGATTGCATTCTATAGCAAAAACTAATTGTTTTAAGATAAATTGCACATGCAAGCAACAAGACTCTCAGCAAAGTCATGGCACTATCTAGGAACTTCAGGAACTATGTAAATGGACTGATTTTCCTTACAGATCAAGCCAATCAGCTGAAAACTGCACATGCAAACAACAATAGTCTCAGCAAAGTCATGGCACTATCTAGGAACTTCAGGAACTATGTAAATGGACTGATTTTCCTTACAGATCAAGCCAATCAGCTGAAAACTGCACATGCAAGCAACAATAGTCTCAGCAAAGTCATGACCTTCTCTAGGAACTTTGGGAACTATCCAAATGGGCTGATTCTTCTTTATAGATCAAGATGATTGGTTTTGTTATCGACCAGCATACCCATTCTAAGTCACATGCTTTAAATTCTGACAAGGCACAACCTGAATGAGTAGTATCCTAATGACTTCTTTTGTTGATGCTCTCGATTAAAAGCTTGTGTTTTTCAGGAGGCATTCAATTCACGTATACAAAAATGTAATAATACCTGTGTCACATTTGCATTTGTTTGGGCTGAAAAGGTCATCATGATATTGCGATATAGACTTTTGTCGATATTCTCAGTTAACACTCGTTTTATATATGCAGTTTTCCCTGTAAGAAATATGCGAGAAAATAAGTTTCTGAATCTGTCAAGAGGTAGTACATTCATATTGAACATATGGCATTTCCACAGCTCCTAGAAGTATGTACTAAGTTGGATTTCATGAATAGTTTGAAAAGTTGATCTTGTCTGTTGAACATCTGACATGTGATTGACTATAGCCTCAATCACCCAGAGGTACTTACTAGGTTAGTTTCTATCTATCAATTGACAGCTGAATCTGGTGGTTCTAAATTATGTTTTTCTGAACCTATTGCAACTCAGCACCCCAGTCCTTGAGATTTCTCTTACTGCTGAACATGAATCACGAAGAGGTACCTGCATGAATCACGAAAAGGTACCTGCTAGTTTGGTTTCAGTATATCACTTGACAGCTGAATCTGGTTGTTCTAAGTTTTGTTTTCTGAACCTATTGTCTTATGGTTGAGGTCAACCCCATTGCCATCTTTAGGATAGGAGAAGAATAAATATTGGTCAGATGCTTAAGGCTAAGTCAAAGTAGCCCAAATTGCATCATAACAGACTTCACGTTCCAAGAAAACGAAATTGGCAAATATTTTGGGTGTTCCGTATTATTCATCCTCATTTGAGGAGATCCACTCAGTTTTTTAATGAACCATTTGGAAATCTCACAATCATATGGTTTTGTGTGACACTATCATTGATGCCTTCACTTTCTTCAGGAGATCTCTGCAGCAGTCCCTTTATGACTTCTAGAGACTCCAGGATATTGATAAGGACCAGCACTCTTTTTGTCATGTTTCTGATTTTGGCTAAGGCTCACACTGGACAACACCACCTTTGTACTATATGTATTACACAATTCTTACAATTCCATGGAAGAACAATAAGCATGGCAGAGTATACCATCAGTCAAGGCATATAAAGGCACATAATTTTTGTAGCATCTATTTGTCTCCAATGAAGGTGAAATTTTTGTGCACATTTCATACTTTAAGTTCAGGATTTTATATGAGTCTTACCACACTCACACAGTAGGTACGTACCTCTACACATTTTGATCTAGTACATCTCTTCAAAATTCTAGGATTGTCTTCATCATAAATAATTGAAGAACTAGCACAGAGCACAACTCTTTCGAGATGTTGCCTTTGGGACTGCCTTGCTATAGAGGAGCACTCTAAGCGGGCTAGTCTTTCAAGGTATAGACCATATCATGGTAGGGACCTTACTTGGGTCACATACAAAAGAAACGCCTATGGCTATGTTAATATTTAGAGGAATGTGTGTTTTTCATGATATCAAAGCTTAGTAGGCCATTGACAAATGGGAGCTGATTACCAGCATCGTAGCTTTGTATATCTTTAAAGCAGGATTCAGTCATGTCATTGAGTAGTAGAGCCTCTCCACTGTAAAGACACTCACCAAGATCTAGACGGAGATTATATTCACTTCTTCAAGGGAGCTGGGAAGGATCCACAAAGACCGAGTGCATCACAAGGAGAGAAGACTTTCAAATCTACTTCAGACCTGGGTTTGGGGCCCTAAACATTTGGCATTACATGCCATGCAGTTGGCCTTTTATACAGCCTATGTATGAGAAACTCTCTTATAAGATCACAGCTTGGGGAGTTGCCCTCCCTTGTGCTTATTTGTAGTTCTCCATTTATGGGTTTTTGTTGTGTACATTCACCTCAATTTCTTTTCTTTCAAAGAAGAGAAATTTTCCATAAATAAATCCCCTCAGCACAAAGTATCCCAAGGCAAAATACAATGTACAAAAGAGCCCTATAAGGGACTTCCATAACATAAAATATACACAACAAGGGTGTTGTCTATTACAACGCCCAAATGGTTACCAGTCAGGAGGTCTATAGTGCCATACTGTACCCACCTCAAAATGGAATTAAGTGCCAAAATCCAGGTCCTGATAAAAGCATCCCTCCTCCTCATGGTCTTCGAACTGTCTTATATCCTCTCCCATCTCCCACAAAGAGGATGGACAATCTGTGTCCAAATCCTGGAGACAGTCTCTACAGTGGATGTGTGCAATATATCTATAGCATGGTGCATCTGGCATTCTGTATGTACCAAGCCTTAAGACTAGCTATGAGCTCCCATCTGTGACTGTGCCCCTAGGTCCACACAGTCAGCAAGAAATCTGGCATGACAATCCTGCTCACAAGCTGCCCGGAGATGGGGGAAGCATGACACCCCTATACATTCTATCCCCAATGTAGCAATCGTAGAGTCTGCAGTGCCATGAAACACCAACCTAAGGCCTCTTCCCCAAACCTCTTGAGCCCTAGGGAAATCCCAAATGCAATGTCTTTGTGTCTCCTTTGGTTCCCCACACCTAACACAAGGGACACAATTTCTATCATGCCCCAGCCATGTACCAACTTCTAAACTATTCTGCTAGTAACGAAGGAAAGAGTGGCGTCTTTCTTGATCTAAAGCTGTCCTCCAATCTCCTTCAAATGTCAACGGGACAGGTGGTGATATACCTAAATAGTCCAATTTGTGTCCTCCAGTATCCTTCAAAGGTCAACAGGGACATGCAATGATATACCTATGTAGTCCAATGCTAACTCGCTGCTGGCATCGCGCTGATCCTGCCAATCAGTATTCTCCTCCCCAATCTAGTGATGCTCCCATAAAAGAGAATATCCATAGGTGTTTCTGCAAACGGACCTCTCCATACCCACTCCCTACATCCCACAGTAGTTTCTGAAGAGGCCTCCAGCATATCCAATGTCTCCATCCATCCATCATGCATGTCTCAAGGTCTAGGTCTAAGTACTAAGTCCTGTCAATGCGCCACAGGCCTGATCCTCTGAAGACAGCATCCTGTGAACTCCAACTCAGCCAAATCCTCCCTCGTTAGTCTGCAATCATCATGTATTGAGAAAATAATCTCTCTCTTCCCTGGTATAAGAAGTCAGTCCGCCACTTAGGAGGTATCCTGATTCACCTCCTTGATGCTCTCCATCATGTCTCTAGCCCCTTTGATGCCATGAAGTCTCTGCCTATATGCTTGGGCCAGTAGCTCAAGAAATGCAAACCACTCCACTATAGCAGCTATCTACAAAGAGAACCTCCCCCAAAGTAAACATGTCCTCTTTCTGATGTTGCGTTATCTATCTCTCCAAAGTAGCTACATGAAGAGAAGTGGCTGCCTCAACTTCTCTTCAACAGTAGCTAGGTCAATCTAGTGAAGTCATGTAGATAGTTATCCACAAGCCCGTATAACAGATGCAGTAAATTTGGCTCAAATCATTCCCAAGGCCTATAGTGTGGATGTGCTGAAATATCCAATGGCTGATAAGCTGCCATTGTGCTCCATAAGCAAGAAAAATGGTCTCTAATCTCCATAGCAGTCTTCCACGGCTCCTAGTTTGGAAGAAGGCACCTCACAATAAGCTCCACCATTAGTGCTCTACTCTAACTGTCTGGGTCAATGATCCCCAAGCCGCCCCTAGATTTGGGCATCTATCTCTCCAAAGTAGCTGCATGAAGAGAAGTGGCTGCCTCAACTTCTCTTCAACAGTAGCTAGGTCAATCTAGTGAAGTCATGTAGATAGGTATCCACAAGCTCGTATAACAGATGCAGTAAATTTGGCTCAAATCATTCCCAAGGCCTATAGTGTGGATGTGCTGAAATATCCAATGGCTGATAAGCTGCCATTGTGCTCCATAAGCAAGAAAAATGGTCTCTAATCTCCATAGCAGTCTTCCACGGCTCCTAGTTTGGAAGAAGGCCCCTCACAATAAGCTCCACCATTAGTGCTCTACTCTAACTGTCTGGGTCAATGATCCCCAAGCCGCCCCTAGATTTGGGCTGAATAATGAGATCCCAGGCTACCTTAGCCCTCACAAAACTATGATCTCCACCTGATCAAATGAAATGCTTGATGAGCCACTCACCTAGCCAATGCATGACCTAGAGAAGGCCCGACAAGAGATAATTATACACCACATAGTAACAAGCAAAACCTCATTAACCACTACCACCCTCCTTGCTAGTGATAATCTCATTGTGCTGCTCTAAGACAATAACTTTTGCCTTATGCTCAAGAGTAAGAGTCTCGACTGCTGCTCTAAGATGATATCAATGCCCACATGACAACCAAGGTATCTCACCGAAGAACCAAGGGGAACAAAAACCCAAATATCAATAGGATTTGTGCGAATTGATAAGACGCCTTGATGCTCTACAAAAAATCTCCATCACTGCTACGAAGGCTTTCTCTGCAAACTCTACATCCAATAACTCCTCAAACTCTAGGATGGGTAAGTCTGATGCCATGGTTACCTGTAGCTCTATCCCTAAAAAATGAGCTCATGACCTCTACTACAAATCAAAAGAGAAGAGGGGCAAGGGGGCATCCCTACTGCACCAAACTCTGCATGCTAAATCTGTCATTTCTAGAACAGCTGATAAAAACCCGATTGTACTACTCTTAAAAAACCTATTGTCAATAAGGGGCCATGCAGAAACTCTCAATCAACTCTATCACAGGTCTTCTAAAAATGGAGAAGTAGCACAATAAGGTCATGTCTCTTGGATCACTTAAGGGCTATGGATTCGCAAAAGGTAACAATATGTCCAGGATGTTATGCTCCTAAATAACACCCATCTAGGTAGGGTGAATGAGGGCTGCATAAGAAGAAATGGTTGTGACTGATGGCTTTAGCTAGGATCTTATGTGCAGTTCCAAGCCAAGAGATCGGTCTCCACTGAGCAATCTCCAAACTGTCCTACTGCCATTTTGGGATGAGGTGAATCAATCCCTCAAAAGCCTCTCTGGCATATCTTCAGAAGCCATAATCTCCTGAAATGCATTTCAAAGAGACTTGAGACTCATTTTGTAGTGTAACCAAGCACAAAAAAACTGAAGCCATTAGTATGCTCTCTGGATAGCATGAGGAATGTATAGACATTATTTTTCACGACTGTATAAGAAGAACACTAAAATACTTGGCATATGCAATGCAATAAGAATAACTTACCAGTTCCAGTTGGTCCAACTAGCATGACATGCTTCTGATGAGTTACTAAGAGTTGCAGCAGGAAGGAATAACGGGCGGTGTCAATGGTTGGTACAATGATGTCATTGAATTCAGTGTCAGCGGGAGAAGCCCTTTTATCAACTGTTTCCATCCAATCTTTCCAGCATGTTTCGGATTTTACAAAAGTAAAGCTGTACACCAAGCCAGTTGTGGGAAATGGTAAAGCAAACACAAAATCTGGCTTTTGTATTCTGAGACCAGCACTAAGCTGATATCCAAGGTTCTCATCTTGAGCTAGTAATTTGCGGAAAAAAATATCAAACTTGTCCTTACTATCTGCATCTAAAACTCCTCCAATGGACCAAACCAATGATAGAGCAAATAAGCAGTGAATCCAAATTTCCAAATCCTTCCCATGAGGCAATGCTATAGAATCAGGTGTCGCTGACATATTTGTAGAAGTACTGGGTGCTCTAAATTCATCTAGGAAACTCTCATACATATTCAAACAGCATTGGACTAGGTTGATACTAGACGTGGGTATAATCTCCTTGCAATGCTTCTTTACAAACTGAACACAGGGTTCTAACAGCCAGTTGATTAATGCATCAACTAAGCTCAAGTTTTCTGTAATTTGAGGAAACTTCTCTGGCAAAAGTTTCATCCAAGAGTCCTTTAGTGGAATCCAACCTATTTGACTTGGTTCTGTGTATACCATACCACATCTGCTTACTGTTGCTGGTGATGCTGCAGCAAGATCTTGGACTTCAAATATTAAGTTCATAGCTGATGTCATTTGTATGATTTCGCCACTCATTAAACAGAGTTTCTTGTTGTCATCTAAGACAGTGTTCATGTTTTCTATCCACACCTGAAGCAGCAGCATAGAGACGTAGCAATGAGCTGGCATTTTGAGGAATTTCAAAGAAAGGGAGTACAAGTTACTCACAGTGTACCTTTTTTCTTTTTGAAGTTTTTGCCAAGGAGTTAATTAGAGTTTCTTCTCTTCTTTAGGAGAAAAAATGTCACTTGTGTGTGATTTCTCTCATCCCTATATGATGTCATGGAATAATGAATTATTTTCTTGTTTATCTTTTTGTGCGTGTACTTTTACATAGGGAAGTTTTGGCCAAGGAGTTTATTACTGTTTCTTCTCTTCTTTAGGAGAAAAAACGTCACTTGTGTGTGATTTCTCTCATCCATGTAGAATGCCAGCAACCCCCTTTGTTGGCACAGTCTTCTATGGTGAGTTCCACAACACTGACCTGGGATCCAACACCTCCAACTCCATCAACTAGCCTGGTATCTATTGCAGCATCACTATGGTCAGGCTCAGTAATTCTCCTTGTGCAACTCCATCGCAGGTTCTTCCTAGATCAGTTCCTTTGGTCTGTTTGACTCCATTGCCATTGTTTGATAAAGTTCCATAATTAGATGATTGCAACCAGTTTTCCATGATTCATAATCAACTAGACCATGCATCTCCAATAATTTATTGATGTCTCCCCACCTCTCTCTCTCACTCTTGCACTAACTTCAGATATGCATAATCCTATCTTGACATTGTTGTGAGTTTACCATAACAAGATCTACAAGCATGACACCCTCCCCTTCCTCCCCCGCGCCCCCCCCCCCCCCCCCACCACAAAAAAAAGGGAAGGAAAAACAACACTTTCTTGCATAAACAATGTCTTCGAAGTCCTTGATGTGCATCTTTGAAATTGTGATAGTCAACCACTCTTCATGTTCACATTGATCGGCAACAAATGCTAGTCTAATACACTATCATTTTGTAGCATTGAAACAGAAAACCACTTCATAAAGTGCATATTCTGGCCATCACTGCTAGGTCATTAGCAAATGGTTTTTGAATGTCCAGGACTGCTGTATATACCCTGATCTCCACTGATTAATTGACACAGTCTGCCTAGTATGCTTTAATAGCCCAAGTAATATATAGTTTCGCATCTGAAACATGTGGTCATTACAGACCTTATTTTAGCTGCACAATATCTTCATTGTGCATAGAGGTGACTAGTGGTTTTTCAGTCAAATGCAACTTAAATCAGGAAAAGTAAGTTTTATTTTAAAGCTGGCTAATTTGTTGGATAATGTCCAGACTTCTAGTTTGGGCGTGTACATATTTGCACCTACCAGAAGAATCAGCTCAGGTGAGTCTTAAAAGTCAGTATTTCACAAGATTAACTGGACAAATGAAAAATTGGAAGGACATCCTTTGGCCAAAAACCTGCAACTGTGTCTTCTCTCTGACTGTTCTTCTGCTTCATGCTCAACTTCTAGCCATATGGCCTAGTATCATAGGTGCGTTTAAGGAGAAAAAACACATGTAACAGGTTGATTTAGAAGGACTTGCATGACAGCAAGCAATAAGTTTCTTACTGCATCCACAGGACCATCAAATATGATCCATTTCCGATCTGGTGTGACATCAACAGCAGCATTCCGAAAGCTTTTGGCTAAAACACCATCAGTCCACTCATGAGAGATGGGATCAAATTGTCCATACAGCTGGCCAATGTACACAGCCTTGGGATTGATGATAAAACACTTTGTCACATTCTCCATTTTCCCTGAGTTGCACAGCTCAGTGAGGGCTGCTGCCAAAACTCTGTAAGTTTCTGTTTTAGCACCATAAGAAAAGCCTACAAGCATAAGACCATGCCTGACAAGAATCATTTCATACAGCTGAAAGATCTGCAAAAAAGGGTTCACATCAGCAAGTGAGAAATTTTAAAAGATTGCATTCTACAATACACAGGCATATTCACGTACCTTCTCTAAAAAGGCAGGTGTTGGCTGGAGATTACGTTTTGCACAGACAGAAACAATGGCTTCTTGCATCATCCTATAGTCAGGTGCTGGTAGGATAACTCCAGGAAATAAATCCAATAGGATTCCTTCAAATAAAGGGATATCGTGAGCAAGGAACTTGGGGAGATTCACATCTGTCAGTGACTTGAGCATAAGAACAGCCTCCGCCTCATCTGGATATTTTTGCTTAACAGCACCGGCTGCTCGCAATACTGATATGACAGCCCTCATTCCATAATCATAATGATTTTGGCTGGACAACTGCTCACTGCCATAAGATAAAACAGCAAAGTGTAAATAATCAAATATGAAAAATCTGAAGTTACAATAAACTTCTTATTGAAAGAAGGAATTTCAAGTTTCCTTCATTAAGATCTCAAAGACAAACAACATTCTTATGTAAGATACATAAAACACTCTTGGGACCCACGAGTATGAAACCATGATTCTAGCATATGTATCTTCCCACTCTAATACACACATTTCAATTACCAATCATTATAAAAAGGCCAACTATGTCCATCACTTCACATTAACATATTCACATTAGGAGAAACGTCCAGAAGCCAAAAGTATTGCATCCATAAAATCATTTTTGCTGAATGTCATTTTAGCATGCCCCTTGTATGGTGAATTCCAACAAGAGTACAAAAGATGCTTGAGAAGCAAATATAACTTTAATATTCTTTGTAGATTATCAGACAGACAACATCCTAAACATACTTCATAGTTTACTCACCTACAAAGTCGATATGTGGCCACAAGCTTTCTGGCAAGCTCTCGGGCTTGGAGGTAGCCAAAAGAGTACAATGTTATTTCAGAAATCAATGCATAGTCAGGAACCATCATAGCAACAGTGCGAAACAGTGCCTTAAGATTGTCAGGTAGTTCAGAGCGGCCAGCATAACCAGGGTTCATGGTAATAAAAACACTACATGTAGGGCATAAAGATAGTTTCACACCCTCAAAGTCAAAGGTCTTCATATGTGCAGCTTTTGCTCGTTGGATTGTCAAAATTTGCTGAGCAATGACACTAAGCACCTGGAAGTTCATTCACAACACTGAACACAAAGGCAAAACAAGAACGAGGGTTCGATGAAATTTGTTAAGAGCTTTATCAAGCCAAATACCTCAAGGTCAATACGGTTAAATTCATCAAAACAAGCCCATGCACCAGAGCTTGCCAGACCCTTGAAGAATTTCCCCATGGCTAGATAATCTAGACCATCAGAACAATTGAAAACCACACATTGCATTGCAATTGCTTTAGCCAGGTCCTTTGTTGTTTCAGTTTTACCTGTTCCTGTTCACATACAAAGAAAATGCATAACACTTCAGACTTCTCAAAAAATCTGAGTATCATAATTTCTTAATGTGAAAAGAGATTAGTGCCACTAAGTTAGAAAATGCCTTGCTTCCAAACTACAAAGGTCAAAGAGAGAAATAATCTACTAATGCCCAGAGTGTGGTGAAAAGCTTCTTTTGATCTACTGTTTAATTGATTTTATGTCAAATACGTTCCTTTAAAGGATGTTCAATGCATCCTTTTTTTCCCAAAAAGAGAAGAACTCATTAAAAGAACTCTCAGTGAGAATTATCACCAAGCTAAATGACAAAGTACAAGATTCCTTATCAAGGTGTACAATCTGTTGAGCTAAAATATGCATTAATTGCTGATTAGCCTCTTAAACAGCCCCAAAACACACTAAAAAAATGCTCTTTTAGAGTAAAGCCCTAAAACAAGGAGTGGTTCGAGAGAGTTCAATGGAAACCCTAATTTTTGGGGCGCCCTTCCACATCTATAAATAGACAGGCTGCCCCCATTCAGCCTTATTCCGTCTGTGCAGGTTTCTCGCTCCACGTGCAGATTTCAGCCATCAGCCTCCTCTCACGTGGCTATCGAGCCCTCGAGACTGCTGCCACTCCATGCGTGTTTGCTCCTACTGCCGGCGCCTTCATCCCTACTGACGTCATTTGCTGGCGATATCATCATCTGCTGCGATCTAATCATCCAGTCATCGCTAGCCACATTAGACACTATTTCAGCCTGTTGTTTACAGCAAACTGTGCACAGTTTCCAGCCCCTAATCGGTGGTACACTGCTGCATTTACCAGTTTCCAGCCTCCAGATTGCTCCGTTAGTCTGCTGCCATTCACTATTCAGCACTCCTACACTCCGACTGGTGGTCACACACTTGGGATTCGTCTCCGGTGAATATCACACTCTGACATTGCTCTGCCCTTGAGCACATTGTACACTCTTACATTCATTTACAGTATTCATTCACTTCAGAGTTGTGTTCTCTCTCTCCCTTCTTCTATTTGTGTTTAAGTTTCTATGTTTGAGTTTTGAGTTTTACGTTTAGGGTTTGAGTTTTGCCCTCTGTGTCTATGTCTATCTCTTTGTGTTTCTGTCGTGGTTGTACACTCTGTGTGTCCTCAATGCAAACCCTAGCAGCTTTCTTCACATGGTATCAGAGCAGGTGCTCTTGTAACGAGTATCCTGCAGATATTATGGAGAGCTAGTCTTTGTGCGAGGCTCACAATATGACTTGTAACCAAATCACAATGTCCTTGACACCTTCTACTCCAGTTGTTATGATGTCTTATCAAGATTTTCCATCATTGGAGGCCCCGAGATGGCATTATGGACTCGGTGAGGAGGACGGCACTCCACTTTCACCTTCATCTTCTTCTACTCCTATTCCAGATTTCACTAACATGAAAGAGGAGGACTTTGAGGAGTACTATCGCAACAAATACAGTGATGTTTACACCCCTACCACCAGTTTTGCTACCACATCCAGACCGGTCGCGGTGAGGCTAGCTACCTCGCTAACAATGGAGGACATACGGCATTCGGAACGTCTGGTGATCCATCTTCATCATCTCAGCCAGGTCCAATGTCAAGTTTGTACAATTCTTTTGTGTTGTATGAATCAAAACCCTCGCCTATTTCTTCTTTTGAGGTACAGGATCCGAATGGCTTTGCGTATGTGAACTTCAATAGAGGGGGCTCACGAAGCAAACGGAATTCAAGTACATCTACAGCTTCTATTTCATTTGAGCATATCACACACACTTCTCACTTCCCTCCCATCCCACCCTCTTCTATATCACATTTTGATCACCTCTCATCATCTTTCCAAAACCTTGGATTACACTCCACATTTGCATCACACACCCTAGGGGTTGGATCTTCCATCTCCGCTCCTAGCACCTTTTCCTTCACCCCATTCTCTACCTCTTTGCACCATGGTACTCATTAGGGGGAATGTCACCCTTTAACATAGTGCCTCTCACCTTTCAGCAAATGAGCACACCCATAACTCCTGGGTCGACTATGATGGGTATCACCCTCACTATCCCCAACTTCACATCTCCCATGACCACTCATACGCAGGGGTTTCCATCCTCAGTTTATGGTGCATCTTCACACTCTCCTTGGGTTACACCTACGCAGGGATTCCCATCTTCTGCTACCCGTGTTCCCGTCCCACCTCCTTGGGTTTCTCATGTGGCTACCATGCCCATGCCTAGTCAGCCCATCCCTACCTATGGATCCACCTTGCACACTACCCGCATGCCTGGTGGGCACTCTAGGGCCCATTCCCAAGTGTACTCCACTCCACCATCCTACCCACACTACCCTTTTTCGCACTATCCATCTCCGAGTACTACCACTCCTATTGCAACAGCCAAGAATGCCTTCACGGATAAGACACATTTTAAGGAGTTAAATTTCACCACTTGGTCTAATTTCATGCAACAAGTGCTTGAGTCTCAGGGTCTTTGGAACCTCGTCATTGGTCTAGAGCCTATGCCAAACCCTCGACTAGCTCACCCTGATTACATCTGTCAATGGAGAGTCCGTAATGCCATAGCCAATGTTAAGCTGATGCAAGGATTGCTTCCTGAGTTTCATTATCAGTTGCAACACTTCCCACTCGCGGCAAAGCGTTGGAGTCACCTTCTTGACCACTATGCAGCTCATGGTCCTACTCCTCACATCAATCTCGACTTTGAGCTTCAAGAGTTCTCTATTAAGGAAGGGGATGATCTGAAAGACAAGCTGGCTAAGTATAGGCAGTTACTTGCTGAGTTCACCACTACTAGCTCTCCAAAGTCAGATGACGATCAGGTTACATTCTTCTTGAATAAGTTGCCCGAAAATTACTTCAATTTCATTCAACACATCATCTCCCAACCTCGATTGCCAACCTTCTACGAGTTTGAGTGCAAGTTCTTGTGTTACGCAAGGCTGCATGATCAAGTCCACAAGAAATCCTCATCACAGCCTTATTCAGAGCAGAGGGGGTTGGTTGCCTCTTCTTCAGGGAGGGAAAACCACCAGTGGCAAGAACTCGCAAGATGCGAAGGCAACTCAATCAAAGGATGACTCCTCTTCCTCAGATGGAACCAAAGAATCTAGACCTATCTGGCAGCAACTCCCTAAGAAAAACCGATTTTGCACGCACAGCCAGAGAGCAGGCCATGTGGACAAGGAGTGTCGCTCCAAGGCCCAAGGTCTTCCGCCTAAAAAACCTCAGCAAACCGCTGCGACTACACAATCCAATGGGGCTACGCCTTCCACTCCTGCTTCATTTGCTCCTTCAGCACCCGTCGTTGCTGCTAGACATGTGGCTCAAGTATAGCCTTAGCAGCCCATGTCTTTCACTACCCTTGACTGACTAGCTGATTGGTTTGCAGGTTCCGATCCCGTTGCACTTCATGCATCTATCTCACTTCCTCTCCACTTTGTCAAGTGTTCCCTTGGCAGAGCCCTGCTACTGGATATACGCGATGGTGGCCACCTTCTTAGACTAGTATGTCTCTAGGTCCTTTCAGATACCCTAGGTCAGTCTAGCATTCATTTTTCACACTCTTAGAATCGGCCCCATAGGATTCATTGTCCTTAGCTTTTCCATTCTTTTGTCTTCCGCTGCATTTACTCGCACACATACACATTCATTGCATTTATTTTGAGTTAGATTTTCGTTCTGTTATGTTTTAATTTGGAGCATCTCACCACTAACCTCTGTGTTTGTAGATTCTCATCTCTTTTGCAGGGTTTTGTCTTACAGTGTAATGCTAACTTGCAGATTGCTTTGGTCCTACCTGGGCTAGAGACGTGGCTACGTACCGTTCCTTTCATGGTTTCATCATCCTAGGAGCGCTTGCTCTTCTTTCAGCATGGCAGGTTTCCCTCCCAAGGCAGATCGTGCAACATCTCTATCAATGCTATCATGGCGGTGCCTTCTACCTTGCTCTTCATCAACTTCATCTTCTTTCAATCCTTATGGTTCTCAACACCATATGAAGACCGACATCATGCTCCTCTTCCTTTTTCGGCATCTACATCCAGGTTGAGAGGGGGTTCCTTACAGGCTTCAGCACTTTGTCTTCGACATTGGCTTCTTCCCCCCCCCCCCCCTCCCCCATTGTACCTTACCCTTTGCATTGCATGATTTCATCATCTTTATACTAGGGCACTTGGGCAAGTAAACAATTTCCCCATGAGAGACACTGTCTAAGTGGCACCTGCTGCATGAGCATTCTTCAGCATGTAGCATAGTTTGCATCTCATTGTGCAGAGCACCACTTGAGCGGATCCTAAGCTGTTTCCACCGGCAGCTGTTGTTACCACACCACCATCCTCCATCACATGGATACCTCATCATCTATTTTTCCTCGTCATCAACACCCTGAGTGGATAGGTTAGCTTGTATTGTTTTGTGATGTGTTGGGTATACCCTCTCTACTCCCATCTTCTAGGTCACTATTACTCAATCGGCCGCATCCCATAAAATTTACCTCACTTATTCAACAAAAAAAAAAGTTCCATGTGGTTCCATCCGCCTTTGTAGGGCTTGGTAGGCCACTAGGCAACCGACATGCACCCTTTGTCCGATGCCCTGTCCTCTTTGGGGTGACTACTTCGATTCCCTTGGTAAGAGAACCATCGCCTCTATAGTCTTGGTAGGCCACTGGGCAGCCGACGTGCACCCTTTATCCGATGCCATGGGTGCTTTGGGATGGTACGCCTTGGGATCAATAAACATCACAGAGGTTGGCCTAACCTTTCGGCTCAATTTTGGGTTTGAGAGGGGGTGTTGAGCTAAAATATGCATTACTTGCTAATTAACATCTTAAACAGCCCCAAAACACACTAAAAAATGCTCTTTTAGAGTGAAACCCTAAAACAGGGAGCGGTTCGAGAGAGTTCGGTGGAAACCCTAAAACAAGGAGCAGTTCAAGAGAGTTCAATGGAAACCCTAATTTTTGGGGTGCCCTTCCACATCTATAAAAAGACAGGCTGCCCCCATTCAGCCTTATTCCATCTGTGCAGGTTTCTCGCTCCACGTGCAGATTTCAGCCAATAGCCTCCTCCCACGTGGCTGTCCAGCCCTCGGGATTGCTGCCACTCCATGCGTGTTTGCTCCTGCTGTTGGCGCCTTTATCCATGCTGACGTTAGTTGCTGGTGACATCATCATTTGCTGCGATCTGATCATCCAATCATCGCTAGCCACATCAGACACTGTTTCAGCATGCTGTTTACAGCAGTCTGTTTAGAACAGACTGTGCACAGTTTCCAGCCCCTGATCTATGGTACACTACTGCGATTACCAGTTTCCAGCCTCCAAAGTACTGCCTTTTGGTGACCAGCCTGCTGCCATTCACTATTCAACACTCCTACACTCTGGCTGGTGGTCCAGACTTGGGATCCATCTCTAATGGACGTCACGCTCCGAGATTGCTCTGCCCTTGAGCACACTGTACACTCTTACATTCATTTACAGAATTCATTCACTTCAGAGTTGTGTTCTCTCTCTCCCTTCTTCTATTTGTGTTTGAGTTTCTATGTTTGAGTTTTGAGTTTTGTATTTAGGGTTTGAGTTTTTGAGTTTTGCGTTTAGGGTTTAAGTTTTGAGTTTGCGTTTAGGGTTTGAGTTTTTCCCTATGTATCTGTGTCTCTTTATGTTTCTATTGTGGTCATACACTCTGTGTGTCCTCAGTGCAAACCCCAGCAGTTTTCTTCACACAATCATCTCAAGGAAACCACGGAAACTACTACTCCTTAGTTATCTACACCAATAAGGTGTCAAGTATGGCTAAGTAAATAACGATTATGGTGGGCTGTAATACTGAATCATGTAGGGGGCTGCTAGGTGGAAGAAAGTGCATGTCTCCCAAGCACCACCTAAAGCCTCTTGCTCATATGAATGGGTTCTCCCTGCACCCTCTTCCCATCTACCTCTGATTTCTTCAAATGCAAGCAAATGTCTCAACAGTAAAGATATTCTGCTGCTCTATCAGTTCACTACAACTTTCTCTTTAAATGTACAATGCAATGATGCTGTAAATTATCCACAGTCTGAGAAAAGTCCAGAATGGAGACAATGCACTGTTGCCAGCATAATATCCGATAAGACGCGCTCCCCTGAAAGTCCTCATGTCCACAAGCAAGTCCTCTGTCTGTGACCCGTGCTATTGCTTACCAAGTTAGTCATTTGCACTGAATATCATGGAATACCAATCTGAGGTCTCTCCTAAGCATCAAGGCAGTCCCAAATATAGTATCTTCGAGCCTCCTTGGCCAGCCTGCATTCAGGACAAGCAACTAGGCATCTGCATTTTTTTTCTTCTTTTCAAGTAGCCAATTAGTAAGGTTGTACCCGCTCACGCTCCGCCCCACTTGCAGCTCCGCCTGCCTCGCTCGAGCCTGCCTGCTCGCAACCGCTCGACCGTGTTAGCGTCATCACATCTGTGTCTCACCAAGCTCCTTCCTCTACATCAACAATCGTCCACCATCGACCTGTTGTGGCGGCTCCATCCTCTGCCTCACACACGAAAAGACCTCCCCAGTCGACCTGCTCTTGTGCCTCCATCCTATGCTGCATGTTCGTCTGCTCCATTGATTGCTTCTCCTCTGCAAGTTCAGAAAGAGTTGCTTGCATCTACGGAGACGTGATAACACTAGCAATCATTGCTCCCTCCGTCTGCAGCAACATTCCCCTTAGTATCACACCAGCTAGCTCAGTAGGTCCTCAGCAATGACGCGCAATGGAAGCCTCTGGTCAAACGCCGGTGCATTCTGCGAGTGCCCCTGACTCAAACACCTTGTGCGTCGTCCTTTCTGAGGAACAGCTCCTTTTTGTCCGTGCCACAAAGCTAGAACTAAAAGAAACAACAATCTTTGGACAGGTCGTATGACACTCTCTATCTAGAGCCCAGCTTCGGGATTGGCTTCACTCCACGCTATGCATAGGCAAAACGCAGATTGTGGAGACAGTTCTCATGGGTCAGGGGATCTTCATGGTTCGACTCACCTCCGCAGATGTAGCCCGTGAGCTACTGGATAGCTCACCTTATGCCTCCACATAGGGGGTCGTCTATATGGTTGCCTGGTATAGTGACTTCACAGTGGAGGAATTCGCACTCCACAACAAGTTTCCTAGACACCCGGTCACCCTTCTATTCTCGAGACTAGTGGTGAAGTATCGTCAATTAGTAGATGACTTTGGCCGGCTTTTCACCACAGTTTTTTCTCCCTCCTCTACGGATGCAGTGACAGCCTGTAGGAGTCCTGCAAGTACGGGTGCTTGTGAAAGATATAAAGAACATACCTAAGTTTCTTGAGATTGAGGCAAGCAGACACTCTTTCACGCAACAAATTATTGTGATAGAACACCATGGTCAATGCATGTGATGCCATGACTTTGGGCATCAGGCAACATATTGCATGCATTTCGGAGCTAAGGCAGCTCAGCCGACAGACCCACAGGTGGATGCTGACGGTTTTACACGGGTCTAGTGACGACAAAGAGGGAGACGGCAATGGGGGCCTCAACTAGCCCCTCAGACACAGCCACGATAGCAAAGAGCAAGAGGGCAGGCGACGGGCCCCCGTCAGAGCACCTCGCAGCAACCCCCCACTCGTCCCACCCAGTAGGATCACAAGCCTCCACCCCCACCACCCACTAAGGCATCACAACCCACCCCACCGGAGATTCCCTAGTCCCCCATGCCCACCCCCTTCACATGGATTGCCCCCCGACCCTATCCCCACAACCCCCCCCCCCTTTGGGCCCACTTACCCCCCTCACACTCGCCTCATACTTCTGATCACCCTACCATCCCTCACTCTTCCTCTTTCCCACCATCTCCCCCGCTGATCAGTCCCCCCTGATCCTCACCCAGTACATGTGTCCCCCCCCCCCACCCATTTCCCCCCTTTCCACAGGGGGCGACAAGCCTCACATGCCCATATCTTCTCCTCGCCCAATAGCCCAACCCCCCATACAGCCACTAGCTCATCTGGCCCAACCGCCCATCACACTTTCCCTCTCAACAGGCACAGTTGCTCCCACGAGTTTTTTCGCAGTGGTTCGTGGTCCTATTTGAGAGTTGCAGAGCACGGAGAGTTTCCACTACCTCTGGAGGTGTGGATCTTCGTGGTCTCAAAGTCAAGGAGCGGAAAGGTCCATTTACTAGCACCACTGGATTGACCCAACTATGCTTTCTTCTTTCAAACCTCTCATTCAGGGGACTAGACGATCACACAGATAGAGGAGGAAGTGAGGGGCCAGGTTGCAGACCGCATCTCCCAGTGGATGGATGAAGGAGGGCTAGCACTCTTTTCCCAACAGTGGCCAAGGTGCATGATGACATTAACCGGTGGGCTGGAGCCGAGGTCCCACATCTGAGCATTATTTTTCAAGCCCCTACCCAATGGAGCTCACCCATGGATGTGATCGAGTGGCCCACACAGGCTGCCCGCTTCTACCAATGCACAAAGTCACACCTCTCAGCATGGCTAATAGATGCCCTAGTGGTACAGCCTGGAGCATCTATCACCCCCATGGTCTGCCCGAGAGCCACCATGGGGGAATGGAGTTCACTTTCCAAGCCTGCGGCCAAGCGCATTCACCTGTCCCATAGCTCTTCCTCTTCATCAGCAGTTTCCACACCAAACACATGCCTGTTCGGTCAATCACAAGATTCCCCACGAGTCTACACCTAACATCCTGGAACGTGAATAGCCTCCACTACAATGGGGCACGTGGTTCCAGGAAATTGATTGTTCGGCAGAATCTGTAGTGCCCTCGCCAGACGGATCGACATCTTACTTCTTCAGGAGCACAAGCTCAACCCCTCCCAAGCCCATCGGGTGGAGAAGGTACTTCCAGAGGCAGCTCACACACCTACTGGGAGTACTCCATCCGTGCCCACTGCAAGAGTGGAGACATACGCACCCCTATTGGTCCAAGCATTATGTAAATAAATACCCTAACACAGAAATATAAACAGAAACCGTATGACAAAGCACAAACTCATTAAAGAACATAGTTAGGGTTAGGGTAACTCAGAGACAATGAACACAATGAATGAATAAAGTGATATGACTACTGAATATACGATGCTCATGCAGCAAACACACTATGATGTGAATGAATATTGTACCTCGAACTTCTATATCTCAAGGATCAGGGCAGGGGTAATGAGCTGGAAAGTGTGTTGTACTCTGAACGGATCCCGAATCGCAGCAAGGCAGACTCCGGATTGTCGAACACCAGCAAACGCAACAGTGAGAAGCTGGATCTCCCGAATCATTGACAGTCTTGGGCTCCTCTTACTGGAGCTATGCCACCATAAACGCACCTTTAACAAATCCATGAGCAGACACATGAAGCCACACACTAGCACACACTTGTGGAATTCTACAAAGCATCCACTATTTTCACCCCCCCCCCCCCCCCCCATAGAGCCCTCATCAAACCAACTAGCAGTCCCACCACGGGGGACCACCCTAGACAGAGCCACCACAGAGAGATTCTCACCCATCGCCCACGCCCAGTTGGTCCACGCTCTCGCAAGAGGCATCATCTACAAATACAGAGGATACTACATCGTCATCAAGGGACCATACCTTGCCGCTTCAGCCTCTCTATGCTAGATACACCCCATGAGGGATATCTTCAGAAGTGAGGGCTTCCTACGCAATTCCACATTGTATCTAGGTTAGACATCATTTTGTACTCATCACCTATGCATTGTTTACTATCTATCTTCCATTTAGTTAGTCATAGCATTAGATGACAACTATTTTGGGACTTGGGAAATTCCTTGACTTTTCAGATGTAACATTTTGTCTCATAGACTAATTTTTCCTTTCGTAGATGCTAATATAACTCTCTCTCTCTCTCTTTACTAGATAGAGCTCTATGTTTTACACATAGCCATAGTTAATTTCCTTTCTTATTTTGCTTTGTGCTACATATTTTGCCCAGACAGTTTGTACCATCATACACGACTGTAACTCATGGTCTCATAGGTCATTTTGGCCTTTTGTAGACGTTAATATATCATTTCATTTCTCTCTCTCTCTTTTTTTGTGAAGATAATTGAATTAAGTAATAAATATTTACATCAAACCATCAAGTCAACATTGAAAATAACAAACATGAAGGAAAGTCTACAATAACTCTAACACAAAAATGTCACACTAAAACTACAGCTGGTGTGGAGCGAATAGTATCCAGCCAAGGAGCAGCAATATCGGGAAGAACCAGATCAACAGACACCATAAAGTTGATTTGCCACAACACTAAACCCCAAATTCGGGCCACACGACCATGATTTTCCTTTTTGCAAATAAAATGTGGCTGATTATATTACTCAAAGAAACTGATTACAACGGAGTGCTCATGCTCAACAGACTAGCTGGAGCTGATGCAGAAACACATATACATCATGTATACAAGTCTCTCAGGGAGGTCTAGGGGGGATGGGGGAAAGAAGCCATTGGGGGGGGGGGGGAGGCGGCCGGGGGAGGGGTATCGCCATCTGGGGATGTCTGCCTGCATCACGAAAAATAGGTCCTGGCCACCCCACGTATGCATGAAATGACCACGGAGCTCTTGACAAGCCCTAGACTCGCCTTGCACTTGATCCCAACGGCCGTGGAGGGAGTGGAAGATGGAGGTCAGAAGCTTAGCTAGGGTTGCCTGTGCTGAAGCAAGCGGAAGACCCCCAATCATCACTCTCCAAAGAAAGACTTTATATTTAAAGGGTGTCTTGTTCAACCAGCCCTCCATCACAGTTGCCCTCCACCATGACCGGGATTTACGCAATCCCCATAAAGCATTCGCTTTAGGAACTAGCCATTGATGATCTTTGATCAGAAGATGATACACTTGGTTAGCAGAAGCTTTGCTCAAATTCAGCCGGCCTTGTAGGTCCCAATCCTGCCAGGGATGATCCGAAGCAAGAGCAGGAAAGGGTTGTCTGCTCTGGAGCACCGTCAAAAGCCGTTCCCATAAAGGCCTATATCCACGAGGGATCCTGAAAAGCCTCCTAGCTGTACGAAACGATATAAGCACATTGCGACTGGCAAGGGTGGCATCCGCAACCGAAGACAAGCCCAAACGTGCCATCCGGTTGAATTGTGGTCTAAGCTCATGTTTACCTTCCCACGAAAGTAAACGCGAGACTGCCAGTAACTCCAATTGAAAAGAGTTAGTAGCCAAGCGATCCTCCGTTGGATGCCACTGAGCCTTTTGAAGGACGTGTTTCCAGGAACATACCAAATGAGTAAGCAGCGATGAAGAAGAACTGGAGAACCGCGAATCAGCGTTAAGAACATTCCACCAAGAACTCCGGATTTGGGTATTGCCATGCAGAAGCCCATGGCCCTCAAGGAAATAACGGGCTATAGCGACCCACGGCATGCGTTTGGGGGTGCACACATGCGACCACGAGATCCAGGAAATACCTGCATGCAATGAGTCCTTCTTCCATAGCATGAAGCGAATAGACTGAGTAAGAGCATTCAGAGTCGTAGTAGTCCAGGGCAACAATGGCAAGAAATATGTGAGCATGGGCAACATAATTATCTGGGCTACTTTGAGGCGAACATGGAAGGGCCAGGCCTGAGACTTCCAATACATAAACTTAGCCACCATTTTCTGAGAAATCCACTGCAGAAGCTGCTTTGGGGGAACATCAACACCCAAAGGGTATCCAAGATGCCGGACAATGGAGCCACGAGGAACAACCAGACCCTGCCAGTCCAAGGACTGCAAATCCGACTCCGTGCAGCTTAGAATGGCTGATTTGAGCGCATTGATACGAAGGCCTGACGCCTGACCAAAGAGACCCCAAACATCCAATGCTTTTCGAAGGTTATCCTTGTCTGCACGCAAAATCATAAAGGTATCATCCGCCAGGGATTGGCTAATGAAGTGCTGTCCTGCAGGAAGCGACAGTCCGGCCAACTGAGAAGAGGCGGCCATATGTGATAACATGGAAAGAATTGGATGTGTCGCAAGGGCAAAAAATAAAGGGCTCAAAGGGCACCCCTGTCTGACAGAACGGGCAAGGACAAAGGGCTCAGTAACACCTCCGTTCAGCATGACTCGCGAAGACGCCGCAGCACTAATGGTGTAGATTAGGCGAGACATCCGAGCACCAAAGCCCATAGCAGACATAAGTTCAGCAATGAAAGACCAGTCCAGATAGTCAAAATCCTTTTCCAGGTCTAGTTGAATCAGTACTACCTCCTGATTAGAATGCCTGGCATAATCAATGGCCAATTGGGCATTCAAAACATTGTGTAGAATATTTCGGCCCTTAATGAAACCATACTGGAGAGGGTGCACAAGGGCCGGGAGATGCTTATGGAGCCGATTCGCCATTACTTTGGAAAAGATTTTGTACATTGAACCCATCAAAGAAATTGGGCGCCACTGCGTCAACTTGGATGGCGAAGGAACTTTTGGAAGCAGTTTAATGAGTCCTTGTTTCCATGAGGGAGGCATGATCCCCGTTTCCCACACCTGCTGAAACAAAGCCTGCAATGGTTTCGCCAGTTGGGTAGCGAAAGCTTCAAAGAACTCATTGGTGAGACCATCCCAACCCGGACTTTTATCTTTGGGCAAGTGTAACAAGACGTCCATAACCTCTGTCTCACCAATATCTGACTCCATAGTAGCTTGCATGTCCTGCGGAAGCTGATTGCGGACCAGGTCATAAAAAACCAAACGGGCCTGAGTAGTTTGGGCTGAAGGTGGAGAAGCGGAACCGAGAAGGTCACGGAAATAATTCCTGCACATATGCACAATAGTCTGTGGATCCAGGATAAGGTGGCCTTCTGCATCCTCGAGTCTTGTCATATTCTCTCGAGCAGGAGAGGCGTGAAGAGCTCGAAAGAACTTATGGGTCTGACAGACACTATCTTGCAAAGTCTCTGTCAGATGTTGCAATTTGGCCTGCTGATACGATTTTAACTGGAATTCTTTAATAAGATCGGCCACCCGCATGGCCAGTGCAAACAGAAATGCATCATCTGGAGTGTCCACCAGCAGGGAGCGAACCAAAACCAGCAGGTCCTCCGCTGCCTATCGAGGGCGCCGACAAAGAGAGGCATGATAGATCCCATACTGCCGAGCAACCCGCTGCACATTAGAGAGCAATCTTTCAAATGACACAGTGCCCTTAGAGGAAAAGTCCAAGAAGAATCTGTCAAGCAATTGCTGCAAATAGCCCTGAAAAATTGCATGCTTCAAGTAGGACGAGTTGAAACGCAAAGGGAGTCTCTCCAGAAATTGCTTGAAAGGTGCAATGGGTTGTGCAAGCAACTCGAACTGCAGAGGGAAATGGTCCGACAAGACATATTGCTGCAACACTTTTATTTCGAGCATCTCAGGCAGAAAATCATCATTCTGCATGATATATATACGGTCCAACCGCGACCATGTTGTTGCATACTGGGCCGAATGGAAAGTAAACCCTGGAGAAGACGGGTGTAGCCAGGACCAGAGATCTTGCTTAAGAACAGCAAGAGCCAACTCATGCCACATACGACTTTCCGGCGCATCCATTACCGAGTGCTCCGATGTGGACTGGGAGGAATCAACACACATATTGAAATCCCCCATGAAGAAGCCCCGTCTGCCAAGTGACAAGGAGGTCTGCAAAGTCTGCCAAAGCTCCCGGCGAGATAACGAATCATTCGGAGCATAGAGGCCAAGTAACCATAAGATTTCCCCTTCGAATAAAATTTCAATCACCAAGAAGCGGCCATGAACATCATTTTTAATGAGAACAGGCTGATATTTGGCATGTACAAAAATCTCATCAACACATTCCCCTTGTAGCAGACTCTGCAGCCATTGGCGAATACGGGAAAGCAGCGGGATTCGACCAGTGAAGAAGAGTATCACCGCGCGATCATAAAACACCGAAAAGGAGCGTAGGACAGTTTTTGGGTCGACGGTAGCTTCCAGAACATCGTCAGGTGCAGAGTCAGAAAAGGCTTCCTGATTATGTTGAACATATTCGCCAAGCAGAGTGTTGGCAAATTCCAGCAGATGCTCCCAGTCCATCTCCTGAGAGTCCACAGAATCCGAAGCAACCTGCGCATAGGAACGATCCTGAATAACACCTGTCTCTTCCGAGGTATGCTTGGTACCTTTACCCGCAGGCTGGAGGTCAGGACCCGGGGGGATCTCTTCAGTGCACGGAACCATATCCTCTGGTTCCTCAGCATCAGAATCCGGGCCAAGAGCTGCCACCGTTTGGTCTATGAAATCCAGATCCAAACCAGCCATCTTGTATGACGAGCTGATCGCGAAGGAGGACTGACGCACCGGGCAGATTACTGTCGGCTGAGTTAGAAATCGGTACCCCTGTAAGCCGGTTTCGCACACGGCGGAGGACGACCCTCAGGACGTCACACGATCAGGTTGCAGGCGTGAAAAGTCTGGGGCGACCACCACGGTGGCTGACTGGCGAGGGCAGCGTCCGACAGGCGAGGGGGCGACCGACAGGCGAGGGCGGACAGCAGGCGTGGGCAGAAATCAGGCGTGGTCAGAAGCCCTGACGCACAAGGCGAACGGGCGTGAACCAGGCGCAGAGCCCGCAGTGGACGCGGGCGACAGCAGGGCTGGAGGCGCAGCTGACGGGTCGCCAGATGCAGGCAACGAGCCTGTGGGAGACGACACGCGGGCGGGTACAGGCGACAACAGGGAGACGTGTCGGCTGCAGACGTGGTGGCACGATCGGCAGCCGACAGGGCGGGACGGAAGGCTCGATGAAGCAGAGCGACGCGCAGGGGCGAGACGGCAGATGCGCAGTAGGGTTTCAGCGGGCAGGCGCAGGGAGAAGACGCGAATGGCGGGCGGAGACAGGCGGGTCTGCAGGCGTCGACGTTGCGGACACGAAGCGAACGACAGACGAGCAGCGGCAGGCGACGACGATGCTGACGCGAACGAGAGGTGCAGACAGACGGGGCTTCAGTCGTCAACCGCGATCGTCGAGGCGATGGCAGGGCGGCACGAAGCAGGGGCACCATCGCGCCTTCTCTCTCTCTCTCTCTTTTTTTTTTTTTTCGTAAAAGGTAATTATATTAATTACGAAAAAAATACAAGATTACTGGATTACAAGATACATGATGACACAAAGCCATCATGTGAAGAGGTTTTCTCTTTCTCTCTCTCTCTCTTTTTTCTGATTACAAAATACACGAGGGCCCTAGGCCAACGTGTGGGGAAGCCCCGTAGTAATGCACTGAAAAAGTTACACCAATCATGGCAACGACCCAGAGGCAATTGCCATATGCCACGGATGCAAATCCTCACGAGGGAGCAAGTCGGAGTGTCGGATGATATCCAGCTGCCAATGCAAGAGCCCTTTAAGCCTGGCAATATGTCGGGGTACATTAGAGGCCGAATCAAAGAGAAAAGCATTGCGCGTGGTCCAAATGTGCCAGCATCCCCAATATCTGAAAAAGTGAAATAAGATCTTCTCATGCAACTGTGGCGGTGCGGAATACATCGGGCGCACAAAAACCCAATCGAAAGGAGTTAGCGAGGATCCCACCACCGCGCGCCAAATGTGCGACAAGAGTGACCAGATATTCTTGGCGAGCGGGCAAGAGAGAAAACGATGTCGGGCCGATTCCGCCGGTGTGGTACAGAAGAAACAATTGCCATTCGAGATGCGACGCTTGGCAAGGGCCGAGGCCAAAGGAAGACCACCAATCATTACCCGCCAAAGAAAAACCTTGCATTTGAAAGGTGTCTTATTTTGCCAGCCCTCCATCAGCGTTTTGTGCCACCATGACAGCGATTTCTGCAGTCCCCAAACAGTGTTAGCTTTCTCTCCCAGCCATTGGTGATCTTGAACAAGAAGATGATACACCTGATTAGTGGAGGCCTTTTCCAGACTCAGGCGGCCTGCAACATCCCAGTCCTGCCAAGGGCGATCCACCGTCAAGGCAGGAAGGGTTGCCGACCCTGAAGCTTCGACGAAAGCTGCTCCCACAAATCACGGTATCCACGCGGGATCTTAAAGAGTCGGCGAGCAGTCCGAAATGAGACGAGGACATTGCGAGTAGCAAGGGTAGCATCCGCAACCGACATCACACCTAAACGGGCCATACGATTAAATCTTGGTCTGAGTTGATGTTTATCTTCCCATGAAAGGAGTCTCGACACTGCCAACAATTCCAGCTGAAAGGAGTTAGTCTGCAAGCGGTCCCCCACTGGGTGCCAGCGGGCCTTTTGGAGCACCACTTTCCAAGAGGCGACCAAGTGCAGTAACAAAGAGGAAGAGGGACTGGAAACACGAGAGTCAGCATTAAGGACATGCCACCAGGAGGCCCGAAGCCGTGTGTTGCCATGGCGGAGCCCGCTGTCCTCAAGAAAATAACAGGCTATGATGGACCAAGGGTGGTGATCCACACACATGGCACGAAAAAGGGACCAACGGAGAGCTAACATATGAGTGTGTGCATCCAAAATCGCTCCACCACCCATGCGCTTAGGGGTACATGCGTGTGACCAAGAAATCCAGGAAATGCCGGCCTGCAGTGAGTCCTTCTTCCATAGCATGAAACGGATGGGCTGAGTGAGGGCCTTCAAAGTAGTAGGAGTCCATGGCAACAATGGCAGGAAATACGTTAGCATTGGAAGCATGATTGTCTGGGCCACTTTGAGGTGGACATGGAATGGCCACGCTTGCGACTTCCAATACATAAACTTTGCTGCCAGTTTTTGTGAAATCCACTCCAGCAGGGCTTTTGGCCGTACATCCACCCCCAATGGGTATCCAAGATGCCTGACAATGGAGCCACGGGAAACCACCCGGCCTTGCCAGCCTAAGGACTGCAAATCAGGCTCCGTACAACTGAGAAGGGCTGACTTAAGGGCATTGATGCGAAGCCCAGAGGCCTGACCAAAGAGTGTCCAAACATCTAATGCCCTTCGAATGTTGTCCCTGTCCGCCTGCAAAATCATAAAGGTGTCATCCGCCAAAGATTGGCTAACGAAGTGCTGACCCAACGGAAGAGACAGACCGGCCAGCTGGGCAGAGGCTGCCATGGAGGATAACAGTGAAAGGACCGGGTGAGTCGCCAGGGCAAAGAAGAGAGGGCTCAAAGGACAACCCTGTCGGACCGAGCGTGCAAGGACAAATGGCTCTGTAACTCCACCATTAAGCATAACTCTGGAGGAAGCCTCAGCACCAATGGTGTAGATCAATCGGGACATTCGGGTACCAAAGCCCATAGCCGACATGAGGTCTGCAATGAAAGACCAGTCCACATAATCAAATGCCTTTTCCAAGTCCAATTGGATCAATACCACTTCCTGACCGGAGTGCCGCGCATAGTCAATGGCCATTTGCACATTTAAGATATTATGCAGAATGTTGCGGCCCTTAATGAAACCATATTGGAGAGGATGCACAATAGCTGGAAGGTGCTTGTGGAGCCGATTCGCCAGCACTTTGGAGTAGATTTTATACATGGAGCCCATCAAAGAGATTGGTCGCCAGTGTTGCAACTTTGACGGCGAAGGGACCTTTGGAATTAGTTTGATAAGGTCTTCTTTCCATGAGGAGGGCATGACCCCCGTTTCCCACACCTGCTGAAACATGGCCACCAATGGCTTTGCCAACTGCGTGGCCGAGGTCTGAAAGAATTCATTAGTGAGACCATCCCAGCCAGGGCTTTTATCATTTGGCAGGTGCAACAAAACATCCATAACCTCGTCCTCGCAAATATCCGTCTCCAAAGCGGCTTGCATATCAACTGGAACCTGCTGGCGGACCAGATGATAGAAGACCGCACGGGCATGCGTAACTTGGCTAGAAGGCGAGGAAGAGGAACCAAGAAGATCCATAAAATAGTTTCTGCACATAGTGACAATGGTCTGCGGATCCGTGACCATGCGACCTTCCGAATCCTGGAGTCTGGTCATATTTTCGCGGGGCGGAGATGCATGCAAGGCGCGAAAGAACTTATGAGACTGGCAGGTGCTATCTTGCATTGTGTCCCTCAAGTTGTGCAGCTTGGCCTGTTGATAAGATTTCAGCTGAAACACTTGAATGAGATGGGCCAACCGCTTCTCCAGAGACAGCAGAAAATCATCATCAGGGGAATCTAGGAGCAAGGAACGGACCAAGGCCAGTAAGTCTTCTGCTGCATGTCGACGTCGGCGGCAAAGCGAGGCATGATGGATCCCATACTGGCGAGCAACCCGCTGCACATTAGAGAGCAGCCGTGCAAATGAAGGCCAGCCCTCAGAGGCGAAGTCCAATAAGAACCTCTCAATCAACTGCTGCATATAGCCCTGGAAAACTGAATGCTTCAGATAAGAGGAGTTGAAACGTAAAGGGAGCTTATCCAGGAATTGCACAAAAGGTGCAATAGAGTGTGCCCGCAGCTCAAGCTGGAGGGGGAAATGGTCCGACAACGCATATTGCCACAAGACCTTCATTTCCAGCATGTCGGGAAGAAAGTCATCGCCCTGCATGATATACATTCTGTCCAGCCGCGACCAGGTAGTTGCATATTGTGTGGAATGAAAAGTAAACCCTGAAAAAGAAGGGTGAAGCCACGACCAAAGATCTTGCTTGAGCACGTGCAAAGCAAAAGAACTCCACACCCGGCTTTCCGGCGTATCCATTACCGAATGCCCTGAAGTGGACTGAGAAGAGTCGCCACACATATTGAAATCTCCCATCAAGAATCCCCTTCGGCCGAGTGACATGGAGCCCTGCAAAGTGGACCAAAGATTCCGCCGGGATGCGGGATCATTCGGAGCATAGAGGCCCAACAGCCATAAAATCTCGCCTTCAAATAAGACTTCGATCACCAGAAAGCGGCCCTGCACATCATTTTTAACAAGGACAGGCTGATATTTCTCATGGACAATCATCAGCACGCCCGAATAGTGCGTAGCATGGGACCCTGCATAAAACAGGCGGAATCCATGACAATCCGTCACTCTTCCTGCTTCACCATGACTTTTGTGCTCAACTGCACACAATACATCCCACTGGTTCTCGTGCAAGACGGTCCACATGGCATGTTGCTTATGGCGAGAGCAAATGCCTCGCACATTCCACGTGGCTATCTTCATGTATCCTCAAAGAAGGAAGTCAGGAACGAGGCACCTGCTGCCTCGATTTCACCTTTTCCGCGAGAGCATCCAGGACACCCTCATCCAGAAAATCAGCCAATACTGCAAAAGAATTCTGGTGACCTGCGTTGGAGGTAGAAGGGCAATCCACTGCCTTGGGAGAGGGGCGGGGATAACGCCGATCCCAGGGTGTAATAACATTTCCTTTGGCATCGAACGCCAGCTTGGCAGGTGGGCCTCTGCGGCCGTCGGTATAGGCTCTCCTTGGAGACTGATTGCGGGGGCCCGACGGGGCCCTAGGACGCGGAGCCTGCTGTGAAGTGGCCATTTCTTTCCGGCGCGTATACGTGCGCACGGAATCCTGGGAAGCAGAAGGCCCAGGATCCGCCAGGCCTGTATCCAACTTTTTACCTTTTTGAGGACGTGCCTCAATCCAGTCAGTACGACGGGAATCCACACTTCGGACCTGTTGTTTGCCTTTGTCCATGACATGAGGAGACTGGAGGGCTTCCTGGGACGTGGCATCAAGCACCATGTCGTCCTTGGGCAGCACAACCTGCGCATCATCCGAAGACGATTGCTTTTCAGGGCATTCGGCCATGAAATGCCCCAATTTACCACATGAAAAGCAGTGGCCCGCAAAGTTGCCCCATTTTAAGCGAAAATACAAAGGATGCATGCCCGAACAATTGAGGCGAAGCCACGCAGGCCTTTTCCTGGCCGTGTCCCATAGCATGCATAAACGATTGCGGTTCATCGCCCTGAGGCTTGGGGGAACCAGCACTGTTCCCACAACTGCCATCGCATCCTTCAACATGGGCCAATAGACCGCCGGACAGTTTTCCACCTCTACCCACACCGGGCATTCGCGTTGAAGCAGACGCTGGAAGTCGGCCATGGGGCGCCATGGCACAACATGAACCAGGCGGCGATCAAAGAATAGCGGCAACTTGGACAGGAGCTCAGCGCGATGCGTTTCCGATTTCAGCAGGACCTCATAAAACCCGCGAGGTCCAAGGAAAATCTCCTCAACCGACTCCCCTTGCAATAGATGGTGCAGCCACTGGCGAATATGCGAAAGCATTGGGATCCTGCCAGTGAAGAAAAGAATAACTGCACGGTCATAGAACACGGAGAAGGATCGCAAGACTGATTTGGGGTCCACCGTGGCTTCCAGCACATCATCCGTTCCCGCAACAGAAAAAGATTCGGTATTATGCTGGACATAATCGCCAAGCAGAGTATTGGCGAAGTCCAGCAAATGCTCCCAGTCGATTTCCTGCGAATCCACCGGATCAGAGGCCACTTGCGCATAGGAGCGTTCCGGAGGACTCATGGGCTCATCAGGCGTAGGCTTGGAGCGTTTGCCGGCAGGCGGCTGTTCAGAACTCGGCGGCAACTCCTCCGTGCATGGCACCATATCTTCCGGCTCCTCTGCATCGGAATCAGGGCCAAGGGCTGCCACCGTCCGATCAAGAAAATCCAAATCCAGGCCAGCCATACTGCTGTCTTCACACAGAGGACGAACTCTCTCTCTGCTGAACCGTCAGCCACAGACTTGCTGCGAAGCAGGGGCGACAGGAGATCGGGCACGCAGCCGAGGGCGACGGAGCCTGCAGACGGGGCCTGCAGACTAGGACGACGGGGCTCAGGCGGCGGGGCCTGCTGACGAGGGCGGAGGGCCTGCAGACGAGGGCGGGGCCAGCAGGCGCAGGCGGAGGGCCTGCAGACGAGGGCGGAGGGCCTGCAGACGAGGGCGGGGCCTGCTGACGAGGGCGGAGGGCCTGCAGACGCAGGCGGCGGGCCTGCAGACGCAGGCGGCGGACCTGCAGACGATGGCGGACGGGCAGGGCCTGCAGACGAGGGCGGGGCCAGCAGACGCAGGCGGAGGGCCTGCAGACGAGGGCGGGGCCTGCTGACGAAGGCGGCGGGCCTGCAGACGCCGGCGGCGGGCCTGCAGACGATGGCGGACAGGCGCAGAGCCTGCGTGCAGAAACGGGGCAGAAGAAAGCAGGCGCAAGCTCGAACCAGGTCGCTACAGAAGACGGGTCACGGCAGGTCGCCATCGCTCCGTTCTCCACGCTCGATCCCCATCTCTCTTCTCTCTCTCTCTCTCTCTCTCTCTCTCTCTCTCTCTCTCTCTCTCTCTCTCACAGAGAAACTCTCTCTCTCTCTCTCTGCCTCTCTCTCTCTCTCTCTCTCTCTCTCGTGTGTGTGTGTTTGTGTGTTTGTGTGTGTGTGTGTGTGTGTGTGTGTGTGTGTGTGTGAGCTCCTAGAAAGGAGATAGGAGCAAATAAAATATAGCCTTGTTTATTACCAAAGAGACGATGTAATGTTACCGGACCCCTTATCATGCAGAGTCAGAGTGCTATCCTGAAATATTAAGTGAAATGTATTGCCTTTTGTGGCTTAAAGAATGCAACATATAAGTTAGGATATTGTTATGTAGGATAGCTCATTGAGATTCAACCTGCAGGACCCTCTGGAGCGCCTCCTAAATTCAAATGAAGAGCACCCATGAGAGTACGATAGCAGCGGTCAGTCAATGGAGTGATCACCAAGCGGCTGCTATTTCCAAGATATTCAAATGCATAATTCTGAGAAGCATTTATCATTCGCACCACAACAACACCATTCTCATATCCATAGCTGTAACATAAGTCATAGTTTCAATCATTAACATGATTCAAACCGGCAGAGCAGGAATCATCACTAGCAGAACTTAAATTAATTGTAAAATGAATCTTCATGATAAAAGAAATCAGCTCTCAAAATCTGCATTGACATTCCATATTTATTTGTGCTCTTCTGCAGAAATGATTTGTTACAACATTTACATGTATTGGCTTCCCATCTATGTTCTATCATTAAGTAAAACATTCTATGGAATATGTACATGAGACAAGCTTCAGCATATTTATCAAGAAAAGATAAAAAACAGATAATATTTTATGAGAATAAAGGTTTAGAAATATCGTAGTACTAGCCATCTCTGTTGACTTGTTTTCATGATAATTTTGGAGTGTCATAATACTACCCTCACTATGTGCTCCTCATATTCCCCCCTCTCTTACACCATAAAAGCCACTTTATTCTCCTTGAAAATCAGTACACCCTCCCATCTTGTAACAATCAACAAACATGTCTTCCACTTTATCCACTTCTTTTTTGGCTCCTTTAGCCTCTCCCCAAGGAACAGCCTGATCCATTGATCTGTTAAAGCTATTACTATTATTCATTTCCACTTCTTTTCACATGATGCATGTTGTTATGGATATAAAGGCAGGTCCACTTGGGGCTAGGCTTATCTTGAATACTCAAATAGTCAGATGATATGATATTTGTAGCCATACTCACAACTGGTTTAGACTGAAGCTCTGAGAAGAGCCAACATACGGTATAGAAAAGCAAAAAAGTGGTAATCAATAGCACCTCCAATGTATGAAACATGAACATTGAAGAGACTCTGAGCAACAAAAATTAGCTTCTGAAGGCTTAACATATTCCTTTAAGACAGTATTCTTACCGGAGTTGACTTATCCATTCAAAATCAGTCTCATCTGAAATATTAGCATCCCCCAGACTTTTCACAACATCACGTGCATGCACATCAATGACAATCAATGCTCCAATGGTCTTCCTTTCAAGGCTTGTAAGCTTTCCACGAACCTGAGAAAATATGGTACCAAGCACATCAATTAATGAACCGTATGATCAAAATGTGTAGTTCTATTTCTGCAAAGACTCTCCAAGCACATCACAACCAATGGTTACAAAAAGAAGCAGTACTTACCATAGTGTATGCAACTACCATTGGTTAGCATTACATTAAGCATTATAAGCACACCAACTCCTGCCATCGCATCGTTGCTGCCCCCCGTCTCCGTTTGAACTGCCGCCACGCCAGCCCCCCCCCCCCCCCCCCGGCCCTACGCCAATCTCCTCCCTCCCGTTCGATAACCCTACCCCCCCCCCCCCCCCCCCGTTCAACCATCCTCCCTCCCATTCGCTAGTCCCCTTCTCCCCTTTCACCAACCCTCCCCCCCCGCCCTACGGCTGCCTGCTCACCCTGCGTCCGCCGCCTGCCCTGCGCCCCCCCCCCCCCCCGTCCGCCCGCCTGCCCCCGCCCACCCACCCACCTGGCCACCGCCCTGGGCCTGCCTGTGCTCCGCCTTTCCCCCCAAGCCGCCCGCTGCCCCCCCCCCCCCCCCGGTGTGCGCGCTCCCTTGCCCTGAGGCCTGGCTAGGCGGTCACACCACCGTTTGGAAAACAAAAATCCCCCCCCCCCCCCCCCCCCCCGGTAGCACAGCAACGTGATAGGCAAATTCCCAATAGGGACACACAATGGAAACCTCTAGTTAGATGCCGGCGCATTATGCGAGTGCCCCCCAATCGAACACCGTGCGCATCATCCTCTCTGAGGAACAGCTCTTGGCACTCCGGGCCACAGAGCTGGAGTTGAAAGAAACAGCGATCTTTGGTCAGGTCGTAGGACACTCCCCATCGAGGGCCCAGCTGCACGATTGGCTCCACTCCACGCTACGCATTGGCATAGCGCAGATCATGGAGGCAGTCCTCATGGGCCCAGGGATCTTCATGGTTTGTCGACTCACCTCTGCGGATGCAGCTAGTGAGTTAGTGGAGAGCTCGCACTATGCCTCCACAAAGGGGTTCATCTACATGATTCCCTGGTATAGCGGCTTCACAGTGGAGACATTTGCGCTCCACAACAGATTTCTCAAACACCCAGTCACCTTACTATTCCCCGGACTGGTGGTAGAGTACCGCCAGTTAGTGGAGGACTTTGGACGGCTCTTCGGCACAGTTCTTCCTGCCTCCTTCGCGGATGCAGTGATAGTTGCACGAGTCCCAAAGGTACGAGTGGCTATGAAAGACACAAAGAGTATACCAAAATTCTTGGAGATTGAGGAAGAAGGTCACTCCTTTAGGCAGCATGTCATTGTGACTGGGCAACCAGGGCAATACCTGCGCTACCACCACATTGAGCATCAAGCAATAGGCATTAACTAGTGGGCTGGTGCTAAGGTCCCACACTTGAGCATTATCTTCCAAGCCACTCCACTGTGGAGAGCTCCGAAGAATGTGCCTGAGTGGCCCTTGGCATAGGCGGCCCATTTCTACAAGTGCACAGAGTCACGACTCTCAGTATGGCTAATAGAGGCATTGATAGTACCACCTCGAGCATCTATCACGCCTATGGTCCGGTCGAGGACCACCACGGGGAACTAGACTTCGCTGTCCAGACCTACCGCAAAGCGTATCTGCATGCCCCATAGTTTTTCCTCTCCATCAACAACCTCCACACCAAACAGATGCCTGTTCGTTCAGTCGTAGGTTTCCCCATGAGCTTACACCTTGCATCCTGGAATGTGAATAGCCTCCACTATAGTGGGGCACCTGGTTCCAGGAAGTTGATTGTTCGGCAAGAGCTGCAGCCTACCCTTGCCAGACGGATCAACATCTTACTTCTACAGGAGCACAAACTCACTTCCACCCAGGCCCAACGGGTAGGGAAGGTGCTCCCGGGCAGCTCGCATACTTACTGGGAATACGCCATAGGTACCCATGGTAGGAGTGGAGGCGTATGCACCTCTATTGGTTCGAGTCTCACTGCCTGTGTATGAGACCACGGGACGATAGTGGCAGGGAGGGTTCTATGGATCAGATTCGATATTGGGGACTCTTGCCTTGGAGTCCTCAATGTCTATGCCCCTACAGAGGTTAGGGCATGCAGCAGGTTCTAGGTGGAGATCGCGGAGGGACTCCCAGAGGTGGACTCCTGGATCGTTGGAGGAGACTTCAACAACTTGGAGGCTTTGGAGGACCAGTAGGGCAGACGCAGAAACTACCAGGGCATGGCAGTGGAGGAGCAGGAGGCATGGGAGGTCTTTCTACTGGCAGTAGGAGCACGCGATACCTGGAGAGACCCTACGTTCCACACGAGGGAAAGGTCGCTGGACTTCTCTTGGAGATACAAGCAGCTAGGTGAAGTCCTACTGGAGCAGTTGCATAGGTTTTATGTGGGAGAGTGGGGAGGATCTCGGGGAGGCCAGATTGACCACTTGGCGGGAACCATGTTGTCCGATCATTGCCCGGACTCTTGACACTAGATCCCCCAGCATCTGCCCTAGACACACGATCCTCTCGGATCCCTGACTCGATCTATAGGAGGGAGGAGGTGACGAGACAGATAGAGCAGATTTGGACCAGGAAATGGGACAAGAGGGACTGGATCACAGAGGAGGTTGCAGAGGTCCTAGCCGAATCGAGCAGAATCTGCCAAGAGGCAGCCATACAGGCCAAGCAGCAGAGCTGGGAGGAGGACAGAGCACTCCGACGAGACCTTGCAACCACGCAGAGATTGTTACAAGAGGCACTAGGGGATCTCACCCTCCATGCACAAGAGGTGCGCGTGCGAGCAGCCATTGCTGGCCTAGAGGACAGGCGCTCAGAGTTCTCTTTCCGCACCTCAGCAGCTTTTTGGGCACGAAAGGGGGACACGATGTGCAGGGAGTTTTTCCAGGTGCACCAGTCTCACACCTCAGGAGAGCAGATACGCAGCCTTCAAGATCAGTATGGGAGGACTCGTTCTAGCCCAGACGAGGTAATGGAGATTGCCACTGACTACTACAGGCGCCTTTTCCAGTAGGAGACAGCTTCAGCTAGAAGACAGCGATGTAGGCAGCAGATCTGGGATCACATCCCGTTCCTCTTCAGAGAGGAGATGGGGCGCTCTCTCCTAGCCCCCTTCACAGAGAAGGAACTAGAGGCGGCTTTCCATACACGACGGGCAAAAATGCCCGGGAGAGGATAGCCTCTCTAAGGCCTTCTTTTCTACCTACTATTGGTGGGCGACTACGCCCCATGCTACCAAACATCATCCATGACACACAGACAGGCTTTGTCCAGGATAGGAGTATCCTATACAATGTATTCACCTTCTTTGAGGCGACAGAGTGGGCTCAACACAATGGGCAGAGACTAGCTGTATTACTCTTGGATTTCGAGAAAGCTTATGACAGGGTGGACTGGGATTTCCTAGAGGGAACCATGGTGAGGTTGGGTTTCCCCCAGGCTTGAATTCGCGGGGTCTCCGCACTTTATAGATTGGCCACCAACAAGATCCTCATAGGTGGTAGGTGAGGGGAGGAGTTTCAGCTGGAGAGATCGGTCTGGCAAGGCTGCTCGCTGACCCCGTACCTATTCTTACTCTTTGTAGAGGCGATGTCTCACTTCCTCAGGTCACGTGTGAGCGGATTGCGCAGCCTCCGACTTCTAGTGAGAGAGGAGACTATGTTGCTAGACTCATGAGGAGACTGAGTTGCTAGACTGAGAGTATGCAGATGATATAGCACTCTACATAGAGGACGATGAGTTGATGCTGGAGAGAGTGAGGCTAGCCCTTGAGGTGTTTTGTTCTGCAGCGAGAGCGAAAATCAGCTGGCAAAAGTCGATTGGCTTCCTCACAGACCCACACTCTAGGATGGAGTGGAGCATCCACTTGGGATTTAGATGGGTGAGTAGAGGGCAGACCCTCCGGTACCTAGGGTTCCAAGTGGGACTCAACATCACTCCCACCCAACAGTTTCTTCCAGTCCTCGATTCTATTCGGAGGAAGCTGACCTGTTGGAGTATGACTCGCCTCTCACTAGTCAGCCAATCCCTGGTGGTTAACCAAGTCCTCCTAGCGACAGCCTGGTACATTGCCTCGTGTTGGTGCTTCTCCTCATCCTGCATAGTGCAGCTTCGCCGCCTAGTGCGACCATTATACGGCATCGGTCAGAGGGAGAGATTAGGATCATAGATCCAAAGTATCAAAGTATGGCCCTTCTGGGCAAGCTAGTTGTCCGCAGCCTTACACCAGGAGGGCACACCTAGAAGGTCCTATTGCAGAAGGGTCTTCAGGATTGTAGACCGAGGCTTGGCAGTGAGTGGAGGCCATCCCTAAGATGGATCTTCACGTCAGCTCAGATCACCCCCCCTCCCCAAATCACCTTTCCTACGCAGCTTTCTCCACATGTGGCAAGGCCTTCGTAAGGCCCTAATCGAGAGCCCCCTAGGTTGCCAAGAACAGATAGACCGTCAGCCGATGATCTAGAACCCCCCAGGTCCAGGGATCGGGAAGGGGCGCACATTGGCGAGCACCCCCATATCTAGTGGGCTAGTTGGGAGGCTGCCACAGCTACCATCAAGACATGGCAGGGGGTGTACAGGATGGTGGACGAGGAGGTGTTGCAGCAAGTATCAAGCTGCCAGAGAGGAGTGGAGTTGAGGAGAAAAGAGATAGACGCAGCTATACCTCAGGAGTGGCTTGCTCCCCCGATACGAGAGCCGATAGATCCCGGAGGGATATGGGCCACTAGGTTCTCACCAGTAGGCATCCCCCTACAAGTGGCAGGTAGAGTGGGTGGCGCTCCACGTGGGACCTTCTTCACCGTACAGGGGGGGGGGGGGGGGGGGGGGGGGGGGCGTCTTGCTCTTGACAGAGGGCAACAAGACAAGGGGATAGCTGTCCTTTCATGGAAGAGGATCCGAGTGATTGGCCTTCAGGGGAAGGCATGGCGGCTTGACCCTTTTTTCTTTTGAAAGGAGCTCAAGGAGTGGCACCTCTGGATCTGGAAGGGGAGGCCACTTGATGAGCTGGAGTGGGATCCGAGAGAGTGGCTATGGCCGGCCACTGCAGTCGCCAAGAAGCCACCAAGGTTCCTAGAGTACATCGCCGGGATTGGCAAACACACACTGATATAGGAGGATATGGATTGGGCGCCGTTGCATAGCAGGCACTGGGTGGAGCACAGTATCACGGAGCCTTTCCGGCGGACCTTCTGGCGCCGCCTATGGGATAGTTGGAGGCCGAGGAGGGTATCATATTTTCTATGGCTGCTGGTACATGGAGGCTTGGCAGTGGAAAGCTGGGCTGCCCAGATGCAGGAGGGAGGTTGTAAGCGCTGCACACAGCAGCCTCTGGAAACCCTATTGCGCTGCCTTTGGGCATGTGAGCCGACGCAGCTCATGTGGAGAGGAGCATGCCGCATCCTTCGCCATATAGCACCCAGCCTTAGATTTATCTCATGGGGAGCTTTTTGCTAGCAAGCGGTCAGTCAGGGCTGTAATCTTCTATATGAGGCTGAGATGCAAGACACGATATTCATTATTGAGGCAGGTTCGTGTGTAGTGGTCATTTAGAGGCTCTACCCATCCGCCAGGTTCTGGAGCCCACAGCAGACCGCTCTGAGGTATGGGATATCATAGGCAGTCTTACTGGTTGGCATATCTAGAAGGCGTGGTGTCAGGAGGCTTTCGGCGGAGAGACTTTGAGCACATGCGACCTTAGCAGAGCTCTGGACCTCCATCATCCACTCCGTCCATGGCCAATGGGATCAGATGCAGGGCGAGTCCAAGGCTCGTCAGGAGCTCCGATGTCATTTCATGCATACTTGGGGCGGCTAGGACCTGTTTTTCGTGATGTACGCAGGTAGCCCTAGATGGGAATACACCCCCCCTCCATGGCTTCTTGCTCCCATCCCCCCCAGACCACCTTGAGATGCTTGTATACATGATGTACTTGTGACTTTCATCAGCTCCAGCTAGTCTGTTGAGCATGAGCACTCCATTGTAATCAATTTTTTTGAGTAATATAATCAGCCACATTTTACTTGCAAAAAAAAAAAGTATATGCAACTACCATAAAATTTCAGTTAAAAGGTAGTTACCACCTCAGCCGAGCCATTTTAGCAACTATATATGCAGTTGGTTAAAACATAAGTAAAGCAGACCCTACTCCCCAGTAGAGGTGTCTAAGATTGCACTGAGAAAAAGCCAGTATACAACCCACCATGGGAAGCCCCTTATCAGAACAAGTTTCATTTATTTGTACCTATGCAACTGACAGTTAATTATGGTGTTTAAACCAAAAAATAAATACTAGAGCTCCCCTCATGATTAAACCAAGAAGCAGCATCCCTGCTACTGTCAAGTCCAAACATGAACATTTCCTGTGGCTATGGAGTTATCTTCAGCCCTCCGGGCATTGTATCCTGCATTCTTTCATTGAGTTCCATTCATTCTGAGCAGTCATTTGTTGGTCGTGTTGTTCATAGGCTCTTGTGCATTCTGGGTCAGCCCTCATGTTTTCATTCACCGCCCCTGCTTGGCTGCTGCTCATCCCAGCAAGCTGCTGCCCTCCTTGATGGCCCGCATCTCTCACCTGCCAAGCCTCCTCTCTCCCGGTGCCCTTCCTCAGCCTTCCCACCAATCCTCCTCTCCCTGCGCCTTTCCTCCACCTTCGTGCCTTCCTCCAATCCTGCCATATGCTGCAAATATCCACAACACCTCCCACTTGAGCTATTCTCCCTCCATTAGGAGGCAGACCTCTCCACCTAGTCTGTCTCCTCTCCCCAGCCTCCATCTATCAGGCCAGCTGCTCCTCCCACTTCCTTCCAGCCCTGCCATTTTACCAGCCATATCCCTGTTTTAGTTTCTCTCACCCACCCACATTTTTGCCCCACACACCCCTCCACCCCCCTTTTCAACCTGTTTACATAGCGTTCCTCCCCTCTTCCTTCCAACCACTTTCACCAGCCCTCTTCAGTTTAAGCCACTCCAATGCTTGATAGCAATGCAGGATCCCCTACTCAATCTAGAAGACTGCTCAGTGTTGTGGCTTTTATGATGTGCTTATCCCGAGTTAGAGTTGAACCTCCATTTAAACTGTAAGAGATGACCCCATCCAGCCCTAGGCGCATTACAAGTTTTCCCCATCTAGTGGGACTTGCCTCTACCTACAACATACCAACCACCAAGAGACACCACAGCAGTCCCCCACCATCCCCAATACATGCTTTCTTGCATGTGAGATTCATCCTGTATACAAAGGCACTCCTCAAGGACATGCCGTCATCTCTCAAGAAATGACCACTACCTTGCAGGGGTCAGAGATCAAACACCTCTCAGATTACTTACCAATACACTGCAAGGAAACCCTTGTTGGATGCTTTATCCAAGTCCTCTTGGTTTCTCCAAACGAAAGAGGTTTTTCATATTTAACCTGATGACTCCCAAACAAGCACAATAAATCCTCAGATGGAGCTAGATAGAGTCCTTGGGATAAATGGAGTGTAGTTTATCTCCTCAACATGTGGACTGTACATCTCTTCTATGAGAGTTGGAGTGGATCGAAGCTCAACTGAGAGTGGAGTAGACAGTGTGGAGAGTGGAAGCATGACACCCAATGCAATAGACTAAAAGTGTAAGATGAAAGTACAAGGTACAACCCTTAAACCTTAGGGTTGTAAGAGGGTGTTCACACCCAAAGTGTGTGCAACACCTTGGTGAAGATGTCTACCACATTACTGGTGGTAGGACAATAGGCAAGGCTGATATCTCCGGCATGTAGCATCTCTCTGACAAAGTAATAATGGATCTAAATGTGTTTCGTGCGTGCATGAAACATTGGATTTCGTGCCACTGTAATGGCACTCTGAGTGTTAGTAAACAAAGGAGTAGGCTCCGTAACAGATACATCTAGATTAGCTAGTAAGCGTCTAAGCCATACACATTCAATTGTGGTAGTGAAAGCTGCCTTGTATTCAACTTCACATGACGATGTGGCAACAGTGGACTGTTTCTTGCTAAGCCAAGATATGCAAGATGAGCCAAGGAAGAAACAATTGCCACGAGTGGAGTGACAAGAATCATAATCACCAGCCCAATCAGAATCACTGTAAGCATGTAGGTGCAGTGGTCCCCCCCTGGCATAAAGCAAGCCAAGAGATCCAATACCCTGCAACTAACGGAAAACACACTTGACAATTTGCCAATGTGACATGCGTGGCTGATGCATATATCTGCTCAAGGTTGAAACTGCAAACTGTATGTCCGGCCTAGTGTTGCATAGGTACATAAGGCATCCAACTGCTAGAGTATGCATGTATATCAAACAGGTCACTATCATCATGCAATGACAGCTTCAGTCCTAATTCCATTGGTGAGACTGGCTTCAATCCTATAAGCCAAACCTCTCAAGAAGTTTACCAATGTATCTTGACTATGATAAACCAATACCTCTAGCATCATGAATGAGCTAAATGTCCAAGTAATAATGCAAAGACCCCAAGTCTAACATTTCAAAAGTTTGCTGCAAATTTTGTTTAAATGCTAAAATCTGATCAACATGTGTCCTTGTAAGCAAAAGTTTATCAACATATAGACAAATGATCAGCATTGATCCCCCCCCCCTTTACATACGTAAAGAGTAAACTCTGATGGGTTATTTATGAACCCTTGGCTAAGTAAAAAAGCATCAATCTTTGCGTACCAAGCTCTAGGAGCTTGTTTCAAGCCATATAAAGCCTTTTTCAGCTTACAAACCAAGTGTTCGGATCCCTCAACTGCAAAACCAATGGCCTGCTGTACATATACTTCTTCATGAAATTCCCCATGTAAAAATGTAGTCTTTATATCTAACTGATGCACAGTCCATCCATAATGGGCAGCCAAAGCAATCATAGACCTAATGGTAGTCATGCGGGAGGTAGGAGCAAATGTCTCCTCAGAGTCAATGCCTTTCTTCTATGCATAGCCCTTAGCTACAAGCCTGGCTTTATATTTATCAATGGATCCATCTGCATTCCTTTTCAACTTGTAGACCCATTTTGTTCAAATGGCTTTCTTCCCAATAGGCAAAGACACTAAATCCCATCTTTGATTCTTAATGATGGAATCAAACTCAATTTGCATTATTGCCATCCAATGCACACTATGTTGTGCATCCTCAAAACATTCAGGCTCCTCATTATCAACTGTATTTGTTGCCATAACAGACTCCATAGTATGTGCATTATCATGCATATAAGCTTGTCTTCTAGTACCACCAGCCATGGGAGCATCCAAATGACTATCTTTTAGTCTTTAAATACCATCTAGGCATTTGTCTTGCCTCCTGACTGTACACAAGCTCTTGCTGAATTTCAGATTCAGCACTTTGCTGAATATTCAGATCAGCCATTGGTTGATTTTCTGCATTATCCAATGGAGCAACTGGCTGAACATTAAGTTCACTTGCTAAAATTGTCATGAGGACATGAATTTTTAAAACCTCACTTAACATGTGGATTAATTTTTGATCACATGATTAAGTAAATGTTGCACATGTGAGGTGCAACTGGGGTTAAAGTAAATTTACGAGCCCGGGACCTAAAGAAATCACAGGATATCAAAGAAAAAAGTTGCTGTAAGTTATGCCGCACAAGCACTTGGTGGTATCTGGTGCCAGTTGTTGGCCTAGGTCATCCATTTGGCCATAAATGTCAGTTGGTGACACTAGAGAAGTGGCATTTAATGGTACCTAACGCCAATCTGATGGTCAAAGATGGTGCAGAGACAATCGGGAATGGAACTAGCCAATTTAACTATTAGCCAGTCGGATTATTTTTCACGGCACCAAAATAATTATTACATTAATTTTTATTATTTAAAGACTGAAAATTAATATTTAATTATGAAAAATACTGAAAAACCCATTTGGGAAGGCTGCCACTTGTCAAAAATGCCCATGCAAGACTAAAAAACGTCTTTAGAGGCTGGAGAGAGGTATTTTTATAAATTCAGCATGCAAGAGAGAGGGAGGGGAGGCTATTGGTCTGATTTGCAGCCATTGGAGGACTTGAGGCAACTTGGGGCAGAAGAAGACCAATCAACAACAGGAGACAGCATGTACAGACTATTAAGGCAAGGCAACAGCAATAAATGACTGATTTTCTTCAGTTCTTTACATCTACATGCTGTTGTGGCAGGGCAACAGCTGCACTTGACTGATTTTCAGTCATTCTTCGCGACAAAACTCTTAATTTTCTCTCTCTACAGCTTTCCCTCTCATCTCCTAGCCATTTCACAGCCTTGCTCCGAAGATCTTGGCATTTGGACCCTTGGAGGCTGAGAAATTGCAAATTTCTTTGCTATAAACCCTAATTTAAAGCAAAAATTAGGGTTTACCAGCAGCCTTGGAAAGCGTGCCACAAATTGGAAGCTCCAAGACTTGGATTCAACAAGGCTAAAGGTGAATTTCAGCTGAATTAAGGTGGAGGACTAGCCGGCGATTGAGTTTGGGGCATTTCCGTCATCTATGAAGTGGGTGAAGGCCAATTGAGTGCCCAAATCAAGGGGCAAAATAGATTGAAGACTTGCTGGTCACTTTGGACAGCAAGGGGAGTTGAAATACCGAGAGGGATTGGGAGAATCCCATTGTAAATCAACTTTTTCTTCAATAAAGCTAAAGAAATACCGAAAGGGGCGCCAATTTTGTGACCAACTGGATGTGCATTGTCCAAGATCAGTAGGTAAATTTGTATTTTCAAATTTGCTTTTCGTGTTTGCTGCTGTAATTAAGTTGTAATCAGGGATTTACCACCCTATCCGAGGAGGAAGGCTGGTTTCAAAAACTCTAGTTGAATCACCAAATGAAATGGACAACAGCCCTTTAAATACATCACTTGCAGCCTGATATGTGTGAAAACCAGCAAAGGATAATTCTGATTTTTCATCGAAAAGTACATCCCTACTGGCAAATACCTTTAAAGTTAAAGACGGGATCATATAATCTATATCCTTTGCTCTCACTACTGTACCCCATAAAAATGCATTTGACAGCCTTGTTATCCAACTTTTTTTTAAGTACCTTGGGAATATGTGCATATGCAAGATACCCAAAAGTGCAAAAGTGCCCAACAGAAGGTTTCTAGCTGTTCCAAGCCTCAAAAGGCATGATCTGCTTTAATGCTTTGGTGGCGAATCTATTCAAAACATGGCAAGCACACATAACAGCTTCCATCCAAAAACTGTGTGGAAAGCTCTTTGCTTTCAGCATACATCTAGCCATCTCCATGAGTGACCAATTCTTCCTCTCTGCAATCCCATTCTGTTGTGAAGTATAAGCAGTAGCAAATTGATGAACAATGCCCTTCTGCTTCAAAAAACAATTCAGCATAGAGGACATATATTCCCCCCCTCAGTCCGAACGGAGAGTCCTCACCCTACAGCCAGATTGGTTCTCAGCAAGTGCTACAAAAGCCAAAAAAGCATCATACACTTGTGATTTTTTCACTAAAGAATAGACCCAACAGAAGCAAGTAAAGTCATCAATAAAAGTCACAAAATAGTAACATCCCAATGACTTTATCTGCATAGGGCCACATACATCTAAGTGTACTAACTGTAACCTGGCTGTGGCTCTAAAAGCAACGTCACGGGGAAACAAAAACCTATGCATTTTCCCCAAAATACATCACTCGCATAAGTGCTCAAGAGGTCTCTCCAAGAGACGTAATCCATCAAGCATATGTGTATGCTATAAAAGCATCAATCAAAGGTAACCTGCAAACCACACCGTGCCAAAGAAGAAATAGATAACAAATTCTTCTTTATACGTGGCACAAACAAAGCATCTTGTAGGTGGAGAATAGAGCCATCAATGGCTGTGAGCATAATCTCCCTAATACCTCTAACAGGGTATGATACATTGTTGGCACACTATACAAACTTGCCAATTGGGCTTGCACCAACAGAAGCAAACAAATCTCTACAAGATGTGATGTGCCTAGAAGCATCACTATCAAAAAACCATGTGCCTGCATCCTTAGTAGAGCTAAATGCTCTATCAGCCCAAGAAGAGTCATAATTGCATGTATAAAAACAATAGTCCTTGTCTGCAACAAAGGACGTTGACTCGGTAGCAGTGGAAGGAGAATCAGAAACAGACATTCCTAACTTCTCCTTGGCTATGCGCTTTCTACACTCAGTGATATAGTGGCCTAGCTTCTTGCAATAATGGCATTTTCCCTTCTTGTCTTGCATGCCCCCTTATTTCTTATTATCCTGTAAAGTGCCTAAAGTCCCAGAGCTCTACGGAGCATTTTTTGCTTGGCTGTCCTTGCCCTTCTGTCGTGCCATAAAAGCCTGCTCAGAGGCTATATGGAACCATGAAACCAGTCTATGACTCACATAAAGCGGTAGTTCCTTCAATTAATACCTGGTCTTTTCTCACACACACAAACACAGAGACCTCACTTCCTCGCTCAGCACTAGATTGGCCCCGAAGACCGGCACACCTCTCGGTATTTTTTTATCAATTAAAAGATGGAAATTTACAAAAATGATAATGTTCCAAAATACCTAAACTGTGAACAGTTGGTTTTCATCTCTTCTGAGTAAATCCCAGCTGCATAAGAACACTATAGCATGTCCAGATCAACATCCCTTTTAGAAAAGCATTTTCTATGACCAAAACTCAATGATTCATGTTCAGAATTGCAGTCTACAAATCTCTGAATTAATTGTTCTTATTGTCCAGCATGTCCAGCATTTTCTGTGTCCAATACTCAACGATTCAAGTGCAGAATTGCAGTCTGCAAATCTCTGAATTCACTGTTCTTACTGTCCAGCATGTCCAGCATTAAAACAGTCCCACAAACAGCACTAAATCAAAGCTGAAAAACCTTGTTCCCATGTGGCATGGTCATTACTTCCTTTAGTTCTTGCATAGGAGAAGCCAACAGCTGATCATGAACTTGGACAGTCAGGCTCTTGCCTCAGCAGAAGTGCAAAGAAAACACAAAATTGTACCTTCGATGGAATCAGCCCATCATGTAAAGCATTTCCTATGAGAATAGAGAGAGAGTTGATCAGGGGGAGCAAGCTCTACCTTCGTACATGAGTCAGAGACGAAGAAATACTCTCCATGGCTGATGAAACTATAGCAATCTGCCCTCAGCTCCTCAAAACTTCACTCTCAGATCTGCCTCTTATGCCTATTACGTTTTTTTTAAATGCTCTCTCTCTCTCTCTCTCTCTCTCTCTCTCTCTCTCTCTCTCTCTCTCGGGAATTTGTGCCACATGGCGTACACGTAATAATTTTCCCGTTTAAACCTTCTGGTCTAAAATTCTCCATGATCGGTGCAAAATTTGACCTCAGCACAGACCAGAGAATTAATCCTCATGCAAAAACAAAAATAATGACACGAATAGATTCTGGGGTCCAAAAATAGTAACTCCCTAAATTTTAGGGATGGTGACCCCTACATTCCTCGAGTTGTTCTGAGCAACTTTTATCATTGCAATCACATCAAAAAGTGTAATGTGGGCTCAATTACAGTGACTTTTATTCCGTGAGCATTCTCACATGTGCATCTTCTGTCTGGGCCAAGCTCATTGTCCTGCGCTATCTCCACTGGCTAAGCACACAGTCTCAAACCACTAGCATTCTATTCTTCAGTGCCCATTCAATAGGGAACTGGTCCTAAGGCTCAGACAAACCAATAGTCCAATTTGTCCCAATGGCTGTCTCTTTTGGCCATGCAAAAGATCCCGGCTTATTCCAAGAGAACTCTAGGGGTAAAAAGCAACAGCAACAAAAGAAAAGTAAAATAAAATATTTATATGAGTAAATAAGAAAAGCAACTGTAAAAAGTATCACCACCTGGTGACACTATAACATCCACAACACTCTTTCTTCTTGTTTGCTCCTCCTCTAAGAGCAAACTGACCAGCTAAAGAAAAGTAAGTGGCTATGGGGCAATCCTCATGATGAGGTTAAGGCCATATGAAAGGCCAAATACATGGGCGGCAATGAATTCAATGTAGTAGATATCATCTATGCATCTGATAATACTCATCAGCATTCATAAGCTACACGTGCAAGTCCTAAATTTTGTTTAGGTGATTTAGGTAATCCTACATAGAATCACCCTCATCCATCTTCAGTGTCTCAAGCTCTTTCTTCAAGAAAGAGATGCGGGTGTCATTCTTACCAGCAAACATCTACTCCAAGGTTAGCCAAGCTTCTCGTGAAGAAGCTGCAGACTGAATGTGAGAGATAATAGACCACTGAACTACAAATGCAATCAGCAACAAAGCCTGTGCATTCTGTGTATCCCATGCTTTTGTGCTGCTGATCTTTGGGAAGTGGCTGAAGTGAAGCAGGCTGAGTTGCCCATTGTCCATGTCCTCCAGGAGGAGAAGTAGCACGAGCCACAACTTCGGGCCTAACTTCTTCACCACTGACATAGTCCCAAAGATTCTTCACAATCGGCACATTATTCATCATGAAGGACCAAAGTGAATAGTTGTTACCATCCAACCTCTCCTCCTTGGATACATAGGTAAATACATCACTCCCTGATTTGCCATGATAAACAATGCCAAAAAAAAGAGCAAAAGAGAAATGTCCTAGCTCGACCAACGTGGAAATCTCAAAATTTCCAGAAATTACAACAAGTAATTTGTTGCAATTAGCAAACTAAAGTACACTCTGGCAAAATTGTCTGTAATGCACACAGTCCAAGGTGCAATAAATGCTCACCAACACTGTAGAAGCAAAAGCCCCAAATTTTTTTGCCCCAAAATGCTCACAAACAATCTATTTCAGACTGGAACAGCTCTGCATGTACCAATGTCTTCAAAAACCCAAAAGCCCCAAATTCTTGACTTATTTGCCAAGAAATTTCTGTATAAATTGTGTCCTAGACACATATCAATACTGCTTGTGCTTGCCCCGGCAAAAGCCCCTTCCCCAGAGATGAATCTGGAACAAAAAAGTAATTTTTACTTCAAAAAAAATTTGTACCTGGCATAGGAACCAGTCGAGCTGGTGGCTGGAGCCCGGAGCAAGTGGCGGCAGACTAGTGGTGGACTAGTGGCGGACTGGCAACCAGATAGGCTAGGCGGCACTAGCGTCTGAGCATTGAGGTTGCAGGGGCGGCGCTGGACACAGGCGGGCAGTGCTGGCCAGAGGTGCACTGGACGAGTACAGACAGGTTGCGCAGGGGCGGCACTTGGTACCAGGGTACAGACGGGCTGCAGGGGAGCAGCACAAGCAGACGTCGCAGGGCACAAGGTGGCACAAGCAGGTGCAGCATAGGGCGCAGGCGGGCACAGCACAGGTGACAAACACTACTGTGCTGATGGTAGTCGAGCTGGGACTGCTCCACTGGAGGAGGCAAACAAGACGACTTCTCTGGCAGTGGCTCTAGCTGACTGGGCGGCACAGTTTGCAGGGTAAGAACTGGCACAGGCAGGAACTGACTGTTCCAGCTGAGCGGGCAGTTCCACAGGGGCTGAACTGAGCTGTACTCAGAGAAGGGACTGAGCTGTACTCTGCTCTGATACCAAATGTGAGAGTTGGAGGGGTTCGAAGCTCAGCTGAGAGTGGAGTAGACTGTGTGGAGAGTGGAAGGACGACACCCAATACAATAGATTGAAAGTGTAAGATGAAAGTACAAGGTACAACCCTTAAACCTTAAGGTTGTAAGAGGGTGTTCACACTTGTTGAAGTGTGTGCAACACGATAAGTGCCTGAAAATGTGTAACATAGGTACATAAAATAAAGAGAATAAATCTGGGAGGAAAAACCTCTCGTACGGAGAGTAAAAAGTGCCCCAATGTCCTACTGAGATCACCAACGCTCCTTTGCAAGCGTAGGTGTGAGTGAAACCCAACACCTTCAAGTAGGCTGGATTCTTAGCGCCTTTGTAGCACTAATGTTTCCTTGTGTGCCTTCTCTTTCCCATGTTAGTATATCATTGAAAATCCTGTTGTGAACAACCAAATCTGAGCTACTACTACCATTGTCATCTGTACCCTCTATTCTTTAACTTCTCCAGAATCATAGATGGTTTAGCTCATTGATCCGAGTGTCTTTGCACTGATAAATATACATATGGTTTAGCTCACATAGTAAGATATCAGTTGTAGGTCGTTCAGCATCAGTTCCCAACAAATCAACCATGCATTAGGTAGCTTAGCTGAAACAGGAAGCTTGCAGTAATCATATCTCAACTCCCTTACCCATCCATTGAAGAGCATTTTGATCTGTAATATTAAACAAAACAAATGTTCAAATGCACAATCATTGTAATGCCGAACTTGCCTTATTCACAATAGCTTGAAGTTGTTCATTGCACTTCTGTTGATACACTTGCAAGGTTCCCTTTTGTATGCTGTCAGTGACCTCTGCTGTCCAATAAATTTGTGAATCACATAATACCACCTGGCCTGGCCAAGACAAAACCCAAGTAACCCTTTCTTGACTTGCATATGCCTCAAAAGCCCGCAGCATCACGTCTTTCAAGCTCACTCTCATAGCATCTTCAACCTGAACGTATCATTAACTCTTACAAGTTCAGGGATAGACTTGCCAAACATAAATGATGTTCATTCAACAGATGGGAAGATCCAGCTAAAATATGAATAGTAATACTGACATCTTTATGAATTAAGGATAGAAAGACCGGCAAACCTGAATCAACCATTTCTCCACTGCACCTTGGGAATCTTTAGGATTGAACCATTTCACAAAATCTACCTTTTCTCCTTCTTCACTCAGCATGGCACTAATTTCAAGATTGGTTTGAAATTCAAGGCGATGAATGCCTTCAAATATCTTTTTGCAAAATGGTTGAACCCTTAAAGGATCTTTTGTTTCAGCCAATATTTCAAGAAGTTCATCATTTGATAGAAAATAGAACCTGCAAGTTTCACAATTATGATCAGAATGCTTGCCCAATTCAAAGGGAAGATAGATCAGCTACTATGACCGCTTACTACCACTGGGATCTGCTTTTATAATCTGCACTATAAAAGTAATAATTACTGGAATTCTGAGTCAATAATTACATCCAATCGGTATCATGAATGCCATCTAGTAGAAAAAAAATTCCGTTCTGAACAAAAACCATATGGTAGCATGGGTCACAAATAGAGGGCATGCATGCAGGTATGAGTATGTCCAAGTTAGTCTGTCCCTTCCCATTTCTGGCCACCTTTTGAGCAGGATCTCAACACCAAACTTCTCATAGTCAATGTGGACCGAGGAGCATTGCCATAGATGGGAGCTGATCGTTGGTATTATTGCCTGGTTCTCATGCCATAGATTTACATGACATATCTATTGCCAGCCTCTCTTGACAATTTGGATAGAGATTATTCACTCTCTCCCCAAGAAATGGGGACAAGCACCTTCTTCCACCTATAATCACACATGGTTTGGCCTTACAAACCACCCAAGTGGCTACTAACCCTAGCCAAACAGGCCAGGCAGCAGTGCTAGGAGGAGAGAGCACTCCGGCGGGACCTTGCAGCCACGTAGAGATTATTGCAGGAGGCACCAGGGGATCCCACCCTCCACACACAGGAGGTGCGCGTGCGTGCAGCCATTGCTGGCCTAGAGGACAGGTGCTCGAAGTTCTCTTTCCGCACCTCAACAGCCTTTTGGGCGCGGAAGGGGGACACGATGTGCAAGGAATTCTTCCAGGTGCACCAGCCTCGCACCGCGGGAGAGCAGATACGCAGCCTTCGGGATCAGTATGGAAGGACCCGTTCTAGCCCAGATGAGGTGATGGAGATTGCCACCGACTGCTACACGCGCCTTTTCCAACAGGAGACAGCTCCAGCTAGAGGACAGAGATGCAGTCAGCAGGTATGGGATCACATCCCTCCCTCGTCACAGAGGAGATGGGACACTCCCTCCTAGCCCCCTTCATAGAGAAGGAACTAGAGGAGGCTTTCCATATACAGGATGGGCAGAAATGCCCAGGGGAGGATGGCCTCTCTAAGGCCTTCTTCACTACCTACTGGGAAGTGGTGAAGGATCCCCTACTGAGGGCTTTCCAAGAGATCTTCACCTCAGGACAAATGCCAAGGAGTCTCTCGGCATGCCTTATCAGTCTTCTCCCCAAAGGGGAAGACCAGTTGGAGCTATCCCAGTGGAGACCGATCACCTTATTGTCAGTGGCCTATAAGGCACTAGCAAAGATGATTGGTAGGCGACTACGCCCCGTGCTTCCAGATATCATTCATGACACACAGACAGGCTTTGTCCAGGATAGGAGCCTAGACAATGTATTTACCTTCTTTGAGGCGACAGAGTGGGCTCAGCACAGTGGGCAGAAACTGGCAGTGCTACTCTTGGATTTCCAGAAAGCTTATGACAGAGTGGACTGGGATTTCCTAGAGGGCACCATGGTGAAATTGGGATTCCCCCACGCTTGGATTCGTGGGGTCTCCAGCCTGTACAGATCGGCAACCAGCAAGGTTCTCATAGGCGGAAAGCGAGGGGAGGAGTTTCGGCTGGAGAGATCGGTTCGACAGGGTTGCCCTCTGGCCCCATACCTGTTCCTACTCTTCGCAGAGGCGATGTCTCACTTCCTTAGGTCACGTGTGAGTAGATTACGTGGCCTCCCACTTCCAGTGAGAGAGGAGACTGAGTTGTTAGACTCAGAGTGCGCAGATGATACAGGCCTCTATATAGAGGACAATGAGTTGATGTTGGAAAGAGTGAGGCTGGCTCTTGACATGTTCTGCTTTGCAGCGGGAACGAGAATCAATTGGCAAAAGTCGGTTGGTTTCCTCACACAGACCCGAACTCCAGCGCGGAGTGGGGTGTCCACCTGGGAATTAGATGGGTGAGCAGAGGGCAGACCGTCCGATACCTAGGGTTCCAGGTGGAACTCGACATCACTCCTACCCAACAGTTTCTTCCTGTCCTTGATTCTATTTGGAGGAAATTGACCTACTGGAGCACGGTTCGCCTCTCACTAGCCAGTCGAGCCCTGGTGGTTAACCAAGTCCTCCTAGCGACGGCCTGGTACATCGCCTCGTGTTGGTGCTTCTCCTCATCATGCGTAAGGCAGCTTCGCCACCTAGTGCGGAATTTCCTTTGGTCTGGGTTTGATGGCTCCAGGGACTCCAGGGCCAAGGTAGCGTGGGCAACCATCATACGACATAGATTGGAGGGAGGGCTTGGGATCATAGACCCAAAGTATCAAAGTATGGCCCTCTTGGACAAGCTAGTTGTCCACGGTCTCACACCAGGCGGGTAGACCTGGAAAGTCTTACTGTAAGAGGGCCTTCAAGATTGTAAATCGAGGCTTGGCGGTGAGTGGAGGCCGTCCCTGAGATGGATCTTCACGTCAGCCGAGATCACCCCCCCCAGATCACCTTTCCTTCGCAACCTACTCCGCGTGTGGCAGGGCCTCCATAAGGCCCTAATCCAGAGCCCCCCAGGTTGCCAGGAGGAAAGAGACCGGTGATCTCGAACCTCTAGGTCAAAGATCCAGAAGGGGCACAGATAGGTGAGTGCCCCTACATCCAGTGGGCTGGGTGGGAGGCCGGCCCGGCTCGTTCCATCATGACATGGCGGGAGGTGTACAGGATGGCGGACGAGGAGGTGTTGCAACGAGTATCAGGTTGCCCGAGAGGAGTGGAGTTGAGGAGAAGAGAGATAGACGCAGCAATACCTCCAGAGTGGCTTGCTCCCCTGATACGAGAGCCGATAGAGCCCAGGGAGGTATGGGCAGCTAGGTTCTCACCAACAGGCATCCCCCTTCAGGTGGCAGGTAGAGTGGGTGGCGCCCCGCAAGGGACTATCTTCGTTGTTCAGGAGGGGGGACGTCTAGCCCTTGACAGAGGGCAACAAGGTGAGGGGATTGCCACTCTTTCATGGAGGAGGATTTGGGTGGTGGGTCTTCAGGGAAAGACTTGGCGAGTGGACCCCTATATTTTCTGGAAGCAGCTCAAGGAGTGGCGCCTTTGGATCAGGGAGGGTAGACCACTTGATGAGCTGGAGTGGGATCCAAGAGAGTGGCTATGGCCAGCCTCTGCGGTCGCCAAAAAGCCACCCAGGTTTCTAGAGTACACTGCCAGGATTGGCAGACATGTACTAATGCAGGAGGATATGGACTGGGCGCCGTCACGCAACAGGAACTGAGCAGAGCATAGCATCACAAAGCCCTTCCGATGGACCTTCTAGCACCGCCTATGGGATAGCTGGAGGCCGAGGAGGGTGTCGTATTTTTTATGGTTGGTGACACATGGAGACTTGGCAGTGGAAAGCTGGCTTGCCCAAATGCAGAAGGAGGGAGGTTGTAAGCGCTGCACACAGCAGCCTTTGGAAACCCCAAAGCACTGCCTTTGGTCTTGTGAGGAGGCGCAGCTCGTGTGGAGAGGAGCATGCTGTATCCTTCGACGTATAGTGCCCAGCCTTGGGTGTATCTCATGGGGAGCTTTCTGTTGGCAAGTAGTCAGCCAGGGCCGTCACCTTTTGTATGAGCTAAGATGCACGACACGATATTCATGATCGAGGCAGGGTCATGGGCAGTGGTCGCTCTGGAGGCTCTACCCATCCGCCAGGTGTACTGGAGCCCACAACAGACCGCTTGGAGGTATGGGAGATCATAGGGAGTCTTACTGGATGGCATATTTGGAAGGCGCGATCCCACGTGGCTGTCGGCGGAGAGAGACTTTCAGCACATGCGACCTTAGCAAAGCTCTGGACCTCATCCATTCCCTCCGCGGCCGATGGGATCAGGTGCAGGGCGAGTCTAGGGCTCGTCAGGAGCTCCGTGGTCACTTCATGCGTACCTGGGGTGGCCAGAGTCTGTTCTTTGCGATGCAGGCAGGCAGCCCCATTTGGCGATATAGCCCCCCGCCCCCCCCCCCCCAATGGCTTCTTGCCCCCATCCCCCGTAGACCACCTTGAGAGGCTTGTATACATGATGTACTGGTGACTTTGCTTCAGCTCCAGCTAGTCTGTTAAGCATGAGCACTCTGTTGTAATCAGCTTTTTCAGTAATATAATCAGCCACATTTTACTTGAAAAAAAAAAAGTGGCTACTAACCCAACTTTTGTATTAGAATTCTTTTATATTGAGGTATCATGAGAAGCCTTTACCTTGGGATGTTTATTTCTAAGGTTTGTATTATAAGGTTTCTCTTTTCCCTGAAGAAAAAGAAGTGTATCATGTAGAATAACTACAAAAAAATATCTATAAGTTGCTCCTGCCTGTTCTACATTCCACCCACCACCTCAGCAGATCGTCCAGCATTCCGTGCCTACCAATGCTGCCTTGCCTTCCCCAAACTACCCACAATAGTCCTGCCAACATCCAACTGAACCAAATCCCACTTCTTCCACCTAATTTTTGTGTTTTCCTAACCTCTTTCTCACTTGCCCCTTTATCTCACCTAACTACCATTGTTACCAAGAAACCCATTTCATAAGGTTAGGAAACCCCTTTTATACACAACCATCTCATAAATGTACGAAACACCTATTTTAAATCTTCAGGAAAAACCTACCCTGAAAGATGTGTTTGAATTTTTGTGATCAACATGTATGATGGATTCATTTGACATGCTGACATAGATATAGGCATTGATTGCAAGATTTTTGTTTAAGTTGTTGTCCATGATGCATGTAACTATTGATGCTATGTCTAATGTTTATTTGCATCATATAGAATCTTGAACATGAGCAATCTGTGTTCGTTTCATTACATGAGTCATATTCTATGTGTTCGTAAAATTTCATAGTCTTTTTCCATCTCAAGTGAAACCCATTTTATGAAACTTGTCTGGAGCTATGAAACCCATTTCATACTTTCCCTTTCAGAAACCATTGTCAAGTATGCTACGTAACTTCCACACATAATTGTACGCCCAACTTTCTCCTGTCTTGGCTCCGCCTCACCCTTCCTTCATCTCTCCTTTCCACACCAATCCCCTTCCAGTCCTCACCTGCCTCTTCTGACTCTCCCTTCCACTAACACCACCCAAAATCCTTTTCTGTCATTTACCTCTTCCCCACACCCCTTCTCCTCCCCTCTATTGCCTCCTCCCTCAATTCTTCCATCCCCCATAACCAGCCCTACATAGGCAACACTAGCCAAAACTTTGTGAAACCCTAGAACTTTTTCTTTTCAACAAGAAGGAAATTCTAAAACATTGGCTGGCTGCTCAGGGCCAAAAGGGTCCCCATGCCTAACAAGAGATCAGAACATCCATATGTCTTTGAAGTGGGCTCACATGTGGATACTCCTAAAAACCCAAGTTCTACCACCCTTCATGATGAGAAGCCCGATTGTCTGGCACTCTAATTTTGCAAAACCTGCAAAATTTTAGTAAGCATAAACAAAAACCAATCAGATACTACTATCCATGCATCTTACAAAGCTGTGCATCACATAATGCAAATAGTTCCTAAAGGCCCAATTCCAAGGCCCAAGTGATCAAAATAATCACAATAAAAGTTCAGCAAGCGCAGAAGATAGAAAGTAAAGCACTATATCAATATTGTCATAGGCTAGATGATGACCTCAGGGGATTCTGTTTTGCCATGCCATTGGTCAGCTTTCTTGCTTTGTACCACATCATTAGCATAGCCAACTCTTTAAGAACAGGTAGCTCAGACGAGCAGATTCATAGCATACATGCAAATAGTTTCTCAGTTACTAGCAAGCTGTCACACGATGTATGTCACATCAAAACAATTCATCTCAAAAAGACTATTCATCATCATAGGTCCCTTATGGAAATCTATTTTTGACATATCGTACTGCATGACACTTCATACATTAGACTATACTGTGTTACTACAAAATTTTGATTTTTTCTTTTGATTCACAATAGGGTTATGGTTTATGACTAATGTGACAAGTACAACAAGACTGGTCAATATTCTGGTAAACCCTAATGCTTTCACAATGTTCACAAATTATCTTGAAATTGTGTTGAAAAATAGGAGGCTGCAAACCTACAATGATCCACTTAGCATTGGTTCCTTAGAACCCAGCCATGCTGCTTCTTCCCAACTGATTGTCAATATGTGAGATGTACTAGTGCTCTCTAAGGGATCTTCCACATCTACAGTAGCCTATAAAATGCCTATATAAGCAAGCCAAGATACTGGTTGTCAAAAGCTCCTATGAGCCACTAGCCAAAAGAAAAGGAACAGTTTACATTATCAAAGGCTTTATTAAAGGTACACTAAAAATTTCTAAAATCTTATCGATTGTGTAATGTAGCAGCCGATGCACCAAGGTAGGTTGACCAAAGCAATAGATTGTCAAGTTTCATCAACCGAGTTGGAAATGCTATGAGGAGGAGGTTATAAGCAAAGTCTATAGGTATGCAAATCTGCCCCATCTCAGCTCTTAGATTATTGAGTTGGTAACATACAAATGTGCTGAAAATTGTATGCGGGGAAAGACGACAATAAACTATATATTATTCTCTTGAGGTTTTTCTATGGAAAAGAAATGACTATTATGGGTCTTAAAATTTCTATCCATCCAAAATTGTAGCCTAATTTTGAAACCTTATGCATTGACTTAAAGAGAAAGTGCCTTGCAAACTAAAAACATGAAACTTCATGAATGTTTTTTTCTTTTTTCTTTTAACTAGAACTTAGATTTCCTCTTTCCTTCAAACAGTGAACACAAAACTAGCAGAAAAAATTTGTATGCTTTTTAATGCATCTTAGATTGTGGTCTTCTTTTATACTCAAGAAAGAGGTAGCAGAGCTATCCAAGTTTCCTTCCATATAAGTAGGACATATGTTTATGCAAATGAATAATACAAAAATTTAGAAACATTAACCTTGGAAAGGCTAAGCGCTTTGTTTCCAAGTACTCATTCAGGCCTTTCTGGACCATGTCTAGTTGTTTGTTTGCTTCCTTAAGATTTTTTAATAAATCCTCATCAGTGCCTACTACAAGAACTTCTGGGTTTTTTATGAGCTTTTCAATTATTCTCCTCCAGGATGTGTCAACCACCTTGAACCGACGACCCTCTGCAGGCATTTGTTGCATAATATCCTCTGAGCCAAAAATCGGCTCAAGGTAAAGCCATTGCTGCTGGCAATTTATCCACTCATCCAGAACCTGCAATATATTCTATGAAAATATTACAGACACATCACATTGGCATTAAAAAAGGATGCAAGTGAATGCAATATGAAGAAAAACTATACAGATATCATGTCCTGAGAAATGTCACATAGTCAGAATAAATTCTTCCCACTCATCCAGAACCTGCAATATATGCTATGAAAATATTAGAGACACATAACATTGCCATTAAAAAGAATGCAACTGAATGTGATATGAAGAAGAACTGTACAGGTATCATCTCATGAGAAATGTCACATAGTCAAATAAATTCTTTCTTTTGGCTACATAAGAGACCTACCCTAATTCAAGTGTCCCGGTATTGCATGAGTTTTCCTTAGATGCTGTATGCTTTTTAAGCAAATCCAGATAAATTATTCTGTCTTGTTCAAAACTGCCAAATGATCTTTTACATTCTTGCAGATAACTGAGGCATTCGAAAATCCAAATACAGAGATCAATCAAAATTGATGCTTCCCTATTGAACATTATACAGACTGGGATCGCCTGATAAGAGAATCTGTTCCTTTCGCTTGTCAAAAGGAAGCTTCAGCCCGACTTCCACAAGACATACCTACTGCAAAAAATCTCCAGAATTTGGATAGAGATTATCCATATTCTCTATGGGAGATGGGAGAGATTACAAGGTGACTCTGAGCACATGAGGAGGAGGAGAGAGGTTTTTCTTTGTACTTGGGATTCTCACACCTCCTTCCATTAGAGTTGCATCTGGTTTGGCATCCTTGATGTAGCATTGTAGTCCTGTACAGGGTGTGCTCTGTCATTTACATTGGAAACTTCTTTTTCTAAGGCTTGATAGATTTCTCTCTTCTGGGTCATGGGGAGCAGCTCAATAATCGGTATTCTAAAAAACCATGTACCTTTACGGCTATAACTGGTATACCTTTATCTTGAAGTACGCAAACCCTTGAAGAAGGTTTTTGACGAACAACCTTTATCAAGCAAAGGTTTTTATCTTCGCTCTTAACTACCATTTTTGCAGTTCTCTCTCATCATTGCTGTAAGTATAACCAATGATTGCAAAAGTTGTTGCCTCTGTAATCCATGCTGTCCTGACTCAACTATGTTAAAGTGTTGAATCACACAAAGTTTCCTTTACTTAACCGCTGTACTACAAGATAGCAGTTCTCATAAACCTGAATAGCATTCAGGTATTGTGGTCAGACATGTGTTGTAGTATGTAGTGTTTATGAATAATCCACAAGGCAAGTGAATAGGCGTTTAACTATATCCTACCCAAACTTCAACTCCAAGGGTTATCCTCAGGTCCATAAAGCATTTACGTGATGTCCTCATCTTGAAAACAATATACCACTAATTCTGGCATGTTCAGTGTGGGGGGGCAAAAAAGAAAACGGGATGGGGATGCAGGATTCTCTCCATGCCTGTAATAGTTTGGTCCAACAGTCTGTCACGAATTTTCTATCACAATGCAATCGTGTAATTTTGGGCTAGATTTGATAGCTGGTATTGTCCTGAGAAACATGGGATAGGAGAGGGAACAAGGAGGGGACAGGGACAAGGGAAGGCCAAATCTGAGCAAACGGGACAGGGTAAGACAGCTATTAAAACATATCAAAATGTGATTTACAGTTATGACAGTGGATCTCAGAATCATAGCTACCAAATACCTTATCCAAGAAACAACATTTTAAACTTCAAAAACATTTCTGTGTGCACACATGCATGTGCGCACCTAAGGGCATGGAACAGACCTATTCCTACAATGAAATATAACATGAAATTGCCTTATGCATCCAATCAGAAAATTACCACAGCAAGTGTGATAATATCTTTCCCAGGAAAACTCCCTTCTCTGAATGACATTGCCCAATGGATCAACTAACTATCAGGGGGCTTCTTAATTGAAGGAGTTTATTTTGCATCTCACCAGGATCAGCTGCCTCAATTGGACAGGTGATATGTGCCCCTCATCTAACAGGCAACCCAAATAGTTTTTTGTATTTTGAATTTCTTACTCCTCCCTCCATAGCTCTTGAGTGGAGGATGTTCAGTTCGGTAAGAAAAAATTTTGAGCTGAAATAAGGAGTACTTGTAAGAGATCTTTTTGTGTGCCACAAGTTTTCATATTTGGCAGTAGAATGTCCCACTGTATTGCAACTCCCTACTACTATGTACTGCGGGTCAGTTACAAAAGACATCGGCTGATAAAACCAATGACAGTAAAAATAGGCCACTCGGTCAATGGTACAGCCAAGTAACACTGCAGTGGTGAAAGGTGAAGGAAAGAACAATTGAAAATTAAGGAAGGCACAGGATAAGACTGATTCTCCATCTTCTAGTCAGAAATCTGCCTCTAATACCACGCTTTTATGAGCACTTAGACAAGGAAAACACTTCCACTACATGTCCAAGACACTCTAGACAGGGTGTTAGGAGACTCTAGATGGGTCCCTTGGCCAAGGGCCATAGAAGGTTGGTCAGGTGGCCAGAAATTGGTATACTGCCTTGTTGGGTTCAATGACAAGACCTCCGAGCTTTGAGAGGGATAGAGAGATTGTGTGAGAGAGTACCAAGAGGGTAGTCACAAAAGGCATGACCAGACACTTGATGGCCCCATTCTCAAAGGAGGAGATTCCAGAGGCTTTATTGGCACTACCATCCAAGAAGTGCCCAGGGGATGATGGATTGCACAGGGCTTTCTTCTTAAACTATTGGGATGTGATCAGCACAGGGCTTGGCAGCGGGATATATGCCAAAGAGACTGTCGAAAGGATTGATTCACCTCATCCCAACAGGCAATGTAGAGATCACCCAAGGGAGAACAATCACTTTGCTTGGAACAGAGTATAAAATCCTAGCCAAAGTGATCAGTCTCAAACTGTCACTCTTGATGCTAGACCTCATTCACCCTACCAAACCAATTTTGTTTGGGAGCACAGCATCCATATTCTCACCTTTTGGGAGTCCACAGTTCTGCACAATCCAAGGGAACAGACCTCACTATTCTGCTTCTCGATTTCAAGAAGGCTTATGAGTCATGACAAAGTTGATAGGGAATTCTGAGAGGGTACTATGCTGAAGATGGGTTTTCCACAACAGCAGATTACAGCTATAGCAGCTCTCTACTCCTCACCTAATGGCTAAGTTCTTATTGGCGGGGCTAGAGGTGACATTCAGCATTCAGAGGACAGTGCAATAGGGATGCCCCCTTGTATCTCTTATTTTCTAATTTGTTACAATGGCCATGAGACTTTCCTGAGGGATAGAGCTACATGCATTCGAGGAATCAAACTTCCCATCCCAAAATTTGAGGAGTTGTTGGATGTAGAGTTTGCAAATAATCCAGCTGTTTACCTAGATGGGGGTGAGGAGAATTTTAGGGCCTTTTGCAAAGCTTCAGAAGCTCTTATTAATTGGCACAGATCCTATGGATTTTGGGTTTGTAACACTAGATTGGAAACCACATGAGAATTGTACTTGGGTCCCCTGTGTTACTTCAGTGAGATCTTTAGGCTGTCATGGACATTGATATTTATTTAAAGTTGGCACCCCTACTATTGAGCATAAGGTAGAATTTATTGTATTGGAGCACAACGAGATTATCAACAGTGACTAGTAGGAAGATTGGTAGTTGCAAACCAGGTCTTTCTAGTCACTATGTGGTGTATTACTTCTTGTTGGGCCTTCTCTAGGTCATGCATTGGCTTAATGAAGCGACTCAGCAAGAATTTCATCAAGTTGGGTGGAGATGATAGCCCCCCAAGGGCTACAATAGCCTGGATGCCATCATTCAGCCTGGATCAGGGGCGATTTGGGGATCATTGACCCAAACAATCAAAGCAAAGTGTTGATGGTCAAGCTCATTGTGTTAGGGGCCCCCTTCCGAGCAAGGAGCCATGGAAGAAGCTACTACTATGGAGATAAGTAACCATTTTCTGCTCATGGAGGACCAAGGTAGCCTGTCATACATCGGATATTTCAGCAAATCTGAGCTATAGAACTAGGGAATAGTTTCAAGGTGAAATTTGCTACATCTACGAGCATGTATCTGCAGGATTTCACCCAATTAACCCAACCCCTGTTGAAAAGAAGTTGAGGCAGCAACTTCTCTTCAGCAAGCTACTCAAGACAGAGAAAGGCCACACCATTGGAGAAAGGACCCACCTATGTTGGGTTGATCCATTAAAATAAAATGGGTTTGAAATAATGCGACAAACAATTGAAAAGAGCAAATTTATTAAAATATTGTTCTTTGAGCCTGATTAATCCAACCAAAAAACCATTGGTTGTTCTTAGCCAAGCTGCAAGCCAACAACAAGACTTAAAGAGCCACAAAGTAACATCACAAAGAGATCGCATTTTGCAAGTGGTACCCCACAAAGGTGAGAAATGACATACGATCTTGAAAAATACCAATACAAATAAACAGAAACATAGATCCATCCAGGTGTTATTTTGGCAGTAGACTTCAAGCATTCACCATCCCAAGCATATCCAGAGCATGAGGCCCCTTAATACATTCACAACTAACAGCACAGCATACTTTTGTAAATTGGCATTAACACACTTTTGGTACGGATCAAAAAGCTCCTCATACCTCTTGTACCAGGTTCAGCTTTGCAAGCCAAAGTTTCACACGATCTTCAAATGGTGCAATATAAGGTGACGCCTGCATTGATTGTGTTTTGGCAATGTGATCCTCTAGAAGAGTTTGCAGGTCATCAAGGCCACGTAAAATGGCAGTTCCTGTATCTCTCCATGCAATATAGTCGAACTTGACCCCAAGCCATTCCCCTTGCATTTTGTCAAGGGCCACCTCAACAGAGTACTCTTTACTTGCAAACTCGCTAACCTGTATAACCATTATGATGTAAATTAGATTTGTAGTTCTGAGAAAAACAATGGACATACTGAATAGTGTGAGTGCACAAGAAAGACTGAATGGTTTTCTTGGACAGCAACAATCGAGTATTTTTCTTTACCTCATCAATAATTGCCATAAACGATGGAAGACTCAATTGCAATGCAGTGCTCAATGTAAACCCTGCATGTGGTGTCACTTCAAAACCAAGGCGATCACTTAGCTTTTTCCAATGCCTATCCCTCATTCCTGGGTTTCTGAGAGAAGAAATCATTGGGATATTTACCTGCCATGAACAGATTAGTCTCTCCATGAGGCTCTCTCTCTTTTTTCCGTGAAGATAATTGAATTAAGTAGCAATATTTACCTCAGACCATCAGGTCAGCTAAGAAAAACAGAACAGACACAAATGAAAGGCTACCAAGACTCTAACACACAAATATCACACAGCAAGGACAGCTGGTGTGGAGCGAACAATATCCAGCCAGGGAGCAGCAACATCAGGAAGAGCCAGATCAGCTGAAACCATAGAGGAGATCTGCCATAACACTAAACCACGAACACGGGCCACATGACTATGCATGCCCGAAGCCGAATCAAAAATAAAGGCATTTCGAGTACGCCAAATATACCACAGAGCGTCCATCTAAGGAAATGGAAGAGGCAGGAATAATCTGATTGCAAAGCAGACATAGAAGTTATCCTTCCCATAATCCACGAACAAGCTGATATCCGCTGCTGAGTTGCCAAGGACCACACACAGGAAACAAAACTTCAAATTTGTCGAGCAATAGGGCAAGAGACAAAGAGATGAAGCAATGTCTCATCACATGTAGTGCAAAATACATGGCAACCACAGGAGATCTTGCGAGCATGCAACACATCCCCAATCGGAAGACCCCCAATAAGCAACCTCCACATGAACACTTTACCCTGATAAGGAACCCTAAACTTCCAAAGTCTCTCTCTCTCTCTCTCTCTCTCTTTTCATGAAGATAATTGAATTAAGTAGTAAATATTTAAATCAGACCATCAAGTCAACATTCTCTCTGTATCTCTTACTTTCTATTACATCAGACCATCAGGTCAGCATACTCTGTCTCTCTCACTCTCTCTTTGTTTAATATTTACTTGAGGTCTGCAAGCTCTCAGAACAACCAGAACAACCTATTGACCAATACTAATAAATCACACAGAAGGAACAGCTGGAGTAGAGCGAAAAATCGCTAGCCAGGGAGTAGCAATATCCAGAAGAACCAGGTCAGCTGACATCATAGAAGAGATTTGCCATAACACCAATCCACGCACACGGGCCATATGCCCATGGATGCCCGATGTTGAATCAAAAATAAAGGCATTGGGAGTACGCCAAATATGCCACAAGGCTGTCCATCTAAGGAAATGGAATAGGCAGGAACAATCTGAATGCAAAGAGGGCATGGAAGACATATTTCCCATAATCCACGAACAAACTGGTATGCGGTGCTGAGTCACCGAGGACCAGGGTTGTCAGGTACGAAAGGTATGATACGGTACGGTACGATAAAATACGGTACTAATTGGTACCTTATGTTTTTATAAGGTACGGTACAATATTAGTAGGAAAAAAATAAAACTTGGCTATTTTGGATTATAGATAATAGAACACATGTTTAGAGCTAAAATAACAATGTCACTTGAGTTAATAGGATGAATACATGAGGATAACAAGGAAAAAACTCATGCACAACATGCGCAATGCGCTACTAGAAGACAGATGGGAGTGTATATGTAATACATCAAAGAACAAAGCAAAGTTTAGGGTGAATGGGCAAACAAGCTCTTCATTCTTTTCTGTGTGTGTGTGTGTGTGAGACGAGAGAGAGAGAGAGAGAGAGAGAGAGAGAGAGAGAGAGAGAGGCTTAGCAGTTTGGAGAGAGAGAGAGGTATGTGTGTGTGTGAGAGAGAGATTTGGAATTATGATAATAAACATAAGGCTTAGGAGTTGGAAGATATTGTATGGTCTAGTTTTCAGAGGCCAAAAATAGCTTGCTTTTTTGTACATAATGGTACAGATACGTACCGCACGGTACAGTGCGAACTGTATGGAACGAACTAGTCCTTACATAGTACAAATGCAACCATGCCAAGGGGAAATGAAATTCCAGATCTATCACGCAAAAAGGCAAGAGACAAAGAGGTGAAGCAATGTCTCATCACATGTAGTACAGAAAACACAACACCCTGCAGAGATCTTTCGGGCACGGAGCACTTCTCCCGTTGGAAGACCCCCAATGAGCAGCCTCCACTACCAAAACCATGAACACGGGCCACATGACCGTGAATACCCAAGGATGAATCAAAAATGAAGGCATTACAAGTGTGCCAAATGTGCCAGAGAGCTATATATCTAAGAAAATGGAAGAGGCAAGGATGATTTGACTTCAAAGTGGACCAAAAGAACATCTTGTGCATGACCCAAGAACAAATGGACATTTGTTCCAGAGTCATAGAGGGACCACACCAGAAATGAAGCTTCAAATTTATCTCGCCTACAAGGTAGGAGATGAAGAGAAAAATCATGGTCTCATCACATGTAGTGCAAAAGATACATCAACCATGTGAGATCTTGTGAGCACGCAGCACATCCCCAATGAGAAGACCTGCAATAAGCAACCTACGTATAAAAACTTTGTTCTAATAAGGAATCTTAGACTTCCACAATTGGAGAAATCTATCCTCCTATTTCCCTCTAGTATCACGAACATGTCATACTTTATTGGCTTTCTCAGTGACTCCTCTCTTGTCCTCTACCATCTTATGGTATATCTGATTAGTTGATCTTCTTTTGAAATCATCAAATTTCACAAACATCCAATCCTACCAAGGTGAAGAAGGTTGAAAAGCAAGCAATGGACTATACCCTGAAGCTACTCCTATAAGGACAACTATATCTCGCTATAGCCTCTAGGCACCCGAAAGTACTGGCAAATGCAACCAAAAGAATAAAGACAAGGTTGCCAAGGAATAATAACATCATGTAATATCCGCAACTTGAATTGAGCTATCTAATTAAATTTATCTCACTACAAGTATTTGTCAAGCCAATCCAATAGGCTAGAAGTGGCCAGCACTTCCGCCTATAATAATGAATCCACCTCCTTTCGGAGATGAGAAGGACGCCAAACTATGAAGCGGAGAATCTCCTACCAAGAGCCGTTCAAATGAGTAAGGAGAAGAGACTATAAAAGTTAAAGAGGCCAATGGGAATTTAGTACATGCCACCAAGATGTTGAGCTAAAAATGCATTATATACTAATTAGCCATTTAAAACAACCCCAAAGCATGCTTAATTAATCAAATTAACTTTCATAAAAAAGAAATGCATTCCTACAAAATGTCTATGTCCCATAAGCAAAACCCTTATTTGGGAGAATGCATCCATCTATAAATAGACAAGCTACCCTCCACTTCATCTAATCTTGTTGTTTGTGTCCTACACTATCTATCACTAATTAAGCCATCACAAAACTGTGTTTGTTGTTGCCTGACATTCAGGATGCTCTCTGCTACCTTTTGGGATCCATCAGAGTACGACACACTCTTCAACTCGTACTCTCTACCATGGTCCCTAGGACCCGGGAATTTTGAGATTCAATATTCACATTATATACTGTGTTTGTTGCATTGAGCATTATATTTGTTCATTATTTAGATTCTTTCATCTTCTTTGTTCATGGTCTCTATGTACCCTAACCCTGACTTTGTTTCTTTATCAATATGTGTGTTTGTCGTACGATTGTGTTTATATTATGTAGTCAAGCATTTCCTTACATCATTTCCTTACATGGTATCAGAGCTAAGTACTCATTGAAGATTTTTTTTGCAAATAAAGTGTGGCTAATTATATTACTTCAAAAAAAAATCTGAATACAAAGAAGTGCTCATGCTCAACAGACTAGCTAGAGCTGATGCAAAGTCACAAATATATCATGTATACAAGCCGCTCGGGGCGGTTTAGGGACGATGGGGGCAAGAAGCCATGGAGGGGGGGTGTGTAGCCATCTAAGGCTGCCTGCCTGCATCACCAAAAACAAGTCATGGCCGCCCCAAGTGCGCATGAAATGAAAACGGAGCTTGTGATGAGCTCGAGACTCGCCCTGCACCTGGTCTAATCGGCCGCAAAGAGAGTGGATGATGGAGGTCCAGAGCTCTGCTAAAGTAGCATGTATTGAAAGTCTCTCCCCGCCAAAAACCCCCTGACGCGCCTTCAAAATATGCCATCAAATAAGACTCCCTACGATCTCCCATACCTCAAAACGGTCTGATATGGACTCCAGTATCTAGCCTATTCTTAGAGTCTCCAAACCGACCACTGCGCACGACCCAACCTCAATAATGAATATCGTGTCTCCTGCATCCCAGCCTCATAGAGAACGTGACGGCCCTAGCTGACTGCCTGCCAGCAGAAAGCTCCCCATGAGATACATCCAAGACTGGATGCTATAAGATTGAGGATGCTGCATGCTCCTCTCCACACGAGCTGCGCTGCCTCACACGACCAAAGGCAGTGCTTTGGAGTTTCCAGAAGCTGCTGTGTGCAACATTTACAACCTCCATCCTTCTACATCTAGACTAACTCCCCACCGTCAGGCCTCCATGTGCCACCAGCCATAAGAAATACGATACCCTCCTTGGCTTCCAGCTATCCCATAGGCGAGGCTAGAAGGTCCGTCGGAAAGCATCCATGAAGCTATGCTCCGCCCAGGACTTGCTACGCAATGGCACCCAGTCCATGTCCTCCTAATCAGTACGTGTCTGCCAATCCTCGCTATGTATTCCAGGAATCTCAGTGGCTTCTTGGTGACCGCAGTGGCCGGCCATAGCCACTCCCCCAGATCCCACTCCAGCTCATCAAGTGGCCTCCTCTCCCAAATCCAAAGACACCGCTCCTAGTGCTCCTCCCAGAAAACATAAGGGTCCAACTGCCATGTCTTCCCTTGAAGCCCAACCACCCGAATCCTCCTCCATGGAAGAACAATTATCCCCTCATCCTGCTGCCCTCTGTCAAGGGCCAAACACCCCCCCTCCTGCACGGTGAAGAAAGTCCCATGTGGGGCACCACCCACTCTACCTGCTGCCACCTGTAGGGGGATACGTGTTGGTAAAAACCTAGCGGCCCATACCTCCCCAGCTCTACCGGCTCTCATATCGGGGAGCCAAGCCACTCCTGAGGTATTGCTGCATCAATCTCCCTTCTCCTCAACTCAACTCCTCTCTGGCAACCTGATGCTTGCTGCAACACCTCCTCGTCCACCATCCTGTACACCTCCCGCCATGTTCTGATGGTACGAGCTGGGCCGACCTTCCAATCAACAACCCACTGGATGTGGGGGCGCTCGCCAATCTGTACCCCATCCCGTCTCTGAACTGGCGGTTCCAGATCACCAGCTGGCAGTCTATCTCCTCCTAACAACTTAGGGGGCTCTGAATTAGGGCCTTATGGAGGCCCTGCCGCACACCAAGTAGGCTGCGTAGGAAGGGGCATCTATGGGACGTCATCTGGGCCGTTCATGAAGATCCATCTCAAGGACAACCTCCAACCACCGCCAAGCCTTGGTCTACACCCCTAGAGACCCTCCTGCAATAGGACCTTCCAGGCCTCCCCTCCTAGTGTGAGACTGCGGACTACTAGCTTGCCCAAAAGGGCCAGACTCTGATACTTTGGGTCTATGATCCCAAGCCCTCCCTCTGACCGATGCCGGATGATGGTCGCCCACGCCACCTTGGCCCGGGAGTCCCTAGAACCATCTAACCCAGCCTAGAGGCAAGTTTCACACTAGGCGGCGAAGCTGAACAACACAGGACGAGAAGAAGCACCAACACGAGACGATGTACCAAGCCGTTACTAGGAGAACTTGGTTAACCACCAGGGCTCGTCGGCCTACTAGGGAAAGGCGAGCAGTACTCTAGTAGGTTAGCTTCCTCTGAATAGAGCCCTGCCGGACTAATCTCTACAGCCGAAACTCCTCCCCTCACCTGCCACCTATGAGAACCCTGCTAGTAGCCGATCTGTAAAGTATGGAGACCCCGTGGATCCATGCCTAGGGAAAGCCCAACCTCACCATGGTGCCCTCTAAGAAGTCCCAATCCACCCTGTCATAGGCTTTCTCGAAGTCCAAGAGTAGTACAGCCAATCCTTGACCACTGTGTTGGGCCCAATCTATCACCTCAAAGAAGGTGAAGACATTGTCTAGGATGCTCCTATCCTGGACAAAGCCTGTCTGTGTATCATGAATGATGTCTAGAAGCACAAGGCGGAGTCGCCTACCAATCATCTTTGCCAGTGCCTTATAGGCAGCTGACAACAGGGTGATCAATCTCCACTAGGACAGCGGAGGAGACTGGTATGACCTGGCGATAGACTCCTTGGCATCCGTCCTGAAGTGAAAATCTCTTGGAAGGCCAGCAATAAGGGGTCCTTCACCATCTCCCAGTAGGTAGTGAAGAAGGCCTTAGAGAGACCATCCTCTCCCAGGCATTTCTGCCCATCCTGTGTATGGAAAGCCTCCCCTAGTTCCTTCTCTGTGAAGGGGTCTAGGAGGAAGCGTCCGATCTCCTTTGTGAAACGAGGGACGGGATATGATCCCAGACCAGCTGTCTACATCGTAGTCCTCTAGCTGAGGCTATCTCCTGCTCGAAAAGGCGTCTAAAGTAGTCAATGGCAATCTCCATCACCTCGTCTGGGCTAGAGCAAATCCTCCTATACTGATCCCGAAGACTACGTATCTGCTCTCCTAAGGTGCGGGGCTAATGCACCTGGAAAAACTCCCTGCACATCATGTCCCCCTTCCGCGCCCACAAGGCTGCTAAGGTGCGGAATGAGAACTCTGAGCGCCTGTCATCTAGGCCCGCAATGGCTCCTCGTGCACGCACTTCCTGTGCATGGAGGATGGGATCCCTTGGTGCCTCCTGTAGTAATCTCTGCGTGGTTGCTAGGTCCCGCTGGAGTGCTCTCTCCACCTCCCAGCTCTGGTGCCTCACCTCTGTAGGGTTGCCTCCTAGCAGATACTGCTCGACTCGGCTAGAACCTCTGCAATCTGGTACCTCCTACCCCACTCCCTAGTCCAAATCTACTCAATCTGTCTCTTCACCTCCTCCCTCCTGTAGATCGAGTCACGGATCCAACAAGATTGTGTGTCTAGGGCAAATGATGGGGGATCAAGTATCAAGAGAACCGGGCAGTGATCCGACAAAGTGGTGCCAGCCAACTGCCCTACCTGGCCTCCACAAGAGCATCCCTACTCTCCCACATAGAACCTGTCCAACCGCTCCAGCAAGACTCCGCCTAGCCGCCTGTATCCTCAAGAGAAGTCCAGCGACCTCTCCCTCTTGTGGAAAGCTAGGTCTCTCCAAGCATCGCCTGCTCCTACTGCCAGTAGTAAGACCTCCCATGCCTCCTACTCCTCCCCAACCATGCTCTATTAGTTTCTACCTTTGCCTTGTTGGTCCTGTAAGACCTCCAGGTTGTTGAAGTTTCCTCCAACAATCCGAGAGTCCACCTCTGGGAGTCCTGCTGTGATCTCCATCCAAAATCTGCTACGTGCCCTAACCTCAATAGGGGCATAGACATTGAGGACTCCAAGGCACGAGTCACGATTCACCAATATCCAATCTAATCCATAGAACCCTCCCTGCCACAATCGTCCCATAGTCCCATACACAGGCGGTGAGGCTCAGGTCAATAGAGGTGCATACACCTCCACTCCTGCCGTGGGCATGGATTGCGTGCTCCCAGTAAGTGTGTGAACCGCCCAAGAGTACCTTCCCTACTCGCTGGGCCTGGGTAGGAGTGAGCTTGTGGTCCTGTAAAAATAAGATATCGATCTTTCCAGCAAGGGCAGACTGCAGCTCTTGCTGCGCAATCAACCTCCTGGAACCATGTGCTCCACTATAGTGGACTATAGTGGAGGCTGTTCACATTCCAGGATGCAAGATGTAAATTCATAGGGAAACCTGTGACTGACCGAACAAGCATATGTTCAGCATATGTTCAGTGTGGAAGCTGTTGACAAAGAAGAGAAGCTATGAGGCATGCGGATACGCTTTGCTGCCACCCTGGACGGTAAACTTCATTCCCCCATGGTAGCCCTCGAGCGGACCATGGGGGTGATGGATGCGTCTGGTGGTACCACCAGGGCATCTATCAGCCAAGCTGAGAGACGAGACTTTGTGCACTGATAGAAACGGGCTGCCTATGCCAGGGGCCACTCAATCACATCCATCGGAGCTCTCCACAGCAGAGGGGCTCGAAAGATAATGCTCAAATGTGGGACCTCAACAGCCCCAACCCACTCCATCATGCAACCTAGCCACTGCTGGGAAAAAAGTGCCAGTCCACCTTCTCCCATCCACTGGGAGACGTGGTCTACCACCTGGCTCTTCACCTCCCCCCTCTATCTGTGTCATCGTCCAGTTTCCTGTGTGAGAGGTCTGAAGGAAGAAAGTGTAGTTTGGTCCATCCAATGGTGCTAGTAGATGGACCTTGCCGCTCCTTGACTTGCGTACCATGAAGATTCCCACCTCCAGGGGTAGTGAGAAGTCTCCATGCTCCGCAACTCTCAGGCAAGTCCACGGCCCACCGCAAAAAAACTCCTATGGTAGCAATGCGCCTGTCGGGAAAGTGTGAAGCATGAGGGGTGGCATGGACAGATGAGTTGGTCGCTGTGTGGGGAGGGGAAGGGGGCCTAGACTGCCGGTGAGTGGACGATATCAGCGTATGGAACTCCTCACCTCCTTGGGGGGGGGGTGTGGCGGATATGGGCCCTCAAGTGAGATGGCCTGTGCCGCCTCCGTGGGGGGTGGATGTAGGGGCATGTGGTCCTGCCAGGTACAACGAGGAGGGGGGAGACGTGTGGTGCTCTGCCGAGGGGCGACGATCGCCCTCCTGCTCCCTACTATCGTGGCTGTGTCTGAGGGATTGACTGTGGCCCCGCTGCTGTCTCCCTCTCTATCGTCTCTAGACCCGTGTAAAGCCATCCGCGTCCACCTGTGGGCCTGTCAGCGAAGCCACCTTAGCTCGGAAGCGCGTGCACTCTGCTACCCGATGCCCAAAGTCATGGCAACGCAGGCACTGCCTTGGCTGTCCAGTCACAATAACCTGCTCCCTGAAGGAGTGTCCGCCTGCCTCAATCTCTAGAAACTGTGGTATATTCTTTCCCTGAAGGACTCCTGCGACTGTCACTACGTTTGCAAAAGAGGCGGAAGAACAGTGCCGAAGAGCCGTCCAAAGTCTTCCACTAACTCGCAATACTCTATCGCCAGTCCAAAGAATAGTAGGGTGATCGACTGTCTAAGGAAACTGTTGTGGAGCACGAATGCCTACACTGTGAAGCCACTGTACAAAGGAACCATGTGGATGACCCTTTTCATAGAAGTATGGGGTGAGCTAGCCAGTAGCTCACCGGCTACGTCTGCCGAGGTGAGTCGTACCATGAAGATCCCTTGACTCATTAGAACCACCTCCACGATTTGCGTTGTGCTGATGCGCAGTGTGGAATGAAGCCAATCCCGAAGCTAGGCCCAGGATGGGGAGTGTCCTACCTCGTCGTTTCTTTGAGCTCCAGCTCTGTGGCATGGACGGCTAAGAGTTGTTCCTTAGAGAAGACAAAGCGCAAGGTGTTTGACTAGGGAGCACTCGCAGAATGCACCGGCGCCTGATCAGAGGTTTCCATTGCGCATCCCTGCTGAGAACCTACCAAAATCATGGTGCTATGCTACTGAAGGTGGGGGGGGGGAGAGAATGCTTTTTTGACGATGGGGGAGCTGCTGGACACCACTGTAGGCCGGCTCACAACGGGCACAACACGGGTGTTGGGCCTGCCAGACGGGGCCGAGGCCGGGGCCGCAAGGTGGAGAAGGCGGGGGATCTGGGCAGAGGAGATGGAGGTTCGGGGCAAAGGAGGCGAGGGATCAGGCCCTCAGGCGGGAGAACAAGGTAGGTTCAGGCGAGGAAGAGCTGGCGAGGGGGGAAACAACAGGTGGCCGTGGGTGAGGCGGAGACAACACTAGGAGGGGGTCATGCTAGGGAGCAGGCGGAGCAGGAGGAGGAGGCAGCAGTGGGGGGGGTTGCGCTAAGGAGTAGGCGGGGGAGTAGACGGGGAAGTAAGCGGGGGGAAGGCAAAACAACCAATGCGCCACGAGCAATAGGCAGGGGGAAAGAGCTGGTACGATGCCGGGGCAAAGCAGCAACGCACGCGACAGCAGGAGCTCGTGTATTTTGCAAAACTTTTTTGAAGCGCTTAGTACTCATTGAAGATACCTAGGTCCTTGATCGAAAAGCCAGTCTTCGAAAACAGGAACAACAAAGGAAAGATAACATTGAACACTTCCACAACAACTCAATCTCCAAAGCAATCTATGTTAAGAATGTAGCAGAAGTGGGTTCCATAGTGTACCTTGCAAGGTTTTGACACGGGTGGAGATACTTTTTGACTACCCTCCAAAAACTAGACCGTATTCTATTACCAACAAGAATCTTAAGTTAATCATTGCTCACAGAGCAAAGAAGATCGAAGAGCTTGACAATAGAATTCCACTTCGATTGAAGAGCTTGACAAAAGAATCACATCAATCTAAAGCTTAATGGAAAATGACTATGATGCAAGGCTAGTTGAATAAGACCGTGTTCAAATGTAGGTTTTTTTTTGGAGACAGGTCTTTCTTTGGAGACTACTGATTGCCAAACCTCCCCTCGCCTCAACTCTCTCAAAGTGTCAAATCTTGAACAACAATCGTTTTCTACCAGTGTGGAATAATGCAAACTCATCTAGGACTCCCCCATTAAGGGCCACATCTGCCATTGCATCCCGCTTGATAATGTCAATAAGAGACTCATACCGAGACCTGGTAGCTATCGATTGCCTCATGAAAGACCAGTTCGCTGATCAAATGCCTTTTCAATACCCAACTAGAGCATAAAATTACTAGCTAGAGGCCTTGGCATAATCAATCACCATCTAAACATTCAAAAGATTATGCATAATGTTCCATCTCTCAATGAAACCACATTGGCGTGGATAAATCAACTGTGGGAATACTTTCTGCAAACTATTGGCAACAACTTTGAAAAAGATTTTATACAAGGAACCAAAATAATAGAAATGGATCTCCATTGTTTCAAAGTACATGGGGAAGGAACCTTGGGCAGCAAATGAATAATTGCAATCTTCCAATCTGAAGGCATCGATCCAGATCTCCACATATGTTGGCAAAGGTGAGTCACTAGGACCTTAAGCTAGTCCACATTGCTTGAAAATAGCTTATTAGGGAGGCCATCCCAACCAGAGCTTCTCCTGTGTGGTAAATGGGATAGCATTTCTTTCACTTCTTCCTCAATGATATCTGCTTCCATCAAGTCCACCCATCCAAGCTTAACTTGATTTCAAACCATGTCACAAATGTATCGACAAGCAAAATAGACACAATCAAAAAGGACTACCTATCTGGTGAGCTAAGAAATGCATTCCATACTGTTTAGCCTCTTAAACAGCCCCAAAACATGCTTATTTTAATTTAAAACGCTAAATCAGTGTGTGGTTCGAGAGAGTTTCTGTGAAACCCTAATTTGGGAGGGTCTATCCACATCTATAAATAGACAAGCTGCCCCCATTCAGTCTTTATCTCTTCTATGCAAGTTTTTCACATTCACATGAAGATCTTCGCCATTAGCCTTCCTCCACATGGCTGTCCAGCCTTTGTGACTACTGTCACCACTCTGTCTCCTACTCCAGCCCCTAGCAACTGCCCTTCCACCTGCCGCCTACTACCTGGCGCCTCTTCCACTATTGCATTTGGCCCCAAACAACCATCACCAGCCCCAAACAACACCTCTTTTGCTGTATTTGTTGGCAATTTCAGACCCATCAACATCCTCTTGCATCTCCTCTACGGCAAGCATCCTACTTCTTCTAATGATATGCATTTTGGTCTTTTACACCCTCCGACATACTTTGACTAGTGGTTATAGCACTCCAGATCTATCTTCAATGGATATCACACTGCGACACTCACCACTCCACCTTTGAGCATTCTATACACTCTTACATTCATTTACTACATTGATTAATTCACGTTAGAGTTCTGCTTCTCTCTTTGTTTCTATTTGTGCTTTTGCATTTTTTAGTTTTGTGTTTTGTATTTAGGGTTTGAGTTTTGCACGTGACTTTGTCTGCATAGATCCACATACATCCGAATGCACAATCTATAATCTGGCCGTTGCCTTTAAAGCAACATCATGAGGAAATGAGAACTGATGCATTTTTTCCATTTTTTCCAAAATGCATCCCTCACCAATATGCTCAGGAGGTCTCTCCAAGAGAGGTAAGCCATCTAGCATCTGAGTATCTTGCATAAGCATCAAACTGCCATAGTTCACATGCCCCATGCGACCATGCCAAAACTCCACCTGTGACATAGCAGGAGTAAGAGTAGATACTAATAGACTGACTAATCAATCGAATAAGCATCTAACTCGTAAAGTCCATGACATAATGTGCCAGTCAAAGCCAAAGTCACCAATTCTTTATCCTTGACCTTTTTTTTTTTGCAAATAAAATGTGGCTAATTATATTACTCAAAAAATTTAATTACAATGGAGTGCTCATGCTCAGCAGACTAGTTGGAGTTGATGCAAAGTCACAAATACATCATGTATACAAGCCTCTCAAGGCAATCTAGGGGGATGGGGGCAAGAAGCCACGGAGGGGGGGTGTATCGCCATCTGGGGCTGCCTGCCTGCATCACGAAAAACACGTCCTGGCCACCCCAACCATGCACGAAATGACAACAGAGCTCCTGATGAGCCCTGGACTCGCCCTACACCTGATCCCAATGGCAGCGGGCCTGTCCCTCAGTGTGGTTAATACTGGAGGTCCAGAGCTCTCCTAAAGTCGCCAGTACTGAAAGTCTCTCTCCTCCGAAAGCCTCCTGACACCGCGCCTTCTAAATATGCCATCCAATAAGACTTCCTATAATCTCCCATACCTCAAAGCCGTCTGTTGTGGGCTCCAGTACCTCGTGGATGGGTAAAGCCTCCAAACCGACCACTGCACACGACCTTGCCTCGATGATGAATATCGTGTCCTGCATCCCGGCCTCATATAGAAGGTGACAGCCTTGGCTAAATGCCTGCCAGCAAAAAGCTCCCCATGAGATACATCCAAGGCTGGGCGCTATATGGCGAAGGATGCGGCATGCTCCTCTCCACACGAGCTGCGTCTCCTCGCATGACCAAAGGCAATGTTTTGGGGTTTTCAGAGGCTGCTGTGTGCAGCGCTTCTGCATCTGGGCAAACCAACTTCCCACCGCCAAGCCTCCATGTGCCACCAGCCATAAGAAATACAATACCCTCCTCAACCTCCACCTATCCCATAGGCGGCGCCAGAAGGTCTGTCCCAACAGCTCCATGATGCTATGCTCCGCCCAGTGCCTACTACGTAACGGCACCCAATCCATATCCTCCTGCATTAGTACATGTTTGTCAATCCTAGCAGTGCCCTCTAGGAACCTCGGTGGCTTCTTGGCGACTGCAGTGGCCGGCCATAGCCACTCTCCTGGATCCCACTCCAGCTCATCAAGTGGTCTGCCCTCCCGGATCCAAAGGCGCCACTCCCTGAGCTCCTTCCAGAAAACATAGGAGTCTAGTCACCATGTCTTCCCCTCAAGGCCCACCACCCGAATCCTCCTCCGCGAAAGGACAGCTATCCCCTCATCCTACTGCCCTCTGTCAAGGGCCAGACGCCCCTCCCCCCTTGTGAATGATGAAGAAAGTCTCCTACGGGGTGCTGCCCACTCTACCTACCACCTATAGGGGGATGCCTACTGGTGAAAACCTAGCAGCCCATACCCCCCCGTGCTCTATCGGCACACTTGTATCAGGGGAGCAATCCACCCCGAAGGTATTGCTGCATCTATCTCCCTTCTCCTCAACTCCACTCCTCTCTGGCACGGGGTGTAGTCGCCTACCAATCATCTTTGCCAGTGCCTTATAGGCCACTGACAATAATGTGACCGGTATCCACTAGAAAAGTTCCAACCGGTCTCCCCCTTTGGGGAGAAGACTGATAAGGCCTGCCGAAAGACTCCATGGCATCTGTCCTGAAGTGAAGATCTCCTGGAAGGCCATCAACAAATAGTCCTTCACCACTTCCTAGTATGTAGTGAAGAAGGCCTTAGAGAGGCCATCCTCTCTCGGGCATTTTTGCCCGTCTTGTGTATGGAAAGCCTCCTCTAGTTCCTTCTTTGTGAAGAGGGCTAGTAGGGAGCGTCCCATCTCCTCTGAGACAAGGGACAGAATGTGATCCCAGACCTACTGTCTACATCGCTGCCCTCTAGCTGAGGATGTCTCCTACTGGAACAGGTGACTGTAGTAATTGGTGGCGATCTCCATCACTCATCTCGGCTAGAATGAGTCCTCCCATACTGATCTCGAAGGCTACGTATCTGCTCTCCTGAGGATCGAGGTTGGTGCACCTAGAAGAACTCCCTGCACATCGTATCTCCCTTCCACGCCCAGAAAGCTGTTAAGGTGCAGAAAGAGAACTTCGAGTGCTTGTCCTCTAGGCTAGCAATGGCTGCTCGCGCACGCACCTCAAATGCGTGGAGGGTAGGATCCCCTGGTGCCTCCTATAATAATCTTTGCGTGGCTACAAGGTCCCGTCGGAGTATTCTCTTCTCCTCCCAGCTCTGTTGCCTGGCCTGTATGGCTATCTCTTGGCAGATTCTGCTTGACTTAGCTAGGGCCTCTGCAACCTCCTCTACGATCCGGTCCCTCTTGCCCCACTCCTTGGTCCAAACTTGCTCTATCTGTCTCATCACCTCCTCCCTCCTATAGATCGACTCAAGGATCCAATAGGATCGCGTGTCTAGGGCAGATCGTGGGGGGTCAAGTGTCAAGAGAACCGACAAAGTGGTTCCCGCCAACTGCCCTACCTGGCCTCTACGAGAGCATCCCCACTCTCCCACATAGAACCTGTCCAACCGCTCCAGCAGGACTCCGCCTAGCCGCCTGTATCCCCAAGAGAAATCCAACGATCTCTCCCTCCTGTGAAAAGCTGGGTCTCTCCAAGCATCGTGTGCTCTTACTGCCAATAGGAAGACCTCCCATGCCTCCTGCTCCTCCCCAACCACGCCCTGGTAGTTTCTACCTCTACCCTGCTCGTCCTCTAAGGCCTCCAGATTGTTGAAGTCTCCTCCAACGATCCAGGAGTCGACCTCTGCGAGTCCTGTTGCGATCTCCACCCAGAACCTGCTGTGTGCCCTAACCTCAATAGGGGCATAGACATTGAGAACTCCAAGGCACGAATCCCCAATATCCAATCTGATCCATAGAACCCTCCCTGCCACAATCGTCTCATGGTCTCATACATAGGTGGTGAGGTTCGGACCAATAAAAGGTGCATACACCTCCACTCCTACCATGGGCACCGATGGCATACTCCCAATAAGTGTGTGAATTGCCTGGGAGTACCTTCCCTACCCGCTCGGACTGGGTGGGAGTGAGCTTGTTCTCCTGTATAAGTAAGATGTCGATCCGTCCGGCAAGGGCAGGCTGTAGCTCCTGCCGAACAATCAACTTCTTGGAGCCACGTGCTCCACTATAGTGGAGATTGTTTACATTCCAGGATGCAAGATGTACACTCATGGGGATACCTGTGACTGACCGAACAGACATCTATTCGGTGTGGAAGCTGCTGACGAGGAAGAGGAGCTATGAGGCATAACCCTCTGCTGCTATTGGCGCCCAGTTTCCAGCCTGCAGCCCACCTCCATCTGCTGTCTAGCCATCATCGACCGCAACCACATCATCTTCAGCCTGTCCATTGCTGTAGGCGACAACTCTCAGCTACTGGCGACTGCTCCAAACTGCCCCACTCTGCTGTTCAGCCTGCTGTCCAGCCTGCTGTCCATCATCTCCAGGGTCAGCCAGCCCGCGTTTTCAGCATTGCAGGCCCTAACACTCTCAGAAACTGTTTCAGCTTGCTGTTTACAACAGACTGTGCACAGTTTCTAGCCCCCGATCGGTGGTACACACTGCTGCGTTTACCAGTTTTCAACCTCCAGACTGCTGCATTTTGGTGACCAGCCCGCTGCCATTCACTATTCAGCACTCCTACACTCCAACTGGTGGTCACAGACTTGGGATCCATCTTCGGTGGACGTCACACTCCGACATTGCTCTGCCCTTGAGCACACTGTACACTCTTACATTCATTCACTTCAGAGTTGTATTCTCTCTCTCCCTTCTTCTGTTTGTGTTTAAGTTTTTGTGTTTGAGTTTTGAGTTTTGCATTTAGGGTTTGAGTTTTGCCCTCTGTGTTTGTGTCTGTGTCTTTATGTTTCTATCGTAGTCGTACACTGTGTGTCCTGAGTGCAAACCCTAGCAATCTTCTTAACAGGGGATAGGTGGGGGGGGGGGGGGGGGGGGGGGGGGTGTTGGTCGCCGGTGCTAGGTGGGGATCAAGGGTACTAGTCGGCGGGGGTGGTGGTGGAGAGGGGGAGGATCGAAGGGTGGTGGGATGGTCAGAGGCACATGGCAGGTGTGGAGAAGGGCCGGTAGCTCTCGAGGGTGGGGGCTGTGGACTGGGGGGGAGGGGGGGGAGATGTGGGCCCTCGGGTGAGGTCGCCTGTGACGCCTCTATTGGGGTGGATGTGAAGGCCTGTGATCCTGCCGGGTGGGGCGAGGAGGGGGAGCCACATGGTGTTTTGCCAGGGGGACGACACTCGCCCTCCTGCTCCCTACTGTCGTGGCTGTGTCTGAGGGGCGGCTGCAGCCCCCCCTGCCGTCTCCCTCTCTGCCGTCTCTAGACCCGTGTGAAGCCGTCCGCGTCCACCTGTGGAGCTTGTCAGCGAAGCTGCCTTGGCTTCAAAGCGCCTACACTCTGCTGCCAAATGCCCAAAATCATGGCAACGCACGCACTGCCGAGCTGCCCCGTCACAATAACCTACTGCCTAAAGGAGTGTGTGCTCTAAAAACTGTGGTTTGTTCTTTGTCTCTTTCACTGTCACCCGTACCTTTGGATTCCTGCGGCTGTCACTGCGTCTACAAAAGAGGCGGGAAGGGCAGTGCCGAAGAGCCGTCCAAAGTCTTCCACAAGCTGACGATACTCTATCTTAACAAGAGATTTGATATGGTATTTTTGGACTCTGATTGTGTTCAAAGTCTCGAAAATAAAGTGAGAAAAATAAATGACTTCATTCTTCTTGTTGGGATGAGGTATAGTTTACCAAAATTTGTTTTTACTCACCATATTTTTCTAGCAATAGACTTTCATGTTGATGCTTACTATCTCCATTCCTTTGCTAAGTGTGTAATGCATGAGCTACCCTTCGATATACAACAAAAGATTGAGGTTCTTGATCCATCCATCTCATACTATATGAGGAGTGAGCTTGATGCAAGTGCTTTTGACCATTGGTTCAATTCAATTGACTTTGAATCTTTGGAGCTTCTTTTAATTCCATACAATGAGAAGTAAGTATTTTGATATTTTTTAAGATTTTATGAGATCTTGTTTTTCTAGATTATTGAAATATTTTTGTTTTCAAGAGTTAAATAAGTCATTAGTAGTCAAATTCTTATATGAAACCCATGATAAAAGATATAATTATTCAATATTTCTTCAATCTTTTTCTATAGCTCAAATGGATAGAATATACTGCCAGTCCGGAGAAGAGTAGGGTGATCGGGTGTCTAAGAAAACTGTTGTGGAGCACGAATGCATCCATTGTAAAACCGTTGTACCAAGGGACCATGTAAATGACCCCCTTCGTGGAGGCATAGGGTGAACCGGCCACTAACTCATGGGCTGCGCCTGCCGAGGTGAGTCGTACCATGAAGATCCCTTACCCCATGAGAATCGCCTCCACGATCTGCGTCGTGCCGATGCATAGCGTGGAGTAAAGCCAGTCCCAAAGCTGAGCCCTGGAGGAGGAGTGTCCTACGACCTGACCAAAGATCATTGTTTCTTTTAGCTCCAACTTTGTGGCACGAACTGCTAAGAGCTGTTCCATCCTCAGAGAGGACTATGCGCAAGGTGTTTGACTGGGGGGCACTCGCAAAATGCGCCGACGTCTGACCAGAGGTTTCCATTGCACGTCCCTTCTGAGAACCTACCAAACACACTGTTGTACTGCCGAAGGAGGGGGTGTCGTTGCTGCAAGTGGAGGGAGCAATAGAGGGGGAGAGGAAGTGTGATGGCGAGGATAGGGGGGTACTAATTTTCCAACGGTGGAGGCACCGGGCACCACAGGTGATTGCGTCAGGCTGGAGCCGTACGGTTGGGGGGCCTAGGGCCACAAGGTGAAGGCCAACGCGTGCCTGGGGGTCAAAGTGGCATCATTGAATGTGAAGGAGCCAGAACGTCTGTCTAGGGCAACGGGGGAGAAGAAACCCAGGGTAGGGGAAAAAGGGGGCAGCATGAACGGATGAAAACAGGTGGGGGTCACCCTGCAAATAGGCTGTAGACAAGGGGGGCACAGGAGACGGTGCAGAGGAGTCAGGCGGCAAAGGCCACGAGGGGGGGGGGGGATTCGGCGGTTGCGATGGCGGGGGCGTAGGCAGCGGCGTGTCGGACGGAACGCTTAATCTAGAACCTCGTCTTATAATCATTTGTAGAGGTATGTATTATCCTTGACCATACATTTGTCATCTTCAAATGTGACCTGCATACCACACTTTGCCAAAGAAGAAATGGACAACAAATTTTTCTTTATGCCTACCACATATAATGCATCCTGTAAACGCAGAGTAGAGTCATCAAAGGTTGTCAAGACAATCTCTCCAACACCTCTAACAAGGTAAGATGCATTGTTGGCGCACTGCACAGACTTGCCAAATAGGAGCTGCAACAACAAAGAAAAACAAATCCCTGTGGGATGTAATGTGCTCAGAAGCACCACTGTCAAAGAACCAAGTGCTAGCATCCTCAATAGAGCTAAATGCTCTATTAGCCCAAGAAGAGTCAAAACTGCAAGTGTAGAAACAGTAGTCACGACCTACAACAAAAAATGTGGACTGTATAGCAGTAGAAGGTGCATCAGAAACAAACATCCCTGACTCCTTTTCCTTGGCAATGCGCTTTTTACACTCCGTGATCTAATGACTTGGCTTCTTATAATAGTGGCACTTGCCATTCTTGGCTTGCGCACCCCCCCTGTTTCTTGCTACTCTGTGAAGTACTTGAACTTCAAAAACTCTGTGGAGCATTTTTAGACTAGCAGCCCTTCCCCTTCTACCTCGCTATAAAAGCCTCTTCAGAGGCTATTACATCCACCCCACTATTCTTTCTTGCTTGCTCTTCTTCTAGGAACAAACTAACCAACTGAAGAAAAGTAAGTTGTTGCAGAGAAATTCTCATGGTGAGATTAAGGGCCATATGAAAGGCCAAATAAGAGGGTAGCAAAGAATTCCAAGTAGTAGAGATCAATTGTGCATCTGAATAATACTCATCTACATTCATTAATTGCTCGCACAAGTCTTGAATTTTATTAAGTTGATTCTACATGGAATCACCTTCATCCATCTTCACATTCTCAAGCTCTTTCTTCAAGAAAGAGATGAGTCTCTCATTTTTTCCAACAAACATCTGCTCAAGTGTAAGCCATGCTTCACGTAAAGAAGCTGCAAACCATATATGCAAGATTATAGACATCCAATCTATCCTCCTTGGGTACATATGTGAATACATCACTCTATCCCTAATTGCCTATAGTAAATGGGACTATTTCAAAGAGCACAATAGCAAGAGCTAAAGCTGGAACAACCTGGAAATCTAGAAATTTCCAGAAATTACAGCATGTACCACACTGTAATTAACAAATCTTTGTCACACTCTGTAAAAACTGTCCATTGTACACACTGTCCAAGACACAAACAATGCTCAACAACACAATCAATGCAAAAGCTCCAAAAAAAATTTGTCCAAAATGCACAATTTCAGTCTACTTCAGACTCAACCTAAGGTACATGTGCCAATGTCTGCATTAAACCAAAAAGCCTCAAATTTCTTGGCTCACTGCCAAGAGATCACTGCCAGAAGTGTGTCCGAGACACGAGACTACCCGAGCAAGAAGCCCCTTTCTGAAATTCAAAATTTATGTTACCTTCTTATCGACGGCTTGCTGCTGATGGTCTACAACAGGTGAAGCTGTCAAGTGGCAAACCTGGTGGATCTGGCAACCAGATGGCTGACATGCTGGGGTAGGCGGCATTGGAGCTGGGGTAGGGGGCACAAGAGCTGAAGCAGGCAGGATAGACAGTGCCCAGACTACGCGGGGCAGAGAGCTGCTGGCACTAGAGGTGACTAGGGTAGACCTGCAGGCGCTAGCAGAGCAGGCGCTGCAGGTGGCGGCTGATAGGCGGAGCTGACAGGCACTGCAGGTTGAGGCTGCTAGTGGCGCAGGACTGGGCCAGGGCAGCTAGTGCTGCAACAAGCAAACAGATCTGATATAGGTGACGGGTTATTCCGGGCTGGTGGCTTGAGCTCGAGCTGATCTAGCTAGGAGGAGCTGAAGCTATGCTGAATCTCAGCTCTGATATCAAATGTGAGATGGGGAAGATCGAAGCTCAATTGAGAGTACACAGTTGACAGTGAAGAGTAAGAGAGTGAAGACACGAATCCCAATGCAATTACCAAAAGAGTATAATGCAAATACAAAGTACACCCTTAAACCTTAGGGTTGTTAATGTGCATTCACACCCGAAAGGTGTATAGCACGATAAGTGCCCGTGCCCTTAAACCTTAGGGTTGTTAATGTGCGTTCACACTTGAAACGTGTAAAACACGATAAGTGCCCGAACAGTGTAACATAAGCACATGAAATAAAAGAGAATATAACTAGAGGGAAAAACCTCTCATAAGGAGGGTAAAAAGTGCCCCACTGTCCTTCCACGGATTACCGACACTCCTCTATGAGCGTAGGTGTGAGTCATACCCAATAATCGCCAGCAAGGTGCAAAGTAGATATGGTAGAAGATGATGTGCCTAGGCAATATCTATCAAGTGAAATCTCATCCACCAAGATCAATGTGTATGAAAGGCATTGGTTGCTATTGCTCTCTTGTCCTATAACTTCAAGGGGACCTATAAAATCCATCAAATGAGTGTGAAATGCATGATTGGTGATCACATGTGACACATTCGTCCTTCTCTCTCACAATGGCTAGAATAAACTTCAACTAGCCCCTAAAAATGTTTATCCACTTGCATGGACAAGTTTTGCCAAGTGGCAACCTTTTAATCCCATTTTCCAGCATTATCCAACTTATTAAATTAATTTTCAGAATATTAATTCTAAAAATCAATTTAATCATTAATCTAGTGCTCAAAAAAGTAATTTTTACCAACCAATAATTAAATTGGCAGGGCTAATTTGTCTTCTAAGTGAGGTAACGGCTTATATACCAGAAATTGGTCATAATTTGCTTCGCCAACTTTTCTGGCGCATTCACGGTTACTGCTTCCGTGAACTCCCTAAGCAATTATTGATCCTTAGATTGGCATTAATTGATTAATTAATACCTAGTCTCTAATATCACCACTGACATTAGTGGCCAATAAATTAGTCTAGGCCAAAATCCAACACCGAGTACATTCTATTACCTGTCAGACATAACTTATTACAACTTTTGACTTTGGCACCCACTGCATCCCCAAGATCCTTGGCATGTTACCATAAAAACCATAAAATAACTGCCATGTGCATCACATGTGCTAAACAACCTTGCACATTTGATTAAGTTATTAATCAAATGTTATCAGCAAGATAAAGCATCTTAAAATTTCACATCCCCGTGATAGATCTTCGTTCGATTCCTGTTTTCTTCAAATAGAGGTTTCAATTCAGTCATGCATATCATGCTTTGATCGATAGAATACTGGCTCTGCCATGTATATTACGACCGAGGAAAAAGGTCGAAGCCGGACGAGATAGCAAGTCAGAAGAAAGGTGACCCTTCCTTGCTATTTAAGACTCCATAGGGATGCACAACCTGGCTCGGAAGGAAATTTGTGAACCTTCCGGAGTTTCAAAGCCCATTTATATGCCCGTCCTACCGTTTTATCCCTCACCATAGGTGGTGGACCACGGAAGACCACTTGGGAAAGAGTGGATGAAGATTTGAAGACTAGGGGTACCTAGCAGGGCAGTTTACACAGCAGGTCTGCCATAGACAAAGTACTCTATTGCAGGCACACAATCGTAACAAAGCTTGCACAATAACAGTAGCATGCAGCAATTTGGAACTACCATGGTGACAAGGGAAGTGCAGTAAGGTCACTTTCCAGAGGGCCATCCATAGCAAGCAGTCCTGCCAAGAAGACTCTTTCAGCTGATAGGCACCAACATATAAGCTTCTATCACACAAAAAAGTTTATTGTGCGGATTTTGAGAAATATCACATGAATGCTTTTTTCCTCTTTCCTTTCCTTTCCCTTTATTTTTTGTGGTTTGGCATGGTAAAAAAGGGGGGAATGGGGTCGGTGTGTGTGCATGAGGCAACTTATTTTCACCATGTAACACCAGAAAAACATTTGACTAATTATTCAATTTTCTGATGGTCAGATTATACTGATCCATTTCGTGTCTATTAGAACATGGGTATGAATTAAATCCTAGAGACACAAACACCTTCATGCTACTCCATCAGGAGCATTATCATAACAGAGGGGTGGCCGACACACACAAACATGATGAACACCACCACCACTGACTAAAAGCAGGAGAACATTTCGCTCATTTCTCTTGTCATGAGAGAAAAATTTTCAATGCCTGTAAAGTCCAAACGAGAAATTTCTTACCTGGAATTTCTCTATTCTCTTTTTTAGCACCTCTGCAACAACTCTAGGTTCACCTATAGTCTGCTTTGAGCATTTGGCTGCAGCTCTGAACCACTTATCAATACTCATAACAACCTCCTCTGCATTGATGAGGTTGAATGGTCCATCCATCCATTGGGGCAAGGCACGCATAAAATCACACGATACATGCCAAAGTATACCATACTGCTCAAACTCTTTTGCAAGGGCATCGACTTGAGGATATTCAGTGAGCATAAGACCTAATATCTGCCAGAGGTCTCATTAATAAACTCAATATTTGCAAGTAAACACAAAACAAGTAAATGAAAATATTAATGCGAACATCTAGTAAGCAAGGATGAAGTATGTGGGAGTCTTACTCAATAGTCTATATAGTTGAATGAGTAAAATGAGTCAGTACCTGCTCTCTGTTGTTGTATAATTCCCCAAGACTGCTGTACTTGTTCAATTTTCCTTCAATCTCCTGAACATAAACTAGTCTTTCTTCGTATGAGTCAATGTCACCCAACTTCATGAACTCGTGCACCTCTTCAGTCAGAGATTTTATATCTCCCTTGATTTTGAGTTGATCCAATGCAAGCTCACTAGTAAATTTTACCTGAGAATTTTAAGCAAGCACTTAAGCTTTCTTGTACAACAGTAATTTGCTGACAGTGAACTTTCATTAGATGTAAACACAAAGGAAAACTTCTTCAGCTTCTAGTAGTCAAACAGAATTTTTGTCCCACCTGGCACACTGAAAGTAACTAACAAACCACATCAAATATTTTCTCAACTGGGGATACTAAGAAAGTGACTGTGAAGGTTGAAACAGGAAAATATCTAGAATTATTTTGAACGAGTCCTTATGGAAATATTATGGATCTTGATGAAATTCCTGTCCAGTCATCCAGGCTCCAGAAAAATATCTAGAATTCCATTGACTGTATGCTTGGCCATGCAAACGTTTGAAAGAACTGATTGGCCCAAACATACTAGATTTTTTCAGGGCCTTAACATATGACATGCCTTGTCTAAGAAGAGATATTTGCCCACCGATTTACGCTCTTCCTAGGCTCTCCACTTATTCATATGCAAAAAAGGGAAGTTTTCATTATGCTGCATTGCTACTACTCTACTAGATGTTTATTGCTGAAACTATTGACTGGTGCCTACCATATCTAGGGTCAGATATGTTCCAGCCCAAGGCAACCAACAATACTTGAAACATTCTTTCGTACTCATATGTGCATATGTTTGCTTTGCGTATGTTAAAAACTGTGTCATTTGGCAATATTATAGATCTTGATGAAGTTCTAGCTCAACCATCCAGGCTCCACTCAGAAAGTGCTCAGACATGAGTCTAGCGATCTCATGCATTGATTCTGAGCATCTTCCATATCTCTCTTTGGACAGTTATCGCAATAATACTATACTAAGACAGCAGTAATGTTTGAACCAGAACCATTAAACCAGGGATAAGAAATAGGCCCGATGAAATAGTATGTGCACTGCTAAGGACATGAAAGGCAAACAGAAAAGAAAAATTCACAAAACGCAAGTACAGAACATGATAGTGTGACAATTGCAGTTGTCTGCATGACTTTTCAGTATGACTGAACTAAATGTGCAGGAGAGCTAGATGTTCTTTTTTGAGGATCAACATGCAGTTTTTGGTTTCTTTGCACCTAGATCTCACGCACCTTAGCTTGTGTCAGTCGTGTTTCACAATCTTCCAAAGAGAACCCAATTTTCTGCGGCCAACCAAACATCACCCAGTATAAATCCATGTCCTGGTCTGGTATCCCATATTGTTTACGGCTCAGCATTGCCCAGACCTATCAAATTATGTTTATGCACACCACAACGAATCAGAGCACAGTTAATCTGAGTATTTTGTAACAAAACTAGTGTATGACATTTTGAGGTCATTTAATGTCATTGATAAATCAGTGAGGTTAGAGATAACTTTAGTTGTTCAGAAATCAGCAGATTCTAAAAAACACCATACAAAGATATAATGATATCTGTATATAGAACCTTTGTAGACTGATTTATCTCTTCTTGTAGCTGCACGAGTTCTTTCTTTGTAGAAGCAACAAACTTTTTCATGTCATCCAGTTCCTCAGGGTTTCCAGTGATTCTGTACAAGAAATGAATACAAAGACCTCCATTTAACCATCTACAGACACCAAAAAGAACATTCCAGCACAGGCAAGCTAATATCAAAATTTATAAAAAAGATTTTTGAATCCATCAAACTCAATAAAGATGGTTCATGTTCCTCATGAGGATATTTACGTAAATCCTAATTCCTGATAACAACTGGTCTTGTAACTATTTCCTTTTAAGGGAGGAGCCGTCCTGATCCAATAAAGCACAGCTTAATACACATTGATAGCCTTTGGGACTTAACCTGATGGTCAAAATTATAGTATTTGACCCTAATAACAACATACACAAACGAATCGGAAGCTTATGTATTTGATCTCGTCTCTATCAAGCTAATATCAAGTTTTAATAAATTTGAATCCATCAAACTCAATAAAGATGTCTGGTGTTCTGATGAGGATTTACGTAAATCCTAATTCCTGATAACAACTGGTCTTATAACTATTTCCTTTTACGGGAGGAGCCATCCTGATGCAATAAAGCGCAGCTTAATACACATTGATAACCGTTGTGACTCTTGAGGTCAAAATGATATTATTTGACCCTAATAATGAAATACACAAACAAATCAGAAGCTTATGTATTCAATCTCGTCTCTATCAAGCTAATATCAAAATTCAATAAAATTGAATCTATCACACTCAATAAAGATGTCTCGTGTTCCTGATGAGGATTTACGTAAATCCTGATTCCTAATAACACCTGCTCTTATAACTATCTCCGTTTAAGGGAGGAGTCATCCTGATGCAATAAAACGCAGTTTAATACACATTGATAGCCTTTCAACTTAACCTGATGATCAAAATGATATTCTTTGACCTCAATAACCTACATACACAAATAAATCAGAAGCTTACATATTCAATCTTGTCTCTATTGCAGCATATCTATCACAAAGAGCTTTGTTTTTTGCAGTTGTTGACTCTAAGATTTGGGATGAAAGTCTGGTAGCAATCTCCATGGCCTTGCAATGTAAATCTTCACCAAGACTTGAGCATTCAACCAAAAACATATCAAACATAACTTCACCATCTGAAATTTTTTTGGCTTTGTCAGCAACCTGGCACAACCCAAGTAGAGGTTAACACATGGATTACAAGCATACATGCACGGACATAACATCTAGGGTTTTTTTTTTAATGTATATCTCTTTTTGTCAAGAGTACTAATTAAAGAATAGTGGTGCGTACAAAAGGCCTTCTGGACTAACAGTGCAGGAAACCACCTAAGAAGCCCCTTGACTAACAGTGCAAAGAGACTTCAAGAAGAAGGCTGAACTGGAGTAGAACATATTATCTACTTCCACAGAGTTGCTCCCTCGCAAAGACCAGGTGAAACCATGGAACCCACTTGCACTTTTTTTTTTACCAAGCACCTCATATGGTCTGGCACTATAGCCCCCCAGATTGGTTGTTCACTTAACCATTGTATCTATGATGTATCTAATTGCTATTTACAGAGCTTTTTTTGACTATATTTTTACCCCCAATGGGGTTTTTTGCTTCTGAGGTATAATTACAGAATTTTATTTTCTCAGAAAAAAAATGAATGAGAAGCCAGGCAATGCAGAAGAAAGTAAGCCAAAAATCCAAGAATTCCTGCCACCTTCCTGCTTAGAAATCATTTTCGAAAAACCTGGACATGGGTTCAAGTAGGACTTTGTAGCTAGACACGACCACAACATCTTTTCTGATTGTCGGAATATCTTTCATTAAACTTCAATGCAATTAATAAATGCCCTATTGGGAGTGCACCCACCAAACATGTCCAAAAAGACACTCTTTCAAAGGCAATTTACTCTTCCAAAAAGTGGAAAGGCTCATTACCAAATCTAAGAGGCTTATTTTAATACGACAACTGATTTCCATGAACTTTGTATTCATGGGGAGAAAGAAGAAACCTGTAAACCTTGGCTGCCATAGGTTGATAAAAAGAAGAGGGGGAATCTATGTATACCTCTATCAAATATCCAACCCCACACCAAAACTTTGTATAACTCATGTGAATTCAGGCTTATCACATGGTAGTCACAAATACTTTCTTCCATATTATGTGGTACCCTCTTCCACTGTTCCAACAATTAGGAATTAAAAGGTAAGGCAATTATAAAACTGAGGGTGTATTGAAACGGGTAATCCAGAGACCCACCTGTAGATAATTTGAAATCTCATCTTCATATTCTTCAACAGAATGATTTTCCATTCTCCAATTTTCTAAAAAACTAGCAATATCAACAGCAGCAAGCTCTTTGAATGGCATGTAGCTCTCCTCTAATTTTCTGGGCTGAACAAAATTTTGTTCCAAGATTATCTGCAGATGTAATTGAAAACAAATTTACTTCTTATGGAATCATATGACAGTTTCAAAAATCATTTTTTATGGAATTGTATGACGGTTACAAAAGTGAATTTTCTCACAATAATGTTCATAGGTTCAACTAGATTGTGGCAATCATCTAATTAATGCCATCATGAAATTCATCAAAAACCCCAGAAAGAAAACTGATTCTCTTTCCACTGACATGCAAAGACATGGCAGGAAAAACTACCAGGAGATGATTTCATCAGAAGAAGGAAATTCACTCGCAAGGCAGACAGCTAATAGCACAGTTATTTAGGCCTTTTTAAATCATGGGAAGGCAAATGCTTTATGCAGCTACTGGTACAGTCATTTACGCCTTTTCAAAACATAGGAAGTGTTTTTGAGATATGAGCCGGGTAACGACAGAAAATCTAATTGAACACCGCCACCAAAATGTTAGAGAAGATGTCTTATGCTTTACAACTTCCCACTGTGGCCTATTGCAAATTGAAGTTCTCTTTCCAACAGCATGAAGGCATGAACTCAGTATAAAGTAATATGATGTATTCTTGAGCCTAGACTCTGGAGGCCAAAAAATAGGAAATATATACATTGATAAACCTTTCGTGAGCTTTCACATACCTCTATAGCTTTCCTTACTGCCGTAAATTGTGGATCATCGTTCTTTATGGCCTTCATCTCTTTAAATTCATAAACAGTAGAGATGGTTGTAACTCTTGACTGAAGATCCTCTATTCCTTTGACAGCTAAGAGGATAGAATCAAGTAGCAAAAGAACAGTACTTTCTATCAAAGAGAGAGACGGATCAAAGACAAAGTGATCCCCTTCAACTTTTAATTTAATCTTGAACATTGGCATCACCTTGAAGTCTCTCTTGGGTTTGTCTTGGGTGATTTCATTCTGATTCAGTTGTTCCGTGTTGTCTAATGTATTGTCTTCACTTTCACTAGAACTAAGGGCGTGACTACAATGAATCCTTGAATACTGCTCCCACATTTTCTTATATGCTTCCAATGACTGCAACACCACATCCTGGAGCTGTTGAGTCATCGTGTAAGATAATCTCCAAACAAAACCTTTTAGTTTTGCAAGAGACTGGCCTGAAAGTTCTGTAGTTGGGGGAGCAAGTTCGTCTATCATCGCAACAACCCTTGGGACCCAACTGTAATAACAAGACATTTGCATTAGTTTACAATCAATTTTTCTGATGTTACCAAATCAGGAGTACACAGACTTTTTGTCAAACTAAGACCTGTTAACATTTTACAGAAATCTTTTAATATCTGTAAGAAAATTTTAGACAGGAATTCTGTCAAGCTGCTGCTAGAAGGCACTGATTTGATTTTTGAAACTAGAGAGACTAGACTGATCCAAAATCAGCAATTGTCATAGACATTATTTCATTTCCGAAGTTCTTCATCACAAGCCCACCATTACAGTTGAGACTGATGGAAAGCATCACAGGTATATAGCTTATAGGTTGAAGTTGCCAGAAACTTCAAAGGAGCATCCAGTCTGGATAGAAGTCCTCACCTCAGTAATAATCTCATTGATGTTGAAGCCCTGGTAGTTTATGTAGAGCCTCCTCCCCAACTACATAAACCAAAAGCAAAAATGGATTTCACGACATTACCTTGAGAGCGCATCTGGTGAAGTGGAAAGATAGACCAGTATTGTAGTTCAAGGCATTACCTTAAGAGAGTATCTGGTTAAGTGGAAGGATAGACCAGAAAAGCATCTACCTGGAAAAGTATTAAGACACTTCAGAACAGATAGCCAAAATTGGCCATACAAACATAGTTCTAGAGGCTATACGCAACCTAGTTCTAGAGGATGACAACGCTAATCAAAAAAGTAGGAAATTTATGAGTGACTGTCACATGTAGAAGCCAACAAGGTCATCTAGAGGACTTGCTCCTCCAATCAGAACTTGAGAGTGAGCAGTACTCATATATGCACGTGTTGCTTCTAGGTATGAACAGGGTTTAGGGAAGCCATGAAAAGCATAAATATGTTGGTCACCTATGGACCATGTTTAGGGAAAAAAGCTAAACTGATACACACTTCAAAAGTTACATTCATATCACAAATTTCCCTGTACTTTCTTTGTCTACACGGGCATGTTTGTACAATCATTGTGGTTTTGGACACTGATGTCTCGTCTTCAATCCTTCAGTTGTAGATTCATTCTTCCATTTCAAAATTACTACACGTCTCTTGAATACTTGTGGGTCATGACATTGAAGGAGAGATTTGGCCCACTTACCCAAAACTCTCACCACCTAAATCAGTGATCCCTTGGACTTGTCGTCGCCTAAGAGTTTTGTAGTGTTACAAAGGTGCTTGTACAAGAGAGACCCACCATGCAGACCCACGCCAACCTTCTACAAGCTAGATGATGACATAAATTCTATAGCCATAAAGTACACCAACAAAGCCTTCAAATTAACATCAAGATTATCAAGAGTGACCTCAGATCAAGCCCTGCACTTTAATGGAATTGCTGGACCATAAGCTACAAGTTTAAGAACACTATTAACCCTATATCCAAGAAAGACTCCAGTGCTACTCCCTTTGCACCTCCACACAAGGACTGTTCAATAGAAGAACATTCATGCTGCCATCTCATTCATACACAAACAAAACATAGGGCATTTGGCAGGATACTTATAGCCTTGTATTTTAACTTACAATACAATAGTTTCTTACTTGCAACTTCTTTCCACAATGAGATATTCCATCATTGTAGTCACTTTACTTGGCCTCAAAGGCTAACTCATCCAACTCATCCTTTAGTAATTATTTCCTCTCTCCCCCTTTCCCTCCCTCGTGAGAGTGACAGAACATCAAAATGAGAGATTACTTTGTACACAAAGACATGCAAGAGAGGCTGACCACAATTGTGATACAAGTGAGTAATATGAGTAAGCATGCCAAATATGTAGACCATATCACAAAGACATGTATTTTCAATTCTTAAATTTGGCATTATTAAGTTGTGCACATGTGAGGTGCACATGAAGCGCGCAAGTCAATTAAGTCACATTGATAACTTAAATACACCAAGTGATCAATGGGTGACATTGGCAAAAGTTGTACAAAGTTATGTTGGATAGGTACTTGTGGGTGCCTAGTGTCAATTTGAGTCTGGGCCATTAATTGGACCATTAAATGTCCAGTGGTGACATCAGGCAACATTTATTTAATATGTTAACTGAGAAATGTCCAAGATTATGAGTTAACTTGCATTTCTCAGTTTTGTAATAAATGTTGCTACCATAACTAAGTTGTAATCAAGGAATTATCACCCATCCACCAAAGGAAGGCTGGTTTCACAGGCAAAGACGGAGGAACACTACATTTGTAGATGCACTGTATACTATGAGATCCGAGGCTGCTACCATTGTCTCTTTAAGGAGGGCTTTGGACCATTGAGACGAGTGATGGACTATGAGGACCAAAAATGTTTGGGCATTTTCTTATTGGAGCTCCAACGGCACAGACCAACATTATTACAAGATCGGAGGCAACCCCAGTCACATCCACCCCTCCAGAGAGCAATTGCAAACTTTTTCGGTATAGCTGACCCCCGGCCACTGCCACCTTAGACACTACATATCCTACTGACAAGCACCATCGAGGGACATCATCAGGTGGCATCACAATGGACAGAGCTACAGTGTTATGCAAAGTACGACACCCTAGAGTTCTTGCTCAGCAACATAAGCATGCTTATATGAGATAATCTTGCGACCTGATTACTTGCTATAGACAAAGATTACCATGTTGATTTAGGCGCGGGTAGCTTGCAAAGTCTTGGTGGATTCCCTATACTGAGATGGAGATATTGTATACTCTTTTCAGTTTCTCAATATTCTATATTTCCATATTCTTCATTTTCCATTTCAATTTATCATGTAGTACTAGATATAATTCATCATGTAGTACTAGAGATAGCATAACCTGTCACAAGACTGTGACAGCTAGTACCTTTTTGTTGATTTCTTTATTACATATTTTATTTGGTTTTTCTTTTTGGAAGGATCCCTCTTGAAATCTAAATGCCCAAGTTGCATGGCTAGTTTCTGAAACGGACAGGAATGTCTAGTGAGTCAAGACTGGACAGTTAAGGTCCAGTATAAGTCTGGAAGAGACTGATGGCACTGTAGATTGACAAGTCTGGAAGAGACTTGTGAAAGTGTATATGGACAAGTGTGTTGAAGAACTAGCCTGGAAGAGACTAGTTCAAAGTGAAGATGGACAAATCTTCAAGAGATTAGTCCATGTGGGGTCATCAGTGGAGATTCACTTTCAATTGAGCTACATTGCAAATTTGGATGTAGCCATAGTCTGCAAAGATGGTCAAAAGACTAGTGGGGATGCAATGGAAGCAACTCCTAAGATTTAGGGAGTTACTATTTTTGGACCCCAGAATCTGTTCACGTCATTATCTTCGTTTTTGTACGAGGATTAATCTTCTGGTCTGTGCCGATGTCAAATTTTGAACCGAGGATGGAGAATTTTAGACCGAAAGGTTTAAACAGGAAAATTGTTACATGTATGCCATGTGTCACAATTTGGGCATAAATTCCCAAAAGAGAGAGAGAGGGCAGCACAAAAACGAGTTTCAATGCATGGGGGGCTCATTTTTGTAAAAGGGGAGATGGATTGCTGCAGATGGAGAGCTCTTGAGAGCTGGTCTACCTTGTCTATGAAGCACAGAGGGTTGAGCCTGCCTTCTATTCTCTCTTTCTCTCCCTAAGAGTATGGTTATGCTGCAGAATCAAGGGCCTTTCTTCTGATTCAGGTACAGCTGTGTGGAATATGCTGTTTTTGCATGAGGCAAGAGCCTCTTTTCTCCAGGAACAGGAGCAGTTGTTTGCAGTTCCCAGCAGGGACAGGTGAGGGTGTTAACCTCACCAAGCAAGTGCCTGAAACAGCACTAAACCAGAACTGAATCTGGACTGTTCAGAGGGTATTTCAGAGCCCAATTGATGTCAGAATCAAGGGGCACTTGGCCCAGATGATGCAGGACAGTGCAGGGAACAGTATGAGCTGAAAACAGGTCTCAGAACAGGTCTGAACCAGTAATTACAGTGGGCAGAACAGTGCAGGGAACAGTGTGTGTTGTAAACAGGTCTCAGAACAGGTCTGAACCAGTAATTACAGCAAAGACTGAAATGGTCAATTCTGCACTCCAACCAGAAGATTCAGACTTGGGCAGAGTTTCCCCTCCTGGTCGGCTTGTTTTGGGTCAGTAATTGCTGCTATCTTTGATGAAACGGTGAGATGGGTGTGACTGGAGACATAGGGCCAAAATTAGGAACTCCGTGGCTTACAGAAGGACCAGCATTTGGATGTGATATTGGTGGTGCAGGACTGATCATCGATGGATTACACCTGAGAGCCCTGAATTGAAGAGCTAACAACGGATGACCGAAAGTTTCGAACCACTTGCAAAGGTTGAGGGCTGGATTGCAAACCAGGGCCACTCTGTGGTGGAAAAGGGTGGTTCATATGGGCACCAAATGGACAATGTGCAGTCATACTACTTTGTCCCATCATTGGACCTTCTAGGATAGTATCTGCAATTGGCCTTACATTAAGCTGTTCATTTTTACTTTGGATTCTACATTTTAAAGTATGCACAGTTCAGTTCCCTTATTTTTGTCCTTGGAGTATTTTGATGGAGCCGGAGGAGATTATTTTGGCAATCATGGAAGCTTCAATCTAGAGGCCCAGAGAGATGTGTTAGCAAGGTCGAGAAGAGACATTGCTGAGCAGTCAGGCTCTGTATTAAGGCAAGGACATGGAATGCATGATTTCTCTCAGCAGATCAGTCAACAACCGCAGTCTAGATCAGCTAATTGGGACTGGAATGTCAACAATGGCAACAATGAGCAGCAGTGTGATCATCTTCCTTGCATTCTAAACCTACATTTAAAGTTGCAAGTTGCTTGTTCATATGCTCCTGCATAGAAGATGACTTGTTAGGGTTCAATGTCCTCATTTGCATCTCCAAAGATACCCATTTCATAACAATCATTCAGTTGTACATCTAATCTAGCTCTAGCCTATATCCCTAGCCACCATCAAGTGCTCAATATGGACAATCACGGTTGTAGTACATGAAAGGAAGAAAAAAGAGTAGATGCGTGCATTCACTTTGTCCCAGTGCACTTGAGCTTGTGCCAACAACGCCTTATCTTCTCAGATAATTTGGATTCATCTCGCAATGAAGGACGCTCAATAGCCTCCTCTTTTAACAAATTTCATTTCTTTTTGTTTCCATTCCTTTAGCCATCCCAAAAGAAAAAAAATGATACATTCATTGACCAAATGCCATGACAAGCTCTACCAAATCATAAGACTCTAGAAAACACAAAAGCAGCTCCCTAGATCTAACTATGAAGACACAGCCTCCTAGGGCTCTTTTCCACTCGTCCCGCAACTTTTTCACCTGTTGAAGGCAACGAAAAGGTAAAATATGCAACTGAAGGCTAAAAATGCAGCCTTCCTCCTTGAATAGCAAAAATCCGCATCAGAATCGGCAACTTTGCTCCTTTCCCACACACCCACGCTCACTTTATACCTATCATAAACTAGCTTCATGAAAGTATAAGATGACCTTGGATTCCCCACCCTTGCCTAAACTGCGAAAGTGTCCCCTCATGCGACCTTAGACTAGGGGCAAAGCTCCCTTTGTGTCTAACACAATAGCTCATCATGAACTTGAGATGTACCCAACCCTAATTCTCTCAGGGAGGGTAGTTTGGTAGTCATCTAGGGACCAATCCTAGTTACCACCATCCGGGCTAAGCGGATTTAGGTGACTAGGTATTCTCTAGGTCTACCTCCAAAGTGTCTAGTCTCGTTCAATGAGAATCGATGTGAGGTTTCCTAAAGACTCAATAATGGTCTCTAGCAACAATCTAATATCGAGCTTAAAATAAACAATTTTTGGGAATAGTCTAAGAGAGAGGTAGGTGAGTACTGCACTTGGTTCAATGAGAGAGAGAAATGAGGGGGAGCTGAGTGTCAACCCCTTTGCCCATAAGGCATAGTCTCACACCCCTAAAATAGTGCTTAACTAGTTCTAGGACTAACTCTTAGGAAGGTTGAGCGTTGGAAGGCTCGAGATAAACATGGCAAGGGTGATAACTCAATTTTGCATTGGTTCACTTTTGAAGTGACTATATATATGAGAATTTTTCAAAAATCAAAACAATTATGTTTTTCCAATGGATTGCTTAGTGTCCATACCTTAAAGGCATGCCATTAAACCCTTTGTAAATATACTAATTAATCAAGCTATATTTATATGTCATTAGAGCATTGTAGCATGCATATTTAAAATATTAAAGTATGCCATGACACTATGGAAAGCAAGTGGACAATTTTCTGATAGAATCATCCTACGATTAGGGGGACTCAGTTAGCTAGGTGGGTTTCCCCAAGTTTCAAATAAAGACTAAAAAGTGGTCCACTACCTCCAAGTGCTCTAACCAAGTATGATCACAATATACCTTGATGACTCCTCTTTCCACCCTAAAAGCACTAGCCTCTCGAGGTTAGAGTCCGCTCTTATCTACTCAATCACTCATCCATGTGTGTCGTATTCTATGGTCTCACCTTCTTCCTCGCTTTCCTCACCATTGGAACAACAGTCTTCATACTCATTATCCGAATCCTCATACTCATACTGTTCATCATTCCCATGGCTCCCGTTTTTGTAGGACTTTTCTCATCCACAATGAAGGCCCAATTGTACAACAGATTGAAGTCATGCACCTTAGTCCGTTGCCACTCCAAATTCTCTATGAGGTCCTTAAGAGGTTTAAAGTTTGCATCCGATGCGCAGCCCTCCTGCTCGCCCTCAAACACTAAAAACGCAGTCTTGTGTTGCGCTAAAATCTCCTCTTCAGGTCTGCCCACGATCAATCAGCCTTTGTGCTGCTCTGATACCATGTCAGAGTGCACCGGTGCAGAAGTGTATGACCAAGACTTAGAGATAGAGTGAACACTGAGAGGGGGGAGAGAGAGAGAGAAAGAGAGAAGAACACAGAAGATCTGCAATATGAAGAGTGCTAAATAAGGAATGCAGATATGTAGACAGACAGTGCATATGTCTACATATCTCCACCTTGATGATGTCACCCTGCTGTAAACCTCAAAGTCTGTTGCAATTTGCATGATCTCTGCCTGAAATCTGCAATTAGAACGGTCTGAATGTGTGGGGGCTGGCTGGAATATGTAGCCCATAAAAAAAGGAATAAATCTGCACAAGTCAGCTGCATTAAATGCCAACCGTGCACAATAAATGGTCCGACTGCAGAAAAAGCTGCTGACTGCACAGCTGCCACATGTCCCGACTGCTGACGTTGCATCTCCAGCTGTACAACCACCTGCCAGATGGCAAACCTGCTGCAGCTACACACACGGGACCTGTCATAAATGTGATGACTGATCAAACTGCCACATGGCATATCCAGCCTCCTCCCAACACATAGAAACTGCTCTCAAATGCCTGTCTGACAGGAAATGCATGTACACAGCCCATCTCTGATGAATGCCTGTCCAGGGGATGACCGTATCTCTAACACTCCCTCCCATCCCTCTTCTACTTGGATTTAAGAGGACACCTCTGGGAATTGTCAGGTCTCTGTTCCATTGCAACTTCAAATACATTCTATGGCACTTATGGCAATCATTCCTCATTCCTTCTTCATCAAACACTCTAGAAGCTGTGATTCATGAGTTTTTGGACTCCCTATCTCCTTGAAAGAGGGGATCTTCTTCCCCCATTTCAAAATGGGTCATGATTCATCATGCAGTCACTTGCACATGTTGGCAAAAAGCCTTTGCATTCCTCGTCTCCCTTGGAGGATATGGCCACCCTTGAGCTGCCATCTAACCTATTGATTATCCTCTCATCAAGAACATTGCCACATAATTGTTTTTACTTGGGGATCCTATTGTGTTTATATTTGCCGTACATTTAAAAGCCATACACTAGTGGAGAAAATGTCTCTCTCCTCTGAGAGCACAGTTTGATCAAAGCATATGAACAACTTAGCAAGTAATCATCAGTTCTAAAGATCTCCAGGTTGTGGACATTTAACTCTACTGTTTTACCTATTAAGCTACTGATAAGTGCGAACATTTAGAGAACTGTTTACAAGTACTGATTACAACTTGTGAATGTGCATTCAGGGTCAATTTAAAAGGTAAACCATTTTTGTGCCAACAGGAGAATATTGCAGTCATTGGTATTTTATATTGAGGCTTGACACTAAAGTAAACAACATTTGCAAGCTCAAACCTTTGTCAGTTGAACTTTCAGGTCTCACAAAGGGCCAGGTGTAAGGCAGCTCATCACGAGTAAACTATCAGGCTCTCTTGGGCATGAACTTATAACTGTAAACTATAAGGCTCTCTTGGGCATGAACTTACAAATGTATTCACATTTTTTATAAGTATTGTACAGATCTTCTAGTTCTCACTATTAGAAATAAATTTTATAGAAAGCCAATGTGCATTCTTCACTCTTAAAACTAGAAGCAAGACAATAAAAACAAGATAAAGTAAAAATCTTTGCGAAAAGCCAGAACTTCACTTCACCATCACGAACATAATATTGCTATCTTGCATAAGTAAAACAGAATAAGAATAATCTTGGCAAAACTATCTCCAAATATCAGTATCAAACAGGTTTGGACAATGAAATAGTTTATATAACATAATTAACTGCCTCAAGTAAATTGGCACAAATCCTCTTATATGTATGTGGATTCACACAATGCATTCTTTAATGCACAAACTTACTCATTGCGAAGGTTGTCTGCAGTTTCCCTAATATAATCTTCTTGAATTAAACGAAAATCTTCCAGTCTCAAAGGCCGTGGTAAAGTGAACAAAAGTGGATTGAAGAGGCATACATCACTAATATCCATTTCTTTGTAGAAGCGCAGTAACCCTAATAAAAATGCTTCTTCTGCTACACATAAAATCTTTGTGATTTCATCCCTTACATATGCCCTTGCATTTTCAAAGGCGAACTTTACTGGGATGCATCCTTGCCTAGTAAACAGCACAAATTTTACTTGATGATAGTTGGCAACCAAACCACATTTATAATAATCCCAAGTACATGCAGGATTTGGTTACCTTGGAACTGGAGGTTTGAATTCATCAGACGCAAAAAGTTGAAGTGCTTTTAATCTTGGATAGCCTTCTTTGGTAACAAAGTATTTGTACTCAAGTATAGACTTCTTCACACTTCGTTCATAATCCAGTCTTAGGCTTTCCATATAATCATTCACAAGATCTGGATATCTCTGTGTGAGGGACTCACCAGCTAGGCATGCAAGTCGAGCTTTCAATGATTTACCTCGCATTGGTGGGTTTTCAAAACGAACGAAATCAATGTATTCGGAGAATCTCTGTAAGAGTTTTTTTTTTTTTTTAATGTCAAAAATCATGGTGTGCAATGTCAAAAAAATGTGTCTCATTGGTGTGAACTGTCATTACAACATTGAGGAACATTCAATAAAATGTATAGCCATCAACTCAACAACCAAATGACCATAGAGATGGTAGCAAGAAAATCCAGTAAAAGCATATGTTACCCATAATCAAGGAGCCAGTGTGCTCCAACCTGCTCTCCCTGCACACCTTGAGCACTCCCCTGCCCCCCCTCCCCGGGGGGGGACATTTTTTGACCAGCCTATACCTCCTCATCTCCCCTGTCCACGTCTGCTCTCCCATGGCATGTCTTATTCCCACCCAGCCATCAGCCTTCTCCTGCTCCTGCCAGTTCTCTCTGGCTATGTTGTCAATGCCTTTTAAAGTTCCATCTTCTACCACACTACTTCCTCCCTTTCTGCAGCCAGTTCCACTTCATGCCACTTTGGACTCCCCCACCCCTCTGCAGCTACAGACCTCATCCCAGGCACTGCCCCTGTTGATGCAACCATTCCAACAACTCCCCACTCCTTTACCACCTTTGCCTCTTTCTCACTTTAACCCTGTTTCCTTTCCTAACACTCTGCCTCAGCTTTGCTATTTTGACAGCCTCCCAAATAAGTTTTGGCAGTTCTTCACCCCATAGTTACCAAGGGTTTCTGAAACGGGAGGTATGAAACGGGTTTCGCAGGTTTCTTACGATTTTCCTAAAACATTAGAAACGAGTTTCATTTAAGATGGAAGAAACTGCCATGAGACTTTATGTGTATAGAGTATGACTGATATAATGTAATTTATCATAGTTTATACTTCTATACAATACAAACAGAGATTTAACATAGCATCAACATACACATACATTATGGTCCATTGTCCATAACAATATTAGCTTTAATTATAGAAGAGACAACAACTCATTATTGCAAACAATGTCAATGTCCATGTCCGCGTGTCAAATGAATCCATGAAAAATGTTGATTACAAAAGTTCAAATACATTTTTTAGGGTAGGGCTTTTTTGAAAATTTAAAATAGGGGTTTCATAGGTTTCTGAAACACCCGGGTATGAAACGAGTTTCCTAACCTTATGAAATGAATTTCTTGGCAACTATGCGTCACCCCTCTAGCAAAATAACTTTCACAACCACCTACCTCCTCACTCAATCTGCTTTGAATGTGTTCAATATATTGGTAGCCACGCTCACCCAATGAAGCCCCTCCATTTTACTCGGTTGGATCATGCATGCACTTTCAATTTTCATAGCTTAAGCAGCAGTTATTTACACACAGATCGAATCCTTCAGCTTCCTGTCACTCTTGTGCAAACTTATTGGAACTCACATAACTTGACCAAGAGGCCTACTGTAGAGCAGCTTTACTGATCCATACAGCCATCTAGATCCATTTCATCCTTGCACAGAGGTTAGATATCATTCCATGAGGACCTCACCCCTAGTGCATCCCAACCCTCAGCTCAACTCTAAGTAGAGCTAAACACATTCCTAGACAATATGCATTATAATCCTAGTGAGGGCACACTCGCAAGTGTCTGCACATGGGCTTTAGTTTATTAGTGTGTTTCCTGCAATTACATTTTGAAAATACTCTCTTGCTGCGGGGCACACAGGCTTTATTATATTGGTGTGCTACACAAGACTTCAAAAACTGTCCCTTGGTGCTGGGCAAATATGCTTTATTACAATGATGCTCTCCCCAAGATTTTGAAAATTATCCCTTGTGGCTGGGCACTGCTTTTGAACAGGTCCAATCTCTCCCTTTCTATTCAAGCTATCCCAAAGGAATCAAGCTCAACATCAAAATCCCTTGCCAGAATGGAGATAACTTCAGCAGCAAATGACCCACCCACTTCAAAGGTGGACTTACTTGCCACAAGAACAAATCCCAAACACAACCAATATGATCACGGATGCCTGTAGCTGATTCAAATATAAAAGCATCTTTATTACCAAAGGCCAGCAAATGCAAAAAAGGAAAATAAAGGGATGTTCTGGCTGCAGGCCAGCAGTCAATAGCATTTTACTTAGGACCCAAGAATGGTTGGTGGTATGCCAACATGTCACAGAAGTCCACAAGCCTAAAATAAAACCCACCACCTGCTTGGCCACTTGTCGCAAAATAAAAAGATGAGGAGTTACATCACATGTGGTGCTAAAAGCACATCTTCCATGGAGATTTTGCAGCATCATAACAAGAAGAGCACCTATTAGAATCCTTCTAACAAAAACTTACCCTAGTAAGGAATCTTTGATTTCTACATTTGAAGCAATCTATCACACCATTTAGCTTTACTATCCCTGCATTACCACTTTGTTCAGTTTTTCAATCACCTATATTGTATCCTTCACCATTTTGTGATAACTCATTGGCACAGGTTTTGAAGAGATCCTCAGAATGCAGAAGACCCCAATCCAACTATGGAGGCAAATCCTCTCGTTCTAGTAAGGGAGAATGCTGCTGAATCCATTTCTACCATCTGTTCCAAAGCAATCCATATCTCCTAGGACTCCAAATATATCTTCCCACCCTCTTTTGTCTTCCCACTCTGCCATCTCCATGCTCCCTAGGCTTCTCACTTTCCAATTAGCACAACTCCTCTAAAAACCTTTAAACTTTGCTTTTAAAGGACTCGTGGTCTTTCATTCTTGAAAGACTCCATAACAGTATTCTTTTCAACCTTAATTATGTCAATCATCTCCTTCAAATTTCTCAGAAACCATCTAACTATTTTCATAATCCCCAAGGAAAGATATGCTACTCCTCAGTCCTCAATGGATTTTACAGCAAGCCTCTAACTGATGTTATAAATCCAAAGAATGTTGACTACCTCTTCCAAACAAAAAAATACAGTGCTTGCAATCCTAACTTGAGACAGGTATCAAGTTTTACCATTTGGAACTCAACTGTCCTTCGCAAGCTCTTGGCATCCAAGACTCTAGCAATAAAACTGCTTTCCTTCTCTCTATCAAGAATCAAATTCAATCTGCACAGTTTTAATAGGATTAAGGATATAGAACAGTTGACCAGTGCATCAAAGTATAAGGTAACCATAATGCTTTTAATGATTCACAAATTCCATTGAAGCACAGTTCAATTTGTAGAATCCTTGACTAAATTTCATGTACAAATTGGCCAAAAGACTAATGCAACTACACTAGAAGAGTGATTTTCATCAAGAAAACAAGCAAAGCAAAAGAGCCCAAATCAAGTCATCCACTGGAAAAGACAGCAGAAAAATCTGCTTACAAACTCTGTTATTACAAAAATGCATACCAGAAATAGACAAATTAGTTTTCACAATCGCAGAAGACCATACCATTCCTGGAATTCCTCATGTAAAAGCAGCAAGAGAGTAAATACGTGTGGCAGTGAAGGCCCTAAAAGTACCTGTGCTATTTCAGCAAGCCAACTGCAGTGTGAAGTGTCAACTACTGATACAACAATAGGGAATCTCTCCAGTGTTATCTACACATTACACTGTTGTGACACACACAAAGTGCTTGGCTCCAGACAAATGTGAGTTACTGAAAGTGACATTTTCCATGAAGGCTAGTTCTGGAGACCAAGCAAACAATAAGAGGTGGTGCCAACTAGATTATGTACTGCATCTTCAAGGCACCAAAGATTTTCCTCCACTTGATTTAACTCGGGTTCTCCTTGATTCCACATAATCTGATGCATTTTATGGGAACAGGGAAGCGGATAAATTATTTTATTTCATAGTGAATGTACCTCTTCACAATCTTCTGCTTTCCAGTTTTCACCCATTCTATCAAAAAATCATTTTTATTACTGTCAAAACTCAATACACGACAAGGCTCCCACGAGCAATGTCCTTTTGAAGTGTAAAAGCGAGATCTTCCCAGTGCGCTTTGCCTTTGATGAGCCTTTGCAAGGACACAGAATCGGTGTGAGTCACAACCAGCATTGTAAGCTTAAAACAGCATCTATTTGTGAGATTAAAACCAGAACGGCAACAGAAGTTGCCATCGTTACTGTTGAAAGGAAAAGGAGTAGAGAAACCACGAGTCCTTTGTTGCCGTGAGGGCAAAGCAACGTTGCCATTAGGATTCAATAAAGGAAACAATATATCTAGATTCCAAAGTCCCCTAAGGTTGATGCTACCTCCTGAATGTCCACAGTAGGATGCCGGATTTCTAAGTCTGAGTTGTCAAAAAGATGCAACGGCAAACAAAACGTGGTGGTCCTTCTCTTAATCTCCTTGTCCATCGTCTCCAAATCCTTTTCCGGCTGTGCAATTGCATTTTCGTCATCTTCTAAAACCTCCAAAGCGAAGCTTCTAGTTGCCTTCAAATTCGTGAAAAGCAGCATATGCTTTGGCCTCGGAGGGTAACTCCCTACACGTTCAGGATCATAGAAAGAACATCCTGTTGGCCTTTGCTCGATTTCGCTAATTGAGGCTCTGGCAGGCTGAAGAGCACCTCCATCGTCCTCTGTGGAACACTGTGATGATGCAGAAACTTCTAAGGAGCTACAATCTGTGTCTGATGGTTGAGGCCTTCGGAAAACCTTCGGCCATCGTATCCTAACTGGTGGCAGGATATTTTGCTGCGGGAACCGAGGCTGACATGGATTGTGATTTCTTGACAAAGGTATGGATTCCATGCTGCCGAACCAGGCTTATGAACGAACAGCAGCTTGAGCCTCAAACACAGCTACGAGATTGTGCATGGCAAGGCCCGGATTGCTCTCTCTCTCTCTCTCTACCTCGCTCTGTCTCCATCGGTTATCCTTGTCATGTATAAGGTTGTCGATCGATGGAGAACGTTCGACAGCATGTGTCGCAACGAACTGTCCTGGATGACGCAGAACAAAAAGTTCGGAAATGAGTTGTTTATTACGTCACCACGTCAAATGATGTATACGACGATAATTCTGCATATAGTCACAAATGAAAAACAATGTAGCATCTTGTTTAAGCGTCTGCCAGCATGCCTCAATGTTGAGACGGTGAGGTTTGTTGTGGTTGTAGCTCGTCTCATGCAAAGTGTGGATCCCAATCGACTTTTAATGGTTGAGAATGATGATCGTGATATTTAGACAATGTCTTCTTATTGCAAAATAGTTGAGAATTATGAGAATGATGATCGTGATATTTACGTAGTCAATGTCATCTTATTGCAAAATGGTCCACTAAGAGCTTTTAGGGCCATGCCACACAAATACTTACTATATATAGCAAGTCAAGTCAAGTACATGTGGCATCTTTTTTCACCCCTCCTACTTACTATAAAAGGGGATTACTTTACTTGCAAGACATTTTTGTAATGGACAGGATTATGTATTACCAAAGGAAGTAAAAAAGAGAGATTATAATGAGATAATGCTTCGAGGCCGCAAGACTAGTGGAGTGTCCCTAGATTTTTGTAAAATAGTCTAAGGATCCAATGTGTCTCTTAAGCTAGCCAATCACACTAAAAGTCAATATTTCAAAGGGCTAACTCTATCCATTGGGGTAGAGTAATATCTACTCCTAAAAACAACATTATTCCTACTATACCAAATGTGTTTGATTACAATTGCCCTTACAAATTCCAAAGTGTGACTGTTGCTCATCAACATTGTGGAAATCACCAAACAAAGTGCCTCTCATTGCGAATGCATCATTTAGGTTTGCCTCCCTAAGGCATTGTTGTATAGCTTTCCAAACTACTTGGGATTGGGGGCAATCCCAGAACAAGTGCCTAGTACTTTCCTCTTTGTTTTTGCGTTGTACGCACTATGGGGGGACCTTAACAATCTTGGAGAGCCTCTCTTTGACAGGCAGCCTATTGATAGTCATGTGCCACACCAATGCATTAAGCTTGTTTGACCTCTTAGCCATCGACACCTTATGAGCTCTCTTTCTCCCTGTTGACGATCTAGTGTGTAGGAATTCCTTCGTCCACTTTGCCCAGGTCTTCGTAGCCACTCGAGTGGACAGGCCTTTAATGTACCTTACTTTCTTGCACACCCAAAGTGGGTTGCCCATGGGAGACATCAAAAGTTTGACTAGGTGCATCAGTTTGGGGGCTAAGGAGGTTGGCCATTGGCTTTTGTGTTTGGATGTGACCTTGGAGAGTCCACGCACAGGCTATGAAATTTTGATTGGCAGTTGGTTGCCAAGGATGTCAAACCACTTGATGCTTGGCCACCAACCCCCCATGGTCAAAGAGGACTCGATCCATTCCCTTAAGAGGTGCGCCCATGGTTATGGTCAGATGCTATCTTTGAGAGGATGGGGAGGAACCAGAGACCACTAGAAATCCACCATGCATGCAAGTTCACATAGCACCTATCCAAGCGAGCAACGCACCATGTGGTTCCCTAATGTCTATGTTGAGAAACACAAATCTAGAGCAAGGTTTAGCTATGGTGGATGAAAGACGAAGACACTACTCATGATGACATGGACCTAGATAGACTGTTACACAAGTGAATTAGGTTCCAACATGGAAGCTTGGACTCATAAAGACATTCTTGTGTAAGATGTACAATGACACTGGCAAAGACTCAAAATGATAGTACCATTACATTGAAATGAGTGTCAAGTACATGCTTATATAGCTTTTGGATAGTACCACTCTTCCTCACTAGGCTCATGGGATTTTGGATATCTCTTCCTAGAACATACATCATTGTCTATCTATTATACAAAGCCTCTTGTGGGCAAGCCTCTTTTGGGCACACATCTAGCCTCTACATGTATTCATGTTAAGCATCATTTGCTATTCTCAACACCCCCCCTCAAATGATGAGTTCCTACACCTACTGGCATTTGCCCCCCCTACATGCGAACATGGACCATGAGACTAGCTCTTTGGCAGCCTTAGTCAGGTCAAGCTTAAAACTTTACATATTTTGTAGGATTTGTTACATCCACTATGGGAAGTAGATCCACTAAGGGAAATTCTTTGTTGTCAGCAATGGAACGTATCTTCTTCATCTTCCTTTGGCTTCTTTCGCACTCTTTGGTGCAGTATTTAATCCTCTTGGACTCCTTCTTGGTCTTCATGCTCTTTGCCCTTGTTGTGATTCTTGTACCTTTGTCCATTTGTTGGCACGTGGTACTTCTCCTTTTTGCTTTATGCTTTTACAAATGGATACAATAATGGATTCATGGCATTGTCTTGACAAGCTCTCTTTGACATAGATTTTGGGATACATAGCATCTAGGGTTCTATTGGCCTTTTTCAATGCAAACATATTTCAGTCTTGAAGTATGAGAGTGAAGGTGTGAATGGGTTTTATCAACCTAGTTTAGTGTGGAAAGAGGTTTGATAGAGAAGGTGTGAAAGGGGGTTCAAGAAAAAAAACTTTTAATGTTGTAAACCTTAGGATAAGGATTTTTTTTAAAAAATGACAAATTGCAAGTGTCGCTTCTCTGAACGTGTTGCTGTGGTTTGTGATAGATCTGCTGGCATCTCTCGATTTGTTGATGTCCATTGTGATGAGGGCTTCCCTTTGAGGATGTAGCCATCAGCTCGTCCACACTGCCCAGGACAAGATGATATCGCAACTAACAAGCGACCACTAGCAAACTGATCTTCAAGATGGGGATCCAGCTTGTGATCCTTTTGGCGCTTTGCACTTTTCGTCTGGATATGGTTACTTTTCTTCTTATCCTCCTTTGTTGTTCCTGCCTCAACATCCTCTCCTTCCTTCTTGGCATCAGAAGACTTCTTCTTCCTTCCAATATCCACGCCATAATGCTGATTGTACCACTGGCGAAAAGCAACAACATAGACCTGTACAATTGCAAACTTTACAAGAGTCTGGGTGCGAACAAGCTCATTATTTGATGCATTGTAGACAACATCCAAGATTCAGGTCTTCCTAGTTACAGACTCTGAGCCCCATGAATAGTTGCCAGTGTCAAGCCGAAGAGTCTTGAACTTATAATTACCTCCTTGAACACTCATTTTCTGCACTGTCTTGTTACTAGACAGCTTTGTCATGGCTGGTTGTCTGCCCACCTCATACTTTCTCTTCTTGCAGTGGGACTTCTTTTTGCCTCATGTTGCACGCCTCTTGTGCATCGAGTCTCGAGAAATACCCATTGTTGGGTGACCTCAAAGGCCCTTAGCGCCCTACCTTTGCTGTTTAGTAGATGACTTGCTGCTTGATCCACTTCTTCTTCTCTTCTCTCTCTATCTGAGAACCAGAAAGTAGACCCCCTGTTTCTTTGGACAAGCAACCCCCTTGCTTACAGAGTACAAGCAAGGCCCCTGCTTGATGAGCCAAGTTGCCCCCCAACTTAAGCAGGCCTCAAGGGCACACCGACATGAACCATGAACTAGCCTGCAATGGCTACACTGCAACACCTCCAACCTGGAGCTCCTTTACCTCATACACACCAATGGATGTTGAACAGCTTGAGAGATTGGAATAGAAATAGGCTGAAAGATTGTAGAGCTTACAAGGAAGACAAAAACACACCACTAGCTACCTAGCTCAGTCACGAATCTGATACCATGTTGAGAAACACGGATCTAGAGCAAGGTTTAACTATGGTGGATGAAAGATGAAGACACTACTCATGATGACATGGACCTAGATAGATTAACTGTTACACAAGTGAATTAGGTTCCAAGATGGAAGCCTGGACTGTCAAAATGATAGTACCATTACATTGAAATGAATGTCAAGTACATGCTTATATAGCTTTTGGGTAGTACCACTCTTCCTCACTATGCTTATGGGATTTTGGATATCTCTTCCTAGAGCATACATCATTGTCTATCTCTTATACAAAGCCTCTTGTGGGCAAGCCTCTTTTGGGCACACATCCAGCTTCTACAGGCATTCATGTTAAGCATCATTTGCTATTCTCAACAGTCTGTTGTGCCAAGTGACCACTTGTTCTACCTTCTTCTATTGCACCACAACAAGGTCTTTGAGGTCTAAAGAGTCCTCCAAATAATGCCATGTCTCTCTCTCTTAAAGGGACATTGTCGCAGAACTATGCAGTAAGCCGGCATCCCTTGTGGTCATTTTCCAATCTTTCGCAAGGATGGTTGGGACCACCTTAAACCTTCTATTCCGATCAGTCCACAAAGCTATCCTAGATGCAAATATGTTAGGCCATTAACACTGCATATCGAGACCTCCTCCCTTGAGCACTATATATTGATAGCAATAGCAACCCTTGTGCTGGCCTCCCACAAGAATTCGGGGGCCAATTCCTCCTTCATTGCATAATGAAAGTCCCTCCTTTGCCTCTTGATAGACATCATATTGTGTATCTGGGTAAGCTAAGCTCCCATACCCCATCTCCATCTAGCTTGATCTCCTGAAGGGAAATAATCCCCAGTTTGTGCCTTCTAGCTAAGTTGTAGCATATAGTCTTCCTTTTCTTTGATGAGAGGCCTCATATGTTCCAAGACACTACAATCACCTTCCTTGATACCTTGCAGGGTTCAAAAATTGTCATCAACGTCCTATATGAGTTCACTATCAGCACCATCAATAGGAGTGAAAAATTTGTGATCCACTAGAGGTTTCCAAGCCAATTTCTTGAGCAACCCCTTATGATTACTTTTGGAGCCCCTCTACATTTGTCATCCTCCCTTAGGGGGCACGCTCTCTTTCTGAGTGCTTGTTGATTTGGTGCCTTCAGTTCCAAAAAGCCTTAAGCTTCTTGGCCTCTCTATTCCCCTTGGAAGTCTGTACACAATTAGGCTTACCATTCTTAGTAGCCTTCTCAGTGGGCCCCTTCCCAATCTGCTCCTTTTGTTGCTCCTCCATCTTCTCTAGAGCTATCCATATCAGTCTCCAACAACTTCTTAGAGCATGCATGGGCAAAGTGTCCATTTTCCCTACAATGGTAGCAAGAGTTAGGAAAGGAAGAAAACTTGATTTCCACAACCACTTCAAAATCTTGCGGGTCGACAATCTCCATAAACTTTGGTGGTTCATTGTGTTGGTCCCACAGCACACAAGCTCTTTTCTCAGCTTTGAGTTTGCCAATGACCATTGCAAGAGAGGGAAAATAGAGGACCTTGCCCAGTGCTTGCACAATATTTTCCACCTCCTTGTCGAGCCACATGGGGAGTCCCCTGAAGGACACCTACACTGAATACTCATGTAGCAAGACCCCATCTAGGGAAAAGAAGAAGCACCATGGGAGCGTATAGACCAAAGCACCTTTGTGGCCAGCCATTGAGGCAATGATCCAATCACACTTAGCATGAGAGCCAACTAGTACAAAAAAACCTACCAATGAAGCGATACTGGAGCAAGGAGGCTTTCCCTTGGTACATCTGCTCAAACCACTGCAAAAAATCATCCTCTAAAGGTGTTTTGCTAAGGAAGTAGAAGAACATTCCATCCAACACCAAGTTAGCATAGCTATTCCTTGCTTTATCTAGGGGGCAATCAACGGCCGCTCTATGGACTCACCTCCTTGACTCCTCAATGAGGGCCTTTCTCAAGGCATTGTGTCTAGCATGGTCCTCAAACAACCTCTTCTGCATTGCTTGCATGTCGATATCAGGGCATTTGGCCACCTATAGGTAGTCCATGCACTCAAGTTGCTCTGTTGTGTTCGACCTTGCCTGCTGCCTCAGGTCCTCATTGCAAGTACACTACCTCTTCCCTCCCCCACACTCTTGCATGTAGAGGTGCCATGCGATTGTCCTCCTAAAACTATCTTAAAGGGTAGTTAATGGGAGTTACCTCCACATGTGTCAACTTTAGGCTTCTAGTTTCTCCAAGCTTCGATCTCACTTTTTTCCGTGTCGATGACAAAATGGATTATTGAACCACTTACAAGGCTTTGCAATAGTCTAATCATTACTTATGTATGCCATGACCCTTACAGAGTACTAAGTTGGAGTGCGCACTATAGAAGTATTCCATGCATGAAAATTATTTGTATGGTATTGTCTACATTATGCAAAATGATATCGATGACTTTTATCATGTTAGATTTATATTGTGCTCAATCACAATAGCTTTGAGTGGTTGAAAACCAATTTAAATGAGAGGGTAGAAAATTTTAAATGATATCAATGACTTATATTGTGCTCAATCACAATAGCTTTGAGTGGTTGAAAACCAATTTAAATGAGAGGGTAGAAAAATTCATTGAACTCAATCATGCAAAAGTATGATGCTTAGTGAAGGTGTAAAAAGAGAAAGTTTAATGTTGTTATCAATTTCTTTGGTCGTGCACTTGTAGTTCATGAACTTGGTTTCATGAAACTAAATAATGGAATATTTGACCTAGTAAGATAGTCATCTTAGCATGATGCTTCATTCATTCTCCTTAATGTTCATGAACTTGGTTTCATGAAACTAAATAATGGAATATTTGACCTAGTAAGACAATCATCTTAGCATGACGCGTCATTCATTGTACTTAATGTTTTGTGCTTGGCGATTTATGGTACAATAAGGGGAAGCTTAATTTCGTTTTCAATTTCTTTAGTTGTGCACTTGTAGTTTGTGAGCTTAGTTTCATGAAATTGAATAATGGAATATTTGAGCTAGTAAGGCATTCATGGGATTCATGTGAGCACTATGTTGCATGCATTATACTTAATCTTATGTGCTTAGCAATTCTTCGTTATGGTGCAAGAAGGGGAAATTTAATTAATTTCAAATTGGTTGTACACTCGTAGTTTTTGAACTTAGTTCTGAAGAATGAAATATTCAAAGTGGGTATGTGCTTAGTGATTCTTCACTAAGATGCAAGAAGAGGAAGTTCAATGCTATTTTCAATTTCTTTGGTTGTGTACTTGTAGTTTGTGAACTTAGTTCCATGCAACTAAATAACGGAATATTCAAACTACTAAGGCATTCATATTAGCATGATGTTTCATGCATTCTACTTAATCTTTTGTGCTTGGCACAATTAATAATACTTTTCTTGCTTTTGTGCTTTAGAGCTTCTCATTCTTGTTGTAAGTATATGTCTCTACCTCTTTGCTCTTGCCAATGCTCCAACTCTCTCATGTTTATTTGTCATCTCTATAGCTTGCATCTCTACAAGCCTCTTGCCAACATGTGTTTTATTCCTCGTGTCCATTAGGCTTGTAGCACTCCTAGCCTTCTTTTAGTCTTCTTCTTTCAGAGCTTTATAAGTGTTAACCATAACTAGTGACATGGATGCAAGTCAAGCATGAGTGCAATGTATCAGCATTGTTTGGGATGGATTATATTTTTCACATTGCACTACAAATTTTTAGAAGCCATCATTTGCAATGTGTAATGAAGTGGTTACATTATTAATTTGTAAGATTAATTTGAGAACTAGTCTCACTCCCATGTAAATTGTATTAATGTCACTAGATATCCAAGGATAAAACAAGATGCTCTATTTAATTTTAATCCTAGGATGGCTCATGCACCTTAGGGAAATCATACAACTAGAGAAGGACCAGTCATGAGTCCATAAAGTGGGCTAAATGCCCAAGAGGGGTGCAAACCCTAAAACTTATGTATAAAAGGGATAAAAAAGAATAGAGCAAGCTATTCATGTGTGCAAACTTTGGGACTCCTTGTTCTTGCTTATCTTTTTCATGCTTGTGTGAGAGTGAGCAAGAGGGAGAGAGTAATTGCAAGAGTGAGGAGCTAGAAGCTCTTGCCATTCTGCTTTCTTTTTATCTATCTCTTCATGGTGAGAGGTGAAGTTGAGGGTACGTGCATGAGGTTGAGTTGAGAGAGAGTGAAGAATGGGTCATGAAGCTCTTATTGCTCTTCTTCTCTCTTTCTTCTCCATCTTCTCCTCTCCATATTGCATTTGACGTTGGGAGGCAAGTATGTGGATCAAACCAAGTAGCTAGATGGGGATCATGGAGTAAGTAATGAGCCTTAGAAGGCAACTAGAACAAATAGTTTAAGTCCTTCAAGCATTGATTTGCATTTATCATTGCTTGCATGGGGATGGTATATGGTAGATTGGTTTTAAAGACAAAAGCTTGTTGTGGTTATGTGAGAGGTGGCCATATGATGGTAGTATGCTTGAAGCTCTTGAAACAATAAAAGTATGTCCCAAGTCTCCTATATTGTGTGCATGAAGCACAACATTTTCATTATATTATTGGGACCAAGGCTGGTTCAACCACGAGATCACTCACACTCATTACATCATGGAATAGAAGGTCGGAGTGCATGCGAGAAGTGAGCTTTTCAAGGCAACATTCATTTCTTGTTCCACATAGTCCACCCATTCCTCCTCTTCTTGTGGGCATATATCAAGCATCACTACTGCTCCTCCACTACCACCACCATCTCCATCAGTATTGTCACCTCCCCCACCACTTCCTCCACCACCACCACCACTACCTCCACCATCGTTGCCACTACTGCCTCCTCCACTTCCACCACCATTGTCCCCACCCATGTTTCTCCCCCCATGTTAAGTACCTCAAGTACAACTCTCTCTCTCTCTCTCTCTCTCTCTCTCTCTCTCTCTCTCTATTTTTCATATATATGTGTGTGTGTGTGTGTGTGTACATACGTACATACATATATATATACTCTCTCTCTCTCTCTCTCTCTCTCTCTCTCTCTCTCTCTCTCCCCCCAATTTCTCTTGATCTCTCTCATTCTCATTTTCTTAATCTTCGACATAGATCCACGTTCTGCATTTGTTTTTCACAATCCTCTTAATTTTGCAAGGGTCAATGGTTTGCATGAGATCCATTGTCTCTGACACTTTTAGTAGTTAATATCAAGGTGATAAGAATATCACATTGTTGCTCCCACATCCATGGGGTTTTCCTCAAATGGGGGTGGGTATATATAGGCATTGGTGGGTTCCTCTGCATCTTCTCCATGCTACCATCCACAATTTGCTTGGGTTGAAGTGTGGCCAATCAATGTCATCAAAACATTTCAAGGAAAGGGACTTCATGTAACTCCTTCCAAAAGAAGTGGTTGTGGGAGTTGGTTTGCATGTGCCTTGTCCATATTGGAATACAAAGGTCGGTTCTTACTTTGATGGCTTCACACATTCACTTCTAACCAGTTGGAGTAGGCTCGCTCGAGTTGTCCCCCTTCATTGAGCTCCAAATGGCAATGTCAAACAATGTGAATATTTTCTTCAAAAACTTAGCGAGCCATGGCTACAAAATCACCCAATACCTACTCACTTCTAAGGACTTCACCGGTAATGATTTCTTCTGCTTTGGCTGCCTATGTAGAAGCATCCCATTCAAATCGAATACAATTAATTTTTTGGTTATGGGAGGAAGCTATACATGTGCAAGTGGAAAGGTGAGCATGCATGTATTGGTATGATGAAAAAGAGAACTACATTATGGTCAAACATTGTACAAGTTTATGTAAACATGTTGCCTTTTCTCTTAGAAATATTCCATCTTTGGCAAAGTGATACAAACATGCAACTTGTTTATTGGAATCCAGCGCTATCGATGCAAGGTCACCAAATCTCACATTGTAATCTAAAATGGTGTCCCTTTCTTTTGTATACATTTGCAAAAAAAAGCTTAAAAAAGCCATGCCATGTTGTATGCCACCTACAATATGTGGTATTCATATAAGGGATTAGGAATCTACTAAATGCCTAAAAAGTATCTTTGCAGTAGATTAACAACATTGGATCACATATCAACCTCTCAATCACTGAGGATCCTAATGTATCTCGCACCCACTCATTCTTCATAGTAATGTCATCTTTTGTGAATTTTGGAGGGATAAGTCCATTGTAAGTAACATCCCATTGCATGGTACTCTAGAATATATATCACATGTTCTTACTGAATGGAGCCAGCAAAATGTGATATGTAAACAACAACCAGTATGACCATATCATGACTTTAAAACTCTCACCTCTCTACCTCTAATGACATAAACAAGTGTCTCACAAAGAACAATGTGTACCATGTGTAAGGTCTAACACTTCTTCCTTGACTTCATCCTTCGATGCCCATCCTCCACAACTTGCTCGATGAGCTCTACCATGGAGTGTGCATAGCATCAACAGACTCCACCTTAGTATGGGAGTTCCATGACAAAATTCCATCTCGCAATTCATGCACGACACTATCTTTGGGGAGATGAACCACCATGGTATCAGATGTTGTGTTTGTGGTTTCTTCTTCAACCTTGATCATTTTGTACTAGTTGACTTCCTCCAAAGCCTCTATCAATTGAGAATTTCTCACTTGGTTGATCACTTCATAATGCATTTCTTGTCTCGAATGGGTCACAAAGAACAATATGCCACTCCACCTTTGCCATCATAGCAACATGGGAGACAACGTCTTGCAAGGGGGCTTCCACATGACTTTTAGCATGAACCTATGCACATTGACCTCACAACTAGCAACATATTTTTCTTTTTGAACGTTACTATAGATAATATTCTTGAGACACGTTTATTCACATGTGTGTGTGGCTAGCACATCCTCCACCATTATAGCAATGTGGGAGACATTGACTTGCAAGGGAGGTTCCATGCGACTTTTAGTATGGACCTCTGCACATTGACCTCACAATTTGCAACATATTCTTCTTTCTGAATATTACTATAGATAATATACTTGAGGCATGTTTGTTCACATATGTGTGCGGTTGGCACATCCTCCACCATTATAGATTTATAATCTCAAATTATATCCCCCTACAAAAACATAGATCATCTTGAATAACATTGTATTGTTGGGGGGGGTGGGGGTTACCGTGAGTCATGCTTGTTTATTGGTAGGACTATCATATCCTTGCACTACAAGTCTGTGTTCTTACATTTTTTCCTTCCATGCATAAGAAGAAACATCACTATTGATATCCTGTAATAATAGAATGTTTTTAACCTCTCACGTCATTTTATCACAGCATGTGAAATTCATGAGCATCATTTATTCACCTCTATGCATACATGCCACATCTACTACTGTTATGGATCCAAGACTTTCAATTCTTTTATCATCTGCACAATATAAAATATTATTGTTGTTACTTCAATGATGAACAAGGTTTACATGCTTTCACATCATGAGTTTTTTGCACAAGCAAGCTTACCATCTCGATGCTGTGTAATATGTGTTTTAGTGGGATGCAATACCCTGTCATCAACTATCCCCTCACTACTTTCCATAGATGTCACATGTCTCTTTATTGGGGTGTATAAGGTAAGCCCCTCCATCGTAAGATCTAGACGAATTTGCTCTATCCTTCTATCCATGCCAACGATATACGGACCTCCTTTGTGGTGCCTTCCACTACAAATCAAGTCCATTGGAAACATGTCAATGGATGAAACAATATATATCCTTTGAAACAATCTGGATGAATATGTAATAGATGGCAAACTTACAACTTTTAGTGGTCTTACCTCTATTGCTCGAGTGCATTGTTTGTTGCACCGATGAGATTGTGATCTGCTCTTCACTAGTATCAATCACCAGGTCTACATGGTCAAGTGGTTACGATTCATGTTTAGTAATATATTTTCACTACAAGAATACAATAGATGTCTTGGCTATAGTACTTTAAAACATCAAACCTATTGGGTGTAGAGAAAACAAATTAATTGGCAATGAGGGCCAATCTTCGCTTGGCCTTTCTTCAACAATAGTAGGTGTGGAGAAACCAAATTAATTGGTGATGAGGGCCAATTTCTGCTTGGACTTTCTTTGACAATACTAGGTGTTCACTTGCTCTTCTGTTTTCTTTTTTTAACTACCACACTATTGGTATCAAATTCTTTTAAATCGATCATAGTCTCTTTACTAGGAGATAACAATGTGCAATATAGTCCTGAGAATGCAAGTCATTTTACTTACCATGACTTTGGAACCTTGTGTCTCTTGCATTTATTTCTTCCTTAAGTATTTCTGGTACAAACCTTTCTTGTTGGAAGGGTCTTCTAGGTCTAGTCGGTGAAGATAGGGTATCTCCGATATATCTCCTCATCCCACTCCTGCTCTATTTGGTAAACCTCATACATATGCTGATCATCCTGCAGGTCCACCTAGTCCTAGCATTCTCTGGGCAAAGTAGTCCCCCCCTCTCCATTTGCTCATTCATAAACCTAACAAACAAAGTCACCATTACATTTTTGGAATGGATTGGCAAGATAGCATCGCAAACGTACTATAAGAGAATGATATTGTGATTTACCTGCACAAAAGCCTCCATGTTGCCAACTTTGATGACTTATGTGACTCTACATCTTCATCTAGCTTGAAATCATGGAAGATGGTGCAAATCATTTATTTTTTATGTTTTCTATTTATCTCGTGTACCAGAGGAACAAATCATGTTCCACTTGAATGCTATAATAGTCCTCTCAACTGGAGAGTAGTTTCCTTCCGCCATCTTGCAACATGGCCCAAAAGGTCTCTTGCCTCACCCAACTTTGAAAAGGCACATCTCCATTAGCTCAAATCAAAGTTATATTGTTTAATAATAATGTGTCAAACTTACGATGTAGACAACATAGACGAACGAGAATAACCTACAATTAGGCATGCCCATCAATGTTCAAATTTTCCTATCAGAATTCTCCGCTGCCTCCAATATCCTTACATGATCTCTCTCATTGAGCTTCGAGAATGCCAATGTGTATACTCTCTCCTTGTTCAAACTACCCTTGGTCTTTGAGTCCCACTCCATGAGATAGTTTTGTAATGATAAAAACATTGTTACTTTGGATCCATGTAGTTTGAATACATTTGATAGACGAGTACAGAGATATATGATGCATAAGGGATTTTTCTAAGCTTAAGGAGCCAATCGAATTGATGGTAAGTAGCTCCTCTCTTGATATTTTATTATGGTCAATTTATCTCCCCCTCTTACCTTATTATGGATTGTTATTTGCAAGAAAGAGAACGATGACCTAACGAGTCTCCCGAGGACTCTGACTTGCCTCTCCAACCTAGAGTGGGACATGTTATTATCACCGACAGATTGCAATCACAAGGCGGAGTTACCTTCCAAGAGCGAGGGGGAGAGCAACACAAATGCAAACACTGTCATCCCTTGAGATGTAGGCAACCATTGCACTTGCATATGGGAAAGAAGTGACATCAGAAGAAGGTAGACGTGCTTCAATGATGCAAAGATGAGGAAGGATAAGAGAAAACTTGTAGTATCAGAGAGTGATAAATGACAAGGAGACTATTGACCAACAAAGCATCGAGTCGTTTAGTGCACAACAAGGGCATGGCTACATGCAAAGCAAGAATAAGTAAACAGAATGAATAAAAAAGGAGCGCATGACATAGGCTACTGAGACTACTCTCATACTCACTTGTGATAAACGTATTGTGCAAGCTTGCATCAAAGATCAATTAGAAGTGTTGAAGGTGAGTGGTTATAAGAGATGGTGACATGTTATTGAATATGGTTTTTATTTCTTTATATTGATGTGGGCATTACTTCATTGTTTCATACAGATGTAGACATCCACTCCTTTGCCACTCATCCCATTATGTTGTTTAGTTACCATGCCTGCGATAAGACAAGTTACATCAAAGTACAAGCAACTCTTAGAGACTTTTTTTAGCAATGGGTATGTTAGAGGGATGGGTATATTCATAATAATATCATTGGAAACTCCAAGGCACCATTGCAAGGTGGTTGATGATACAATTACAAAGGAGTGGAACCCCCATTAGCTAAAGAAGCACGAGGAGTTCAAGGTAGAAATCAACGGCACCGATTAGGCCTTTTTGTCAAATTGCATGTTTTATGTTTAGGATAGTAACCATTGGTTCACAGCATGGATAATTGAGATACACACATGTGAGTGGCCCTAAACTGTAGGCCCTTAACATTTTCCAATGTGTTTATTGCCTCCGTTATTGCTAACATTTTCAATTGTTTGCAAGTTCCTTTCTAGATAACGTGAGGCAACATGCGTATGTTGATTGTCTTCTCATGAAAGTGATAAGCATGGAAAAGAGGGAGATTTTGTCAACTATATCTCGTACAAACATGTATGCAGTGGACCATTTTCTCATATGCTTAGAAAGCCGTTATGCGCTAAATATTACATGGATGAATAAATATGCATGAGACCTTGATATAGAATTGATACTACATGCTAGCACAAAAGGGGGTTATCCATACCTCATATCCAGACCTTGTTTTCAAAACAAGGATGCTGGAGGAGGCTAACCACATATTTGTTTTTGACAAGTTAACTAGTGATGCAAAGGTATGGGTGCAAGCACATAGAAAGCAAGCACCCATTCTTGCATGGTACATGGTACCATTGATCATACTTGCCCACATCATATGGAAGGTAGATAGTTTTAACTATTCATTTTACCCTAATGCATTATTCATCAATGCAATAACATTGTTCTTAATTACCAAGTGTAGGACAAGTATGATATGGGAGTGTGGCCAATCGAACAAAAACATTGCACAATTGCATTCCTCGAAGTCAATCTCATTATTACCTATAACACAGACCTTCACACCTCTTTGATGCATGATAATAATGAGAACTCCCACTCGTCCAAGGAGCAACCCCAGTGAAGGGAACATCTGATGGACCAAACCTTCTCCTATGCTTTCATCATCCTCGAAAAGGGTGATATGATCTTGTCTTTTGAAATTTGATCTCACCGTGACGAAGGGGTTTATATTTACTTTTTGCAGATATATTGCTTCCTAGATTTCTTGCCATCAAATACCAATTGTGATCTATGTAAACATAGTAGTTGGGTAGGAACAAATCCAAGTAGAGACTCTCCTATAGAGGGAGAGAGTGAGTATTAGAGAGAGAGAGAGAGAGAGAGAGAGAGAGAGAGAGAGAGAGAGAGAGAGAGAGAGAGAGAGAGAGAGAGAGAGAGAGAGAGAGAGAGCTCCTTTTGTAGGAAAAAGAGAGAGAGAATAAGAGTGTGTGAAAGAGTGATGAGAGAGGGGAAGAGAGAGAGGAAGAGAGCATGTGATATGTGGATCCTTTTTGGCAAAAAAAAATCCACCAGGCCAATCTTCATCTCTTGGAGGAGAGAGAGGTAGAGAGATAGAGACAGAGCAAGCAACCCCTTCTCAATGGAAGAAAAATTCCACAAGTTCCATGCTTCTACTCTCAAAGGACTTGTGAAATTCTTTTTTGTCAAGAAGGGACTGCTAGTTACTCCTTGTTCAGTGAAAAATGATCCCATGTAACCTCCTTTATATGGGAGAGGGGACTTGTGGAATCATTCTTTGTCAAAGAAGGGGCTGTCGATAACACTGTCCTACTGGAAAAAAATACACATATCGCTCTCTCTATGCCTATTTCTTGATCTCTCTCTCTTTGTTTGTTTGTTTGTTTGTTTGTCTTTCTCTGTCTCTCTCCAAACATCTAACAAAACATGCAATTGGCTTTAATTAGTATATTAATTTGTTTGTCTATTGCTTGAAGATATCCTCATACAAATCCCCATGCAAGAAATCCTTGATAATATCCATCTACACAAACTTGGCAATCAATGCAAGAGATCTTTGATAGTATCCATCTACACAAACTTGGCAATCAATGTAAGTACCATACAAAGGGTGGTCATCTTGACTATTGATGAAAATATCTCATCAAAGTCACCCTTCTCTTGCTTGAATTGCCAAGTCAACAATCTTGCCTTGTATTTAGGCATGCATCAAATGAATATAGTTTCAACTTGTAGATTGATTTGCATGGCAATGCATGCTCGCCCTTATGCAAAGGAACCAATTCCCAAGAAACATTATTTTACCAAAGATTCTAACTTCATAACCTTCATTGACTTGTGACTATCATCTTTAGCCATACCATCATTATAGCAAGAAGCTCTCCACAATTTCTAACGATGACATGGCTAGGAGACAATGTGTATCTCTCTAGTGGCCTAGGCACTCTCGTAGAGTATCTTAACATTGAGCTCATGGTTGTCCCAACTAACTATCATGCCTAACATGAGGTTGCCCACCTACCTATGGTACTCCAACCTTAACATAACTTGGTCGTTCAAGACCTACATCATGTGGGATAGGTTGTCTATTTTGCTCATGTGGTGGTTGTCCATTTTCTTAGAACATTATCCTACATATCTCCACATCTTTTCTAAAATCTTTCCATCCAACAACTTGCTAGGTAACTTGTTTATCAAGTGAATAGTTGTGTAAAAAGCTTCCACCTAAAAACCATGCATGAGACTCTGACATGAGATCAAATACTACTGACTATCTCTTGAACAGATTGATTCATTTTCTTAGCCATCCCATTTTATCTTTGTTTTTGGGAGCTATTAACTCTCTTTTAATGCATGGATATCACAAAGTTCTAAAAAGCATGAGAGGTATACTCTTGACCATTATCCATCTACAAGCACTTTGACTTCCTTCCTGACCAATTCTCAACAACAAAAGTCAATAACCTTTGGAATGTATCAAGTACATCACTCTTCTTACGATGGAAAATGCCCACACATTTCTAGTGGCATTGCCAATGAAAGTGACAAAGTAAGAGGCTCCACCCAAAGAAAACTTTGGTAAAGGCCCACATACATCCCTATGTACCAAATCCAAACATTCCAATCTTATAGTATAAATACCCATACAATGCTCACGTATTCCAATATTAAAAAAGTTAAAAGATGGCAAGTATTGCAAACATGAAATATGTTTCATTCTAGTAAAAGATATGTGGCCTAAATGGCAATATTGAAGTGATATAGATGGTTGCTTTATGACAACTACAACATTGCCTTTCACATAACATACATACAAAGAGTATAATGTGCCATGTTTTGGCCCTTTAGCAACCATGAGAGATCCTTTGCATATTTTCCATGCATGATCACCAAAAATGACAAAGTAGATGTAATCATCTAGATGTCCAATGGTTATCAAACTTCTTGTTAAGTGATGGGCATTTTTAAGCACAGAGAAAGAGCCATTCGTGAATGACAAGTGCACATCTCCAATACCAACAATGCTACAAGCAAAGTTATTGCCCAAGTGAACACATCCTTCTCTACCAACATCATGTGTGGCAACCTGATGCTAGGAAGCATATTCCATGGTGGATTCCGTGAGTTTTTATTCCACGGTGGATTCCATAAAACTATATTAATTTGCAGGGCTCGTACACAAGGTGGATTCCTTGTGCGACAAGTTGACGGGGACGCCTGTCCTTTCCAGGCGTCGTGTTATTTTAATGTGCACGTGGGTGATTCTATGGCAGGTGATTCCGCAAAATACATATTTAAATTAATGGACGTTTATAAATTTAGAGTGCACTCGTATTAAATTAAGGTTAGAACAGAGTTCTAACCTATTTATTTATTTTTTAGCTGAAGACTGCTAGGTATTCACTTTTGTCAGTTTAATTTTATTATTTTCTAACAATTGTGGATACTTCAGTTGATGTGTAGAGCAGGCAGCGGTGGCATTGAGAAGCACTGGGTAATAGCGTGTATTCAAATTACCTAGAAGAAATCATCATTTTTGATGGGCATGCATCTTATCATTAAAGGCATAGCGCTAATATTTTTTTAGGCTCACTTATTTATTGAAGCACTTGGCAAATATTTATTATTTTGTATGCGCATGGGTGCATGGTTTAAATATTTCATTATGGAACATTGTATTTGGGCACATCCTGACTTTTGGACTGCCCAATCGCTTTATTCTTTATTTGGACAAAAGCAAACACAAAAGCTAAAGCGTGCTGATTGTAAAATTGGGCTATTTTTTAGCTTTGAGAGGAATAAATTTATAAATACATGCCTTGTGAAGTGCTCACACAAGGCATGGGGGGAGATTGTACCCAATTTGTATCATTTCTTCATGTCGTGCAAGTCTATCTTCTTGCTTTTTGAGCTTAAGTAGAGTTCTTTTGTTCTTGGGAACCTTCTGGTGCTTGCTACGTATGCATCCAACATCCGATTCGCGCACCAGTGGTATCAGAGCGAAGTTGAGATCAAGAGCTTCCAATTGCTTACCATCTCGCGCGAAGGCGAAGCTCCTGGAATGAACGGGCTCTACAGTTAGTCTCGCGATGAACTGTTAATACCACTGTGTTCCTGACAGTGAAGAACCCCTTGTTGTGCTGTTGGATCACAAAGGACCACTCTCTAACGACGGAGGACCACTTCCAAAGCTCCTTCATCAACACGTTTTTTCCTCAGAGTAGTAGAGAAGAGAGATAAGTCAATTGAAGCTTAAAAGCTTAATAAGCTTTAAAAATAAGCTTAAGCCCATAATTTCAAATAATTGTGACAGCAACACGTTTTGGATAGTGTCGAGTCCGTGAAGGGCGTCCTTTCATCCTGATTAGTTTTTTCTCAATTCATTGAGCTTTTATTAAAGCTTAAGCTTATTAAGCTTCCTAAAGCTTACAAGTTTCAATCTAAATTTCTCTTTCTCAGTATAGCTGTTTATACTGAGTTAATTCCGAACTCGTTTCCAACTTCCTTGCAAGCCCCTATTCGTACCTGCACTCTGACAGAGACAGTTTCCAGCAAGCAAACTGACACACGCAATCTATTTTCTGCTTGGAAGAAGGACTACTTCAATTTTCATACCCGCAAAAAGAAGAAAGATCGTAAAAAGCCATATAAAAAAAAACCCTTGTAAACCCAACCTTGAGCTACGCTCATCTCGCTAACAAGATTTCAAGTGTGTTAGGTTGTTTGAAATTTTGCAGAATGTCCGATCAAAATATGAAAGATTTGATGGCCAAAAGTGATTTATCAGAACCAACGATAGAGCAAAAATTAGACCTAATTATGATGCAGCTTCAAGAGGAAAGAAGAGCACGTCAAACTTTGCAAGTTCAACTGGCTACTCTTCAACGATCTACTATTGATCAAGATGGACCGCAACCCGAAGATGTTATACGACGTATGATCGATGCAACACTCGAAGCACAATCTATCAAGAAAGAAGCCAAGATAAGTAAAAGAAATTTCAAATTATGTACTTTTAATGGACTACGTGACGGAAAAATTGTTCTCGCTTTTATCAGTCAGTTTGATGATTATTTCCATGAGGAATAATATGCCGAAAAAGACAAACTCAAGTGTGTCACTAACCATTTAGTGGATAGAGCATTGCTATGGTAGACTGTTGTTTGCAAAAGTATTGATTGTCCTACTACTTGGGAGGCTTTTCAAAAGAAATTTTTGCAGAATTTTCTTCCACCTCAATTCCACGAAAAAGCAATCAAACAGTGGGATCTTCTGCAATAAAGAGATCGTGAGCCTATTTCACAATACACTGAGCATTTCTGGAACACTTTATTGCAACTTCGAATGCTTGAAGATGTACTTGATGCGATCCACAAGCGCAAGTTTATGCCTAGTTTGCTTGGTCACTTCATGCGGAGGTGAACATGTTCAATCCAACGACTCTCGAGGATGCGATTTCTTTGGCCCATGATGCTGAAGACAAAATTCGAGGACGAGAGAAGCGACCACAACAATTTCCAACTAACGGTAATTTCGGTACAAAGCAATTCAATTCTAACTTTCGAAGATTCAATCAAAATCGCTTTGTTCCATCTTCTTTCCGTAAATCCTAAACACGACCCCCTGTTTTACCATCAAACACAAATCCAAATCCTAAGCCATCTTTCCAGCCAAATCCCAACATACCTAAACTCTCAGCTATTACCAATAATGTTTCCCAAGCCAAACCCATAGTCTACTACAAGTGCCATCAACCTGGACATATAACGGTGAATTGTCAATCTAAAAAGTCAACTGTTCACATCAACTACTCGGAAGCGATTGAAGATGAAGACCATGAACAAATGCCAAATTTCACGGAAGATGATGACGATATCGATACTACTTTAGATACTTTACCAGGTATGCCAAATCCTCATTCTTTATTAACGATGAAATGTCTTGTGTATGGTAAAGAAAAGATTGTTTTACATGATGATGGGAGCACACACGATTTTATTTCTGCAAAATTGGTCAACGAATTGAATTTACATACTGCTTCAACTCATTATCGCATCAAGGTTGCATTCTTAGGTACTAGATATAATGGTACACAAGAAGTTCATGACTTAGAAATTAAAATTGGCGATTATGTTGAGCGCATAAATTTTTTGATTGCGCCTTTACAATCTAGTGACATTATTTTAGGAATGCCTTGGCGTCATAAATATAATCCCGATATAGATTATTCCACGCATTCAATGAAGATTCATTCTAATGGAAAACAAATCACATTACATGGTATGCACAACTTAGATAATTTTCCATTGCTTAGTCACACACAGGCTAAACATGCATTAATAAGAAAAGGTAGCAAATCATATTTAGTATGGGTAAATGAAATTGAAGCTAAGGAAAATCAGATGCATCCTAGGCACGCAAAATTTCTTTCACAATTTAAAGATTGTTTTGCTGCTGACTTACCACTTGGCTTACCATCTACACGTCCCGAAGATCATAAAATAGACTTAATTCCAAGTTCTCAACCACCATGTAAAGCACCTTATTCAAACCCAAGTTGAAGAATTGTTAATCTGAGGACTCATTAGGCCCAATAATTCTCCTTTTAGTGCACCTATCCTATTAGTTTTTAAAAAATAATATATATAGGATGTGCATTGATTATCGTGCCCTAAACAAGATTACTATCAAGAATAGATATCTGATCCCTAGGATAGATGACCTCATGGATAAACTACAAGGAGCCACAATATTTAGCAATATAGATCTCAAATCTGGATATCATCAAGTACGACTGGATATACCTGATATTTTCAAAACTGCATTTAGAACTCATTTTGGTCATTATGAATTCCTTGTTATGCCTTTTGGTTTAACTAATGCACTAGTCACATTCAGTCGTATGATGAATCACATATTTTTGAAGCATCAACATTGTGTAATTGTTTTCTTTGATGACATATTGATTTTCAGTAAGAATGAGAACGAGCATTATGAACAATTAACTTTGGTTTTCAAATTATTGAAAGAGAATCAATTATATGCTAACTCTGAAAAGAGTGAAATTTTCCAAACCCACATTAAATAGGATATATTGTATCTTTTGATGGTATTAAAGTTGATCCTAAAAAGATAGAAGCAATTTTGAATTGGCCAATACCTAAAAATATACATGAATTACATTCTTTCTTAGGTCTTGCTAGCTTTTACAGAAAATTTGTGAGAAATTTTTCATTACTTGCATTGCATTTGACAAAATTATTAAAGAAGCTATTGTATATCATTGGTCTGATAATCAACAAAAGTCTTTTGATTTACTGAAACATGCTTTAACCCATGCCCCTATTTTGCAATTACCTCACTTTAATAGACCATTCTTCCTAGTAGTCACTACAATTACCTGACTTTAATAGACAATTCTTCCTAGTAGTCACTGATGCTAGTGGATCTGGAATAGGAGTTGTCCTTATGCGAGATTCACATCCCATAGCCTACTCTAGCTGCAAACTTAAACCATCTAAACTCAAATATTCTACCTATGATAAGGAATTGCTAGCTGTAGTACAAGCTTTACGTCAATGGAAACACTATTTAATGGGATCTAAATTCATGATCAAAACTTACCAACAAAGAATCAAACATCTGCCACAAATCTTTGACTGTCATATTAAATGGGCTGCTTTTGTTCAAAGTTTTCATCCACTTATCCAATATTAACTTGGAAAAGAGAATGTTGTTGGTGATGCCTTAAGTAGAAGACCAACTATCCATAATATCTCCGTTATATCTATTGATTCTCTTATCCTTATGAAAGATACCTATGAGACCAAGACCCCAGTTTTCAAGTTGATTGGAATAAATTAGTTGCATTCTAATAGATTCATTGTCTTATACTAATGGATTTATGTTTTATGAGAAAAGGTTGTGTGTAACTGTTCCGTTTAGATCATTTGTGTTGCACGAAATTCATTCTCCCTTGTATCAAGGCCATAGAGGTATTATTTCTACTTTACGTACATTGGTTGAAGATTTTTATTAGCCATAGATGGAATTTGATGTTTCCAACTTTGTATCTGAGTGTTTAATAAGCGACACCATGGTAAGCAATATGGTTTATTAATGCCTTTACCGACTCCTAAACGACCATGGGAACATATTTCAATGGATTTTATAAGTGGTTTTGCCTAATACCCAAGCTAATCATGATATAATTTGGACTATTGTAGATCGATTTAGCAAACAAGTATATTTCATTCCATGCAAGAAAACATTAACTACATCTCAAGCTGCTCAATTGTTTTTGAAAACTGTTTTCACTAACCATGGTTTGCCAAAAGTTATTATTTCTGATCGTGATTCTAGATTTTGCAATAATTTTTGGACTACATTATTTGCTATGAGTTAAACAAGTTAACAAGAAAAGAAAAGCTATGAGTCTCAAAGTTGATTATTATGTTTGGTTATGCATTGAAAAGAGAAGATTACAAAGTGTTGAGAAACACCATGTTGTTAAGTTAGCCCCTAGATTTTATAGACCTTTCAAGATCATTCACAAAATCAATGACAATGCATTTAAATTAGAACTACCCCAACACTGGAAAATCCACAATACTTTTCATATCACTTTGTTATGACCTTTTAGAGGCCAATTACCTGCTCATCCTGTCTATGAAAACCCTCCTTTGTTACACGAAGAAACTGAAATCCTTGAACCTGAAACTATTCTAGACACTGACTTTCTGACCACTAGAACTGGCCGTAGATACTCTAGATATTTGGTTAAGTTAAAAAATCATCCTGTTGAAGAGTCCAAATGAATGCACGCCCGTGACCTAAGTGCTTACCCCTCACTGCTCGCTCCACATTGAGCTAATAGCAATTGAGGTCAATTGCTATCCTACCTCGGGGGTATGATACCAGGAGGCATATTCCACGGTGGATTTCGTGAGACAACGGTGGATTCCGTGAGTTTTTATTCCATGGTGGATTTTGTAAAACTATATTTATTTGTTGGGGCTCGTACACAAGGTTGATTCCTTGTGCGAGAAGTTGATGTGGACGCCTATCCTTTTCGGGAATCATGTTAATTTAATGTGTACGTGGGTGATTCCATGGTGGGTGATTCCGCAAAATACATATTTAAATTAATGGACGTTTATGAGTTTAGAGTGCACTCATATTATATTAAGGTTAGAACAAAGTTTCAATCTATTTATTTTGTAGCTAAAGACTGCTAGGTATTCACTTTTGTCGGTTTAATTTTATTATTTTTCTAACAATTGTGAATTCTTCAGTTGATGTGTAGAGTAGGCGGCGGTGGCATTGGGAAGCACTGGGTGATAGCGTGTATTTAAATTACCTAGAATAAATTATCATTTTTGATGGGTGCACGTCTTATAAAGGCGTGGCGCTAATATTTATTTAGGCATGCTTATTTATTGAAGCACTTGGTAAATATTTATTATTTTGTATGCGCATGGGCACACGGTTTAAATATTTCACTATGGACATTGTATTTGGGAACAGCTCGACTTTTGGGCTGCCCAATTGCTTTATTCTTTATTTGGACAAAAACAAACACAAAAGCTAAAGCGTGCTTATTGTAAAATTGGGCTATTTTTGAGCTTTGAGAGGAATAAATTTATAAATACATGCCTTGTGAAGCGCTTACACAAGGCATGGGGGGAGATTGTACCCAATTTGTATCTTTTCTTCATGTCGTGCCAATCTATCTTCTTACTTTTTGAGCTTAAGTAGAGTTCTTTTGTTCTTAGGGACCTTTCAGTGCTCATTACGTATGCATCCAACATCCGATTTGCGCACCACAACCACTCCTTATGAGACATAACATGAAATAATACAAAGCCAAGAATCCAATCCTAACACATGCCATCATCTATAGTAGCCAAGAATGCACCCCCAAATGAAGAGACATAGAGTACATCACCATCATCACTACTAATCATGTTGACCTCTTTGAACGTGTTTATCCTCTTTCTTGTCATCATCCTCACTTTTCTACTTTCCATTATTCTTGCTTTTCCACTTGGAATAATCCTTCTTTATGTGATCTTTCTTGTTGCAATAGTAGCATTCCACATCTTTTCTAATGCCAGATAGGGTTTCCCTACTACAAGACTTTCCCCTTGCACTAGTCATTCCTTTAATTGTAAGTGCATCAAAACTCTTAGTGCTTGCATTGTTTTCTTGTCCACTTATTTAGTGAGCAAGTTGCTTTCCGCATTTGCACTCATCAAAACACTAGCACGTGCCAAGTTACTAATGGCATTCCTAAAAGCATCCTAACTTTCAGGTAAGGTGATAAGTAAGAACATGGCTTTCATGGAATGAGAAAAGGTGATGTTTTGTATTATTAGACTAACATCAAATTATATTAAACTCATTGCGATGATTGAACATAAAAGTCCCCTCCTCCATGCGAAGGTCACAATGAGTTTCTTCAACTACTACACATGTGAAAAATGCTTTCTTTCTTGTACAAGTTACTTAGCTTCTTCCATATCCCTAATGCACCACCTCATGCATCCTTTATATTACAATACATAGATTTAGAGAGAGTAAGCATGATGATAGAGCATGCAACCTCATCCATCCTATCCCATACATTTAAACCTATGTCCTTAGACTTTATATCACCCACTTTAATCGGCTTGATCTACCTCTTCTATATTAGTACATTGTAGATTTTGGTATTTCCAATATAAAAAATGTGTACCATACAAATTTTCAATGTTAAACAAGACATTTTCAGTTAGGAGAAGAAGAAGTCATAACCACTACAATATGTGCCAAACAACAAGCAACCATGATACTATCATTCCCAATATAAAAAAGACCAATAAACAACAAAATTGAGCACTCATCATAATGGCCAACCAATAGCAAAAGCAATAACAAAATAGCCCAAGCACTTTTCAATGCATACTAGTCTTTTTAAAAAAATTTCACAGTGCTTTTTGGATGTTTATCTCAAGCAAAATAACCATCAAAATACTTGTATCTTCTCTCTACAATGCCAAAATGGTTCTAGCTTGTTTGACCTTAATTCAAAGGTTACAAAGAAGGTTCTTTTCTATAAAACTAATGCCATGTAGCTTCTAAAGCATGAAAACATATGGGAAAATGCCATGAACAACCTGCTGACTCATCAAAATGCATCCAAATAGGTTGTTTTCATCAATAACAACTTGCGAGAGTAGTGCGATGCACAATATAGTCCATAGACATCAAGATCTCACCAAAACATCAACTCTATCTCTCTTTTTTCCTCTTTGTTAATAAACACAAGTTGGCCTTGAGCTTCAAAATAGCAAGTAACTCCCTTACTTTTCCACTTCAGCTGACTCTCTGCTTTCAAAATAACATGACCCAAACCTTTTGTTGAGTAATTCGAAAACCAACTAAATTGCCTTGAATCTAGCCACTATTGGCTTCCAAATGCTTCCAATTTGAGCTATGGAAGCCCCCAAACTAAGCCTCAATGGCTCCCTCAATCAAAACACTTGTTTGACATGAATGAAGACCTTTAGAATGAGATTAGTACTTCTGTCCAATCCAGATAGCAAGCACAAATGTTGCAAAAGAAGCTCAAATCCTTGACCTCATGATGAAGCTTGACTCTTCACACTCCTTGCTCCAACCCACAAGCTCCTACAGATGTAATTGTGATACTTGTTGAGAGGGAAGCAATGGTGGGATGTGGCACACAAGATAATTATTATTGGGTACTTAATTATCCCTATTCTTCATTATTTCCACTTACATATGATTGTACATGGTGTACTAGTTCAAGGTATGCCCACCCTTGGGCCTTTGGCCATTGGCCTTTACCCCAACAATGAAAGGATATCCTTGTTGATTTGTGTATACCCATCCACACAATTAGTGTCCTTGTAGGAGCTCTATGGGTTGCTATGTTCATGAGTTCTTGAGACACTTAAGCCACACATTCTCAAGATTACACATCTTCTAGATTTTGCCTATGGTAGGACCATGTTGGAGAGAGAGATTCTTTTTAGTTGACCATGGTAGTGAATGTACCTTTTATGCATTATACTTATATGGCACTATTGTGGAGTTTATACTCTTCGAGAGTGGTGTAATTGAGGAACACGAATACTACTATTAAGATGGGGACCATGTGATGTGGTCAAGAGGTTTGTTTCTTTAGATCTATTGTAGTGTTCACCCACTTCAATTTCAATAGCCCATTCCATGCTTGACAATATATGAGGCTATCCTAGGAGGCCTTCATTGGCACATCAATAGTCTAGCATGGAGGCTTTGATTCCTATATTTAAGTCATAGTGTCCTTAATTTCTTTTATGCGACTGACAACTATTAGTGGTTCTTTGTCCTCGAGCGAGAGGGGAGGGATGATGGTTAGTTGATCTTCTTTGATGAGCTTATTTAAATCGCTATTCTTTTATGGTAGCGCCCATACCCACATGGGTTATTTGATTAGAGTCTTGTCTTGTGCCATAGAGGTTTTGCATTCTACCTTTTTAGCTCTTTTGTTTCCCTTTAACCCTTTATTGGTAGTATTCTTATGAGTGCATATGCTATAGCCTTCCAATTAGTTGGAATAGGGATATCATTAGAGAGATGTGATTGTTTAGAGGGGGATTCTTCATCCTCTTTAGATATTGCACCATTTTGAGAAAGCCCCTAAGGAAACATTTAGTGGATGGTTTGGGAGATGGTTCATTTCATTTCAATGCCATGATATGAGTTTGTAGAGATGTTTAGCCTCTTATGGGAGATTCAAGTAGTGTGACTTCTCAAGTTTATCTATGATGGGCTTGTTGATCTTAGACAATTAGACAACATCAAAGAGATGGTGATATGGAACTGTGCATGTTTATTTGAGGAATATTGGGGGTAAAAGGCCCTTGGGCCTGCCCGTGTATAGTGATCGCCCATATTCTTTATTCATATATATGAGATAGTGCAATAAGGCTGTCATATCATTCTTGACAGCACTTACATTGTGTGTGCTCTTCTCTCTCGCATCTTCCTCTTCTTCTTCTCCATTGCCATTGCATCCCCTTCAACTGGTATCAAACCTTTGGATCAGAGCTTGATCGTAGAGCTTGGCCTGACATTACTTCAGCCTAGATTGAAGACCTAGAGCTTGGAGCTTCAATGCTAGCCATGGCTTCTTTCCCTTGAGGTAAGATTTCATCTCCCGTCTCTCCCTAGCCCTCATAGGCTCTTTGCAGGTGTTCCTTGGATTCATTGGGCACCTTGTATGCCCCCATTTGCCCCCTTATCCTCAGCATAACTAGTAGGCCCCACAGTCAACTCACGTTTTTTTTGCGGCTGTTTCAAAATCTGGCTTAAAAATCCCATTTTTTCTCATATCTCAAGCATCCGGAACCCGATTTAGGCAAGATAAGAGTCTAACTTGGGTTTTGGCACGCTCCGGATGCAATGGTGATGTCGTATATGCCAAATTCTAATCACAAAATTTTATGTAACAGATATAAGTTGATTTACAGCAAGAAAATGTCATGCTCTTAGCTTATATGATGCTCCCGAGGCTTGGTATTTGATTCTCAAATGCTTTGGGGATGTTTGCCCAATGTTTTGAGATACTTTGGGACTTGGTTTGAGCTTCCATAGCTCGATTTATGCAAGGATTTACTGCTTGCATTGTTTAGGCAGCAAGGTTTTATCAGGGACGGCTTATGCATAATGCTCTTTGTTGACATTCTGGTGTCCTGTTGGATATATTGATGCTTGGTCATCATGGTTTATGCCCGGATATGCTATTTGAGAGCTATTGAGCCTTGATTTGGATGCAGACACTTCATTGTTGGTTGGGATTTATGCTACCTTGGTTGACATGTTATTTCACCTCCAGTTTGGTTATGCATATGGTCTACGGGTGCTGGCGACTACTCGGGATGATATGCTAATATATTTGGATGATATCACTTTGATGTTTATGCTCCCGGATGCTTCTTGAGCAAATAGTAGAACTCAATTCTTGGTTCACTGCCTTTTTCTTTGTAGCTGGCATTTCACTTGACAAGGTTTATGCCTCGTGCTACCCATTATGGGATTGATGTTTGATGTGGATGCTTTTGGGTTCAGCTGCAGTATGGAAGATTTTTGGGCTTGAATCGACTTGCATTTTAGAATTTTGAGGAGTAGTTTGCATTTGGTTGGCTTATCAATTATGTACCTTGGATGCTATTTGGCCCTTAATGCCCCGATTATGGATCTTGGATTTACTTGCATGCAGATACATGTTTGAGCAGTGCTTGCTCCATTGTCTTGGCAGTTGGTTATTGAGCTTTCATTTCTCATTGATGCTTGGTTCTTTGCGGGTTACTCCTTGATCAGTGGACTTCTTGATATTGCTTGGGTTTAGTAGTTATGGCTTTGTTGCTTTTGTATTGCCTAGCTTCTATGCTAGTTGGGTTGCTTTTGCCCATACAAGTCAGAGAGCAGTTGCTCTTGATGCTTGCCCATCTTTGCACATGGTCTACTGTTGTATACCTTACAGAGCCACTCGTATGGATGATGTTGTACAAGTGTTTGGGCTTCTCCTAGAGCTTGAGTCTTGCATGATACTTTGCCACTTGTCGATCTTTACTTGACTTGGACGTTCCTAGGTGGCATGATGTACTGCAAAGCTATGCGTATGCGTATGTTTATGGGCTGATTTCATGGCTAAATATGATATGCTCTTATGACAGATGTCTTATGCTTTACCGTACTGTGGCTGGTTATGTCATGCAGTTGGCTACGACTCTTCTTCATGTGGGAGCTTTTGCATCCTTGGTTGATGCCTTTATGTCCTCCCATTCGTTGAGGTTTCACGAGCCTTTGCAACATGTTTCTACCACTGATGTACTTGCAAATGATTGTCTTTATGAGCAGGTTCCCTCCGTTGGGATAGCCCTCGACTACTTGAGCTTCATGGATGTTATGGATAGCCCTATTCATGATGACTTGGATTCCTTGTCATCTTCTACAGATTCTTCTTCTACATATGTATGCTTCCATTGTGGGAAGCTTGGGCATGTTAAAAGAAAATGTTTCAGATGAATTAGAGAGTAGCAGAGACAGAGATGGACTCGACATGAGCAGAGAGTCAGAGATACAGGAGATGCAACGTGTGTTACCACTATTACTAGTGGTGAGGTACATGTTGTTACCCATGATGATGCAGTTGAGCATGTACTCTTGTCATCTTGTTTCCCTACAGCTTACTTGCTCAATGATCAGGCCTATGCGTTTGATTGGCTTTTGGACTCTATGGCATCTTGTGACATTACCCCTCATAGAGCATGGTTCTCTTCTTACACGAAGGTTGACGGATGTATTGATTTGGGCCTTGAGCAGTTTTATGCTATTGTTGGTATAGAGGATATACACCTAGCTTTGCCTAATGGGATTTCTCTTATACTCAGGGATGTTTTACATTTTCCTATGCTCAGTAAGAGCTTGATTTCTGTCAGTTAGTTGCATAATGCAAGATATACTATTTCTCTTCAGGATAGGTCATGGAAGATCTGTTGTGGTTGCTTGGTTTTGGCCAAAGGTTCTAGAGTTGGTTCTCATTACCTAGTGCATGTCTTTCATGTGGGAGATTCTATGGTTGCAATTATCTGATTACCACATGCATTGTTATGGCATTATCGCCTAGGCCATATACACCACAGAGAGATGGAGCTCTTGTATCGTTTAGACTCATTGTTGCCTCCTATGTCACTTATAGATCTTGATGCTTGCCCTGATTGTACTCTTGGTCCTTACAGAGCTCCCTTGGCTTATGGCAATCGTACGAGGCATGCTCCTCTAGATCTTGTCTATTGTGCAATATATGGACCTATGCCTTTCCAGTCACTTGGTGGAGCGTCATACTTTGTGACCTTTGCTGATCATGCTACCCACCATGTTTGGGCTTTTCCCTTGGTGCAGATTGAGGATGTTGCAGTTATGCTTGACAGGTTTATGGATTTTGCTGGTAGCAGGCCTAGGTGCTTGCAGATGGATTATGAGAGTCATGCTCTCTCTCCCAGCTTTCAAACCTCTTATCAGCAATACGGCATCGATTTCTTGTGCCCACGGTATTATGGGATTGCTCATGGCATGTGCGTGACCTTACAGGCAAAGGTTGCTTCTATGCTTACCACAGCTGGGTTGTCTTATGGTTTTTGGGATGAGGCCCTTATGATGGCAGTCTATTTAGTTAACAGGACATCGTGCTTGACCTTGGATGGTATTACACCCCATGAGGCATGGAGTGGCATGCAGCCCTCCTATGATTACTTGAGGATGTTTGGCTGCCAGGCATTTGTACGTATGCCACATGAGCCTATGTCACGTAGATGTATTCTCCTTGGTTATGGAGATGGTGACTTTAAGGCCTACATATTATGGGATTTGGATGCCCACCAGGTTATACATAGTCGTCATGTTGTCTTTTATGAGACGCATACATCTCTCAAGCCTCTTGATGCACGTTCAGTGCGCTTTATGGTTGATGCTACAGCCGTATGTCAGTCTTCCGCTTCACTGAGGCTGCATACTAGCTTAAGACCTTGTTTGACGTGTGTCCAGGATGCTAGCCCTTCTTCTATGATTGACTTTGGAGAGTCTATGTGCTCTCAGCTATCTCCTATGTGCCACGCTGATGCTATGCGCTACTTTGATGCATATGCATTACAACCTTGCACTTATGAGTTGTGCTTGCTTCATGAGAAGCATTCTTGGATTGCTCCGCTGTATGGAGCTGCGGGATTGCTGGTCTCCTGGATGTCATGGACTCGGGGATGCTTGACTCTTCTTTAGCAGAGGTTCTCGCTTATTGCACAGCTCGCTTTCCGATTGGGCATTAGGTGAGATGTCATGATTCCTCACCTTGTCTCTTGTCCTTTTTCTTTGTTTTTTCACTCCCTGGCCCATTGGCCTTTTAGTGGAAGGTTGTTGGGGTAAAAGGCCCTTAGGCTTTCTCGTGTACAGTGACCGCCCATATTCTTTACTCATATATATGAGATAATGCAATAAGGCTGTCATATCATTCTTGACAGCACCTACATTGTGTATGCTCTTCTCTCCCGCATCTACCTCTTCTCCTTCTCCACTGCCATTGCATCCCTTTCAAGGAGCATGCACTTTATTGCCTTGGCTCTACCATTGGAGAGTTGGAGGCATTTGTAGTAGGAGAAGTTTGCCTCTTGTTGTAGAAGGTGATTATCTAGTTTGTTTTAAGTCTTACTTGGGTTTTGTCCTAAACCCCAAAATCCCAGGATCTCTTGTTACAAGTTTGAGGAGCATGTTCTAAATATGGACAATGGCCTCTTTGATGGATTATTTCTAAAGCATGATGTCTAGTGATATCAAATTAGGATCTCTTCCCTTGCACTTGTGGGAGGGATCATGACCTTTCATTGCGTGGTTACTTGATTCTTGTAGGTTATTTTATCTTTAGAGTTTGAGATATATATCTCAAATCGTTACACTTTTTCCTCACTTGAAGCCCTTCCAATTCTTTTCAAGCTTAGCAGTTTCACTTTTGCTACAAAGGAGGTTAGCCATTACTTCTCAATATTAAAAGCTCAGTGGCTAACTCTCTTGGCCTATACACACCCATGACTAGACTTATTTACCACTTTCATATGGAGATCACTTCTCTTGCTATGTGTGGAGATTTAGAGGGGGTACTAGATATGGGTATTCGTCTTCAGAACTTATAATGATTTGCATTGGGTGCTTCTTTTTAGAGTTTCCTTCGTGCCAATAATCTTACAACTATGGAGTGTAGGTGGCCAAGCCTTCTCTATCCTCACTTCTCTCTTATGCATTTAAGCATGTTTACTAGAATCCATCCATGACTAATTTGTAGAAGTAATGTTTCTTGGCACCCTTTGTATTGGGGTCATAGACCTTCCAAAGGTAACTTATAAGACTTCATCGGGAGTGGAGTACCGAACCTTGTCATACCTATTTTAGAGGTGGTATGCCTAAGTTTTGGTCTAGATTTGGCATGTTCAATACCCCATTTAGGATTTGAGAGGGGGATTTAGTATGAGATATTGCATGTATCTCTTGCTTTGTGAGCCCTATCACTAAGTCAATGTGAGGTCAATGTGGAGATCTTCCATTGTCTGTTTGTGGTCTATTTGGTCACCTTTTGTCCATTGTGGCTAGTGATGTCGCGGCCACATTTTGGGTTGCACTTAGGGTTTTCTATACATGATGTTTTTTCTTTCTTCCCTCCCTCCCCCCCTCCCTTTGCAACACCCTCATTCATGCACATCTTGCACTCACTTGGGTTGTCATACATTATATTGTACATTGCTTCTGCCATCTATAGAGATTCTTCACGTCCTAGGCTAGGTTCAAACGGAGGCAATAGCACTGCAAACCATGACCAACCTTTCGCCTCTTTTGTGTGAACAATAAAACTGGAGGCACAATGTGCTACAAGAAGGTAAAGAGGTTTTTTCTTAGTACCGAGGCTCTTTTGAGGGGGAGGGGTTACTAGAAAGAGGGTAGGTTCAGTGGAAAGAGAAGGGAAGTCTCAACCTATTGGGAGATGCCACATCAAAAGCACGCCCTTTTGATATATCTCTGCCGTTGCTCGTCTGAACCCGGCCTAAGTTCCTTTTTTGCAACGCACGAGACAAACGTATTAGGTTGCTCTCTTTGCTAAGTGCAAAATAAAAAGTTGCATATGCTATGTCGTGGCCTTATTCATGGCTTTTGTCATGTATGATGATTCTTCAACTTCCGAGTTCATATCTCCATTCCTTTTTGCACTGCCCATCAGGTTAACATATTGGGTTGCTGAGAGAGCATCACAAAAAAACATATTGGGTTGCTGAGAGAGCATCGCAAAAAAATTGAGGTTCATAATAAATTTTATGGGATGGTACCTTTCCTGCTAATCTATCTAGAGCAAGAAATGGAGTGGAATCTAACTGAGATGCCTTACGTGATGCTGCTGCGTTATATCGATACAGCATTTGCATTCATACGTTTTCCTCTTTGTGCGATTCAGCAAATGAGAGACGTTGAAGGAGGAGAAGTGAAGCAATGGTGATGCTTGCTGTCAGTTCGACTTCTGCAAGGGCTCAAGACAAGATGATCCAGATTGTTAGGAAACGCTCAGCGACGCCAGAACAACTATCCATGGCAGGACAGGTGCATGCGGACTAGCGTTTTTGGTAGGCACTGCTAGCTGGCCGCGTATACGCCCTGTAATTCCAAGCGGAATGGTCGTCTCCCACACATTTTATGGTCTCTAACAGTTATTCTTCCCATGGAAACGTTCACAAAATGAGCGAGGCCGACAGAGATCCAGTTGATGCAATCTTTTATGATCATACTGATATAGGCTGGGACAGGTAACTGTGCGTTGTTCATCATTTTCAGTGGTGCTAGTTGAGTAAGGTGCCAAGGTCTTCATCAGTTTCGGTGGTTCAGAACTTGTCTAGGTTAATAAAGTGTTAAGAGATCACATCGTGTTCTTCTCTCTGATTGAATGTTTGGTTCAACTGTTAATCTTCTTGGATTTCTTCCGTCTATCTTTTTGCATAATCCAGGATTGATAAAACAAAGTTCCACACTCTTGGAGCAGGATTATTTACCGCTGTCTCTGCAGTGCTTCATCCATTATCTGTCGTGAAGACACGCATACAAGTTGCTTCTAGAGAAAATGCACATTCAAATTCCTGGACAGTGTTCAGAAACATCTTAAAGTCAGATGGTGTGCGTGGCCTGTACCGGGGCTTTGGAACCTCTGCGATTGGCTCTATTCCGGGCAGGTCTTTGTTTTTGGCCACACTTGAAATCACTAAAGAGTCAACTCACAGCATAACTTCAAATCTGAATTTGCCAGAGGCAACCAAAACGGCGGTAGCAAATGGTGTTGCTGGGCTTGTATCCTCCCTACTTTCAGAACTATATTATGTTCCCCTTGATGTGGTACCATATCAAAGCGCCTACTCTTGTAGCCTATAGTATGCCATTCAAGATTATTGTTATGTCCTCCTGTTCATGACTCCTGCAACAATGCAATGCGATTCATTATTATCCAAAAGTTCTTCCTGCATGCCATTCATGGTTTTTAAAATATCTGTCAGTCAACTTTGTGAAAAAAATCAAAGACTTTGTTATGTACTTGAAACGAGGTTTTGCATTTGGATACATCTGTGTGCATCTTAATACAACTGTGTTTGATCAAATCCTAGATTTTTTTTCTTGGAACTTTTTGTATATTTTTCGAGTTTTGGCAGGTGACTCAGAAATTGATGGTGCAAGGTCTTCCGGGCGTTATACAGTATCATAGTGGCATAGATGCTTTTAGACAAGTTTTCCAAACAGATGGTCTCCGTGGTCTCTACAGGGGCTTTGGTATGTCTGTCATAACGTATTGCCCATCAACAGCTGTTTGGTGGGGAGCCTATGGGACCAGTCAACACATTATATGGAAGTAATTGTTTTGCTAGCCCCTTATCTACATGCACATTCATGCAATAAAGTTGAATTGTAACATGAATGAGTTGTGGGTGTCTACAGAGTTAAGCTAAAGTTTAGATGCATGCTTAGCTTAGCTGTAGATCCTTGAGGCATACATCTGTATCATTGCTTTGTTCTTTGAGTTATCTTCTTCTCTTCACTCTCTACCCTAATCTCTGAATTCATTTGTTAGTTGTGTGTTGTCATACACACTGTTTTCTCTCCAAACACACGTGTTCTTCACAGCATCATCTTCTCTGGATCAAAGTTTAGACCCTGCAGACATCTTACTTTGTCTTTTCTGTGGTTATCACTGTATGCTGATCATTCACAGTCATGCTGATATTTTGCGCACTGTCAAGTATACTTAGGGTTTTAACCCAAAGCAGGAACTTAGGTCTGTGCACACGTGTGTGTGTTGCTTTGCTGTTTTCTAAAGTTTCCTTATGCATGTGTTGGTAATTTTGGTTCTAGGGAAATTTTGCATTTTCTGTGTGTGTCAAGGTGTGGAGATGATGGTCTAGTTGTGAAAAGCAGAGTTGTGTGCAGTTGGATGCTGACTGCTATGAGCTGTTAGACCTGCATGTAGAAGGGGCAAGTGTATCCCTACTCAAATTGTACCAAGGAAGCATTGGTGGAAGGGAATAGACTCTACAGTTTGCAAGAATGCTACAAGTCCTGCATGGCGCTGAGTCAAACATGCATAAGAAGAATTATAGATGCCCACAACTGCAGCAAACCTATTTCATTCAGGTCATACATACCTGGGAAAAATAAGCTTGCAGATTCACATAATGCACCATCAATAAGCACAAAACGCACTCCTGCTATGGCAAAACTACATTTTTGAGCACCCAGTTGATAGCCACAGACAGCAAAGAAATTGGCCACCAGCCTACGAAATGCAGGAAGCACATTGGACAAACTAACTCAAACTGCACAAACTAACTCAAACTGGAGGCTGCATGTGCACAACCCCAGGGCAAACTGCCTCCACTAACTTGTCACGATCTCAGACTGCACATTGTAAGCGACACATTGCAAAAGCATGATGCATACAAAGGTATATCCAACTACGATGCAAATGATTGATTGTAACAGAAATGGCTAAAGAGAATATGTGGAATAGGTTACTGAGAAACAGGGCCTTACCCAAGTTCAGCCTTCTCAGATTAGGGTGGAATGTGTGGGAATCAACCGACGATGCTTAAGGTGGTGTAGATAGATGCCAGGGTGTACGAAGAGATTGCAGGAGACTTCTAAAGTGGAAGAAGCCTCAGTTTTGTACACCAATTGTAGCCCAAAAGTTCTGAACTTCGTGACACGTGCCTGAAAGGAGTTGGGCCCTTCGTCTTTCAGTCAATAATTGCATTATACCTTTGAAGGGCCAAATTTCTCGAAGGCTACTTCTTCATTTAGCCTGTATAAATTTCTAGGTGACAAGTAAAAATGTTCTTTTTAATAACTTGAAACTCAATTTTGCAGGAGTCTAGGCTATGGTGATGCAGACAGGTCACGATCTCCAAATCCTGGCTTGCTGGTGTGTGTCCAAGCTGTGGGAGGCGTGGTAGCAGGGGCTGCATCATCTTTAATCACCACACCTCTCGACACTGTGAAGACACGTCTACAGGTTTTGCTCATGTGTATGTGCATGTGTGGCAACATAATGATTTGCCTCCCATGTGAACTAGGCTGTGGACTGCATAGAACCCTCTCCGGAGAAAAGACTCGGCGGTGTGAATGTGCTTGGGAGTTTGTTTCATCGTGCGAGATCTTCGTATTTCTTATAGCCGGTGCTTACTTTGTGATGTTTGAGAGATCCTATGCTTGACAGTAAGGTCAGTCAGAATCCAACAATTTTAGACACTGCCTATAACTTGGTGACATTTGACCAGACAGTCTCTGAGAAAACTGTTTTTTTTGGGGGGGTGTTTGTGTGTGAATGGTCGGTCCTCTTTAGCATGTTGCATCAGGAGAAATCTCCATACCATAAAGTAAGTGTTTGAACTTTGCTTTGAGATGTTTGAGAGGTCTGTTGTGATGTAGGTGATTGAGAGTAAGGATGGCCAGAAACCAACAATTTTAGGAACTGTAAAGCATCTTGTGAACGAAGACGGTTGGAAAGGCTTTTACAGAGGGCTCGGGCCACGCTTCCTGAGCATGTCACTATGGGGAACTTCTATGATTATTACGTACGAGTTTCTAAGTAGGTCTTTCAGCCATCTCATGATTCGTGTTATTATTTAGTTGAGATGCTGGAGCTATTGTTGTGTTGCCAAACTACTTCTGACTGCTGTTGAGAGATTGAAGTTGACTAGCCTTCTTGTTTGTTTGTTGTTTCTTTTGGCTGATTCAGAGAGGACGTCGTTGAAACCGATCGAGTGAAGGCAAACTTGTACCGTCCCGCGGCATTTACGAAAAGATCGAGTGAAGGTTAAACCAATGATGTGACGTAGCAGTGGCTGGAGATTCAAATCTCCTTTCATGCAACACCTCCCGATTGTCAGGCTTGTCTGTCTTTCTGGGCAGGGGATGTTGCCTCCAGCTCTCTGTCTGGACTCTGCAGCCTGGAAAATGCGGAATCGATATGTTCTTGCCATGCCGCATTACAACCCCTTCACATTTTAGGATGGCCGAAGGATTTTTTAACCTCCCGTGTATTAACCCGCCTAGGTGTACGGGGCACGATATGTTGCTCATTACTTGCACTTCAATTGGGAAACTAAGAAGTCTTAAGACTTAAAACCTTGGAAATTGGAAGGTACTATTGATACTTGTTACGGGGACAACGAGTGGAAACTTATGAATTGACAACTTCATTTTCATTATTAACCCTGGTGCTTGTAGGGAGTTGGAAATCGATGTTCCACAACCATTTGAGCCAAATGTTCTCTCTTTCACACTTGGTCGAAAAAAGTTGTATTAATGATCATACCATTGTACATAGTGGCGGATCGGGCTTAAGTGATTCTAACCATGAAAGAAAGGTCAAAGGCATTGGTGGAAAAGGTCTTATGCCTATCCAATCCTTGAATAACAAAGGTTGCAAGGATCTTATAAAGTAGATGTGGTCATTAGAATTGGTTGTCTCATTGGTAGCCAAGTTAAGAAGATTTGATTAAGACTCTGTTCCAAAAGTGCACCTAGGAAAGGAAGGTGGCATAAGACTTTAATTTGCTTAGGAAGATGGAGAAATCTAGAACAATGCAGTAAAACCAAAAGGGACAAAGCTTTACTTTGCTTAGGAAACTTGGTAAAACTAAAAGAGATAAAGCTTTACTTTGCTTCGAAAACTTAAATGCTACAAAAAGTTGCCAAAACCCAAAGGAAGGAATTACAATGTTAGAACAACTTGCCAAAACCAAATGAGGGATGGATAAATTCTTCAAAATGCATGGCGTTTCCATTTACAAGCACCACATGAAAGATGAATATGAACAATCTAATAGTAATTATAGAACCCCAAGTAACAACACGAAGGACGTATGTCCATAACACAATGGAACGACCACATTTATATTATTATGCACATGCATGTATGAGAGTTTGTAGGTATATGCATGCATGCTTGTACATGCATTTGTGCATGCACACATACCATGTATTTGCTCCAAAGTAAGGGATAATAAGCTATGCATTGCTTTAGTTCTATCTTTGTGAACTAGCAATGTTTAGTCAGAGAAATTGATCACTTAATAGAGTAAGCTAATTATGATACAATGAGGGATTGTAAGGTATATAAATGATAGACAGCATGTTGGTGCTCTATCATGGTGACAATGGTAGTTGATACAACTTCACTTAGAATGTATGGTTTGTCATCATTATCCTTGCCCCTTCATGGCTTTTAGCTTTGGATTAATACTAGTCTTGTAATTTTCCACAAAAGTGGTTACAAGCTACTTAGATGGCTCACATCTTAGTTAATTATATTTGAAATAATACATGTATGTGATACCAAAATTGAATGGGAATCCAGCAATATAATTAGATAGCGAGATAAAAGGTTTGAAGCAAATTTCATGTGAAAATTTATTATCTACGAAAATTGGATTTTCAAAAGTGCACGACAATTGGTCAAAACAATTCTCAACAATGTTATTTTAGCTATTGAAAAAGTTGATAGTTTTTATTCAATTATAATTTTTCTAATGGAAATGCTTTTCATACATGCCAAAGTATTTTTCATGAAAGTTTTAGCATTTAAGTATATTTTTAAAAAGATATTTCTAATTAGAAGCTCTGAAAGTCTTTAATTTTTGGTAAAAATGATCTCATAGATAGACATAGAAATGTATACTTCCTAGCTTGTTTAGATCTTTTTTATTTTTTAATAACTATTCTCGTGTGTTGAATATATTTTTAAAAACTATTTTTAAATATTTATTGTTAAGGAAAAATTAAATTTTTTGTGGAGTGTTTGAATTGCCACAAAAGTGGCTTTTTTGCTACAACACTAGTGTTAAAGCTAGAGGAAGCTTGAGTTTGGTTGTAGTTTGTGTTCTAGTTTGTTGTTAATGGTAGTGAAAGCATCTTCTTCTTCTTCATTCACGAATTGACCTTGGTAGTGGTCATTTTGCATCTGATGTGCTCTTTTCTTATGAAAACATTCAGTGGCAATATGCCCAATCTTACCACAATAATGACATGTCATCCGACTTTTGTTATCGGTGTTGAATCCTTGACCTCTTCCCTTGGGTCCAATAGCTCCTCTGGTGTATAAGAGATTTTCCCTTGAGCTCGTCTCTTTTACATCTTTGCTTTTAACTTTGCTTTCTCCATCAAGCAGTGAGTGCTCAATATCTTTGAGTGAGAGACTGGGAACATTACTAAGTGTTGAAACAAGCTTCTCATTTGGTTCATGATTAACGTTAGCAAGCAGCACTGCTATTGCCTCATCCTCACCAATGTTCCTTTTAAGAGTTGTTAGTTGAGTTTTAAGGCTCTTGAATGTATTGACGTGTACAGTCGTAGATGAATTGTCTTTTACATCCAACTTATAAATCTGTATAAGTAATTTTACCTTTGAGTTCTTTGCTTGTGTACCAAAGATTTTGTCAAGTTCTTCCCATGCCTTCTTTGCATCCCTGATGCCGGAGATGTGATGTAATACATTATCTGATAGGCCCCAAGCAATAATACATAGAGCTTTGTTGTTCATCTTCTTCCATGCCTTTGTTTTAGGCTATTCTTTTGCAGTATCTTCTTTCTTGTCATTTGCATCTTCTTCCTCATCTTCAAACAAGTCCTACAAGTCTTTCCGCATAAGGTGGTACATGGTCTTCTCCTTCCAGGCATGAAAGCCTTCACCATTAAACTTTGCTATCTATTCCACTTCAGTCATCTTAGTAGGAGGTCTTACCATGAGAACTCTCGAGTAGTGTCTATCGTTTTACAAGAAGATTGAGATTTACATAGGATTTTATCAATGTGACTTTGAATCATCACACAGAATGAGAATAATCTTTGAAGCATGAATTAGAAGGTGAGTTACTTCTTGAATATGCTAATAGGCACAAGTGATGGGACAATGTCAAATCCAACTATGTAGTATTAAAAGATACTATGGTTTTAAAGATGACGATTCTTGTTGCTTGATGGTTGATGTTACCCCTTCAGCTTGAAACCCCTTCTTGATGGTAAGTCAATTAAATATTTGCTGGAAGATCTTAGTGGCAATAGTTGGCTTGGCCAAATGGATTTTAGAATGGAGTAAAGAAAGAATCTTGAAGATATGGTGTTGATGCTACTGCTTAAGGTCTTCAAGACTTCAAAACAAATCTTCAAAATATCCCAAATCTTTGTTGGGAATCTCAAATTAGTGTGGCCTTGATTTGTTTGAGTGGCAGGGGAGAGAAAATGAAAGAAAAATAGAGCTTGAAGTTGCAATGGCTATGGAGGGATTGTCTAGGGTTTCCTGGTCGATTGTTTTTTTGCTTGGCACAGAGTGTACATGCAATTAATCCGCGAACCCTCTGATTTAAAAGTAGCTTACATATGGACCTTTAATAACCCTATGTCACAAGTTGGATCGTGCTATACAGAGAGGACGAAGAGTACGACAATGAAGGAGGTGCAGTTCTGATACAGCGATAAATTTCAGCAGTGCTAATGCATAGATGTGTCAAGATGATGTGCCTTGATCTGCGCAATAACTTCCTAGAAGAAAGCGTGTTGAGATGTGGCTTGTAGGAGGAGATCAGGAAGCTCCAAGTGAGCTAGGTATAACCTGGCTATGGAGTCACACATGACAGAAGCTGAGAAAAAAGGCAATGCTGAGCTTGAGTCACAGGGGAATGTCAAGGTTCTATGTGATATAGAGAAGCCTTGGGAGTCAAGGAATAAATCTCCAAAAGAGAGCTTGGAGAGATATGTCCTCTACAGAAAGTTATGGAAGCTCAAAGGCAGGGATGTGCAAGCTAGCTATGGTTGCCAAGGTGGAGTAATGTAACGTGCCCGCTCCTCAAATCGCGGGACATGCCTTAGCAGTCCATCGAGAGATATATCTAGAAGACACCACCCGGCACTCCCAAGGAATGACACGGGGTTTGCCAACTAGGGTCTCTTGAGTCTGCCCCGCAATGGAACTTATCCGACCGTACCCACTATGATTGACTTGAAGTCTGGGTTCCTAGTCAACATTGTCTAAGGTCATAGATAGACTTTTTCCTAACATTTCTCGTTAACATTTCCTTTGAGGAAAGCTCTCGGCTAACTGAGACCACCCTTTCGTAGGATAGACCCATTGGTCACATCCACCACGCTTCTCTCGGGGGTTGTTTTAGTTATCTAATTACCTACCACATTATATTTGACACATAAAAGTAGCTTCCTTAATTAACCCGTTAGTCACAGGTTCCTTTACGTAATTTAGGCCACTGACACGAAGACTGGATAAAATAAGATCAAACACTTCCTTAACTTATCTTCAGATTAATGTTTGTCTCCCGCCCATATAGGAGAGTTAAGTGTTCCTTTCTGCCTCCACAGAAAAATCCTTCCGTCTCCCGACAACAAAACCCGAAGGTTTATCCTACTAAGATTCCGCCTTATAACTAGTATCAAGGCCTCGAGATCCCATCTCGAGTCACGTAGAACACTTGTTTAGGGCCCGGAGGCATTGGGATTTACGGCCAGAGCCCCACTGGCACCCAAGTGTTCTCCTACGCTAAGTAATTTCCACGGAGAGACCTCTCGCGACGGGTTCGGTCCACATTCTCTCGGCGCGGAATCACAACCCCCTTGGTTAGGGTTTGGTGGTTCGCGGGGGGTAGCTAGCGTCATCCTTTCTTAATTATCCCTTTAGGAAATCAACCACAGTTGAAGCAACCAGCTTAAAACAATTACTAGGGAAAACATCCCTTTTGTTTCCATGGCAATCAGTCATCTCAGACCCAGCCATGCAATCATCAATCACACCCCACTTGGGTTAACATCCAAATCCACATTAATAAACAGTGGAACACACAACCACTTGCTTCAAGGCATTGCAATCCCATTGCATGCACAGCCAGAATTTAACTTGGATGTATCAAAACACTTTTACAACCTTTTCAAACAACCAAGCATAACTTGGGTCAACAATCCATCTTTAATATAATATTGCCGAGGCCAAAAGGATAAGGGTAAATTTTTTAATTATCCCCTCCTTCTCCCCCAGCCGACAGTCGTGCTGGAGGAGAGGGAGGGGAGGCGCGATGACAGAGCACCATGTTGGAGCTCTTGGAGGGGGTAAGGGCCATGCGTAAGGTCGCGTGGGGGAGGGAGGTTCCCCTCCCCTCTCCCTATAAAAACCATGGCCAAGGGAGTTGGAGGGGAGGAAAAAAGGCTGACAGCGCTGCGAAAATCATCGAGAGGAGGAGAGGACAAACACCGTGCTGCTCTACTGGCCGAGAGTGAGGAGGGATTAACGAAGATTCACCGCTACAATCCGCCTCCTGCCACCACCAGCTGCCGCCCTTATTCGACTTTTTTCTCCCCTCCACGTGGGTTCTCCACATGGGCAGAAGCTTCTCGAAGCTTCCAAGGGGGCTCCCTAAGCCCCCTTTCATATTGCATCCCCCCACAAATTCTTCCTTGTGGGCTTCCTCCTAGCCCTTGTTCGTGTGGGTTTGATAAACACCCCCCCCCAGCATAACTTGGGTCAACAATCCATCTTTAATATAATATTGCCGAGGCCAAAAGGATAAGGGCAAATTTTTTAATTATCCCCTCCTTCTCCCCCAGCCGACAGTCGTGCTGGAGGAGAGGGAGGGGAGGCGCGATGACAGAGCACCATGTTGGAGCTCTTGGAGGGGGTAAGGGCCATGCGTAAGGTCGCGTGGGGGAGGGAGGTTCCCCTCCCCTCTCCCTATAAAAACCATGGCCAAGGGAGTTGGAGGGGAGGAAAAAAGGCTGACAGCGCTGCGAAAATCGTCGAGAGGAGGAGAGGACAAACACCGTGTTGCTCTACTGGCCGAGAGTGAGGAGGGATTAACGAAGATTCACCGCTACAATCCGCCTCCTGCCACCACCAGCTGCCGCCCTTATTCGACTTTTTTCTCCCCTCCACGTGGGTTCTCCACATGGGCAGAAGCTTCTCGAAGCTTCCAAGGGGGCTCCCTAAGCCCCCTTTCATATTGCACCCCCCCACAAATTCTTCCTTGTGGGCTTCCTCCTAGCCCTTGTTCGTGTGGGTTTGATAAACCCCCCCCCCCCCCCCCGCGGGCCCCCCCGAAATCCAAAGCCCTATTGTGATTCTTATACCCCCTGCCCCGGAATTTTTCCACCCATTTCCTTGCAAATTCAACCTAACCCCCTTTCCGTGAGGTTCCCCACAAATCCTCAAATCCTTTCCCGTGGATTTCCCCCACCCCCCCCTCACACGTTATCTTAAAAAGCTCTTCCTAGGGACTTTTATAAACCCTTTTCAAAAGGGGTATTTTTAACCCGGATTTCTAAGCTATCGTTTCCCCCTTTTCATACCACAAAGCTATTTTCTTTTCCCCCTTTCCGTAAAGACAATTTGCACCCCCGGAGCTTCTACGAAAGGAAGGGAAAATTCATAAGTTCCATTTCTAAGGTTCGATTCTGAAGGACGGTGGAATCACAAAGGGAGTTTTGCGTGCAAAGGAGACGGCCAACATCATAAATCTGCATCCAAGACAGAAAGGCCGCATTCGCGATGGCTCCTAAGAAAGCCCAAGGCGCAACCGCAGGAGGATCGTCTCTTAACATCCATGTGGACATTCCACCACAAGTCCAGGTTTTTTCTTCCTAATTTTGATTTACGTCGTTATAATTCAATCATGCATGGATCATTTTTGGAGATAGGATGCATCTTTCGATTTAAATACTTTGACTAATTTAAAGGAAAGAGCTCACGATGGAAGAATTCGGTCATTAGTATCTTTCAATAAACGAACAAAATAAGTGAGCATAAGATTTCTATGCATTTCTAGCAAGTGGCTTTATGCATTAATTAGATTAATTAATGCCCATATTTACAAAACAGAATTATGATAGTACACTTTGATTAAGCATGGAAGGAATAAACCGCATATTGCATTACTGAACATATTTTTTGAAATGATTCTTAAAGAAAGTTGCTAGCAACCATAGGAAATCGCTAGGGTTGCATAAAGAAGATTTAACTCTAGGTAGGTGGCCTAAAAAAATTCAAATCAACGAAAGGTTGTGTAAGATCAGCTTACGATAAATTCATTTGGAAAAGAAAGTAGAAAAGGGTTGCATGCTTAAACATAAAATCCTAAAGCTTAGTAGCATGAATCTTGGTTGCATGTTATAGGATGATACATTAGAATTATGCTATAACTTAACCTAGGCTTTGACCTTAACCCGAAAAGTTAGGGTTTGTAAATCAACTTATACATAGTAATGAATCATGTGGTTACGAAAATGATAGCGTAATTATCTTCAAGAATAGACAAGTTAAATTGGTTTAAACCTAAACACCTAAAACCGCGAGGTACTCGTTTAGGAAGGGTTAATTCAATGCAAAATTTCCCAAAGAGCTAACTAGGATTTAACACGTTAAGGACGTGACCTAGTCGCTCTTATTGCCAAAGGTATAGGAGGATTTAACACGTTGAGGACGTGACCTAGTCGCTCTTATTGCCAAAGCTCAAACTCCTATACCCTAAAGACTTGCCCACATTCACGAAATGTAGGGACAGTAGGACATACTTGCGAGAAATGATCTAGGGTTTTTACCATAAGGATCTCTTGCTAAAAAGATGAAACTCGGTTTGAACTTGGAACCCTAGGACCGACAATGTCAGCCTAATGAAATCAGGAACGAATTGTTATATCTAATCACGATTTTGTGACTCCATTCGATGGGTAAATAGTCCCATAGTTGATGCGACACTTGTGCATCAAGTTGTAGAGTCGCACAATCTTCTGATTTGATCAGAAGGGAATGGCTAATTCCTCGAAATGAAATTGGCAGATTCTTACGCAAGTTTATCTTGCAAGAGGATGAATAATTGTCCTGATATAGTACCTTTCTTGGGTAAAGTGACCAAGGTACGGGGATTAGATATTTGCTTGGAAGCAAAAGACCAATCAATAAATTGGAATAATATATGAACTTAAGGTATTGACTAAGTCAGGTTAATAGGGTACGGTCCTAACCCAGGATATAGGGTTAACAAATAAACCGTAGGGGATCTTGCCAAGTCGCAATTGATCCCGGATCGAGTGCTGGATGCATTCGAAAAAAAGAATTCGCTCCTTAGCAGTTGGCCAAATAATGACCAATGGTAATGATTGTGCTTGTAACAGTTTTAAGAGCACTATTTTGCTTTGTTTGCTCAAAGGATTAAAGGATAAATGGATATCTAATGCTTCAGGTTGAAGGCCTGAAGGGAGGATCCTAACCAAGGGGGTTGTTAACCGCGCCGGGTAGGTGGACTGAACCCGCCGGGAGAGGTCTCTCCGTTGAGCGCTACTTGGAGCAGGAGGACGCTTGGGTGCCAGAGGGGGCTCTGGCCATAAATCCCTCACCTTCTGGGCCCTACACAAGAGGCCAACATGACTCGGGATTGGATCTCGAGGCCCGTATACTAGTCTACAGGCGGAATCTTGAATTAGTAATTCCTGTGGATTGCTGGATAGCCTTCAGACGGACTATGGATAAGCCTACGGGCTCGACTTTATGTATTTCAAATATAAATATGATAACTTGTTGAAAAGGAACTTGTTTGACATTGCTTTTCTATGTCAAGTGCTATGATTACGTGAAGAAATCAGTGCCTAACGGGCTAATTAAGGAAGCTGATTGATACATGTCCAACTAAATGTGTTAGGTAATTAAATAACTAAAACAACCTGAGAAAAGTGCGGTGGATGTGGCCATGGGTCCGTCCTATGGATGGGTGGTCCCAATTGGCCGGGAACTTTTCTCAATCATGATGGACAGTAAAAAGATCATTCAAAGAACACAAACATCAAGAGCGTTGACCAAAATCTAAGTTACAATAATCCCGATTTACGCTGTTTTAGGGGAACGGAATGGGACTATGCCTTATGGCAGAGAGGTCGAGCCTTGCATCCCTCTCATTTCCCATTCTCCTTGAATCAAGTACAGCGTGAATCCGCTTCAGACCTGGCGTTTCTGCATAAAGTAGTTCGCTCGGGTTCGACGCTAGTTGCCGTTAGGAAATGACCAATAGGGAAAACCCTAATTTAGGTCGGTCCTAAGTGGGAACGATCGGAATTCTTCTGCTACGTGGCAGACGTGGAAAGTCCTAGATCGCAAACCCTGTAACATTCCATGGGAGTGCCGGGCGGAGTTTTCTAGACATCCTTTCCGAGGGACTGCTAAGACGTGTCTTGAAGATAATAGGTGGACACGTTACAGTTGGTATCAGAGCGAACCGACAAATGATTTGTTTTAGGAAATCTTAATAGGATGAAGTAAAGCAAATGTTGCTATTCCAAACATTTCCTTACTTTCAATGCTGTCTTGCAGAATTATGAAGCATGGAACAGGTTCTTAGTGTTCCGTGTCATGTTTATAACTGCAATGCATTCCCCAAATTATCGACAAAGGGTTGAGATGATGAACATCCTAGAGCGTATCTATAATCCATCACCTTTGTACATGGAATGAAGATGGACGGGCGCCTTAGGAATCTACTATATAGCTGCCCACCGGTTTGCATATCTTCAAAACAACATAAAGAGGATCAAGTGGTTGGAGGACCTGAAAGTCATGAAGCTGTTCATTTTTGTGGAGGCTCACGTAAACTCAACTTTACATATTCGAGGTCGGAGGGTTGAGTTGAACTCATATGTATATGAGGAAGTGACCCGTGTAATCTCCGCCAACAGGATCAAGGTGTTGGGGCGCCATGAGAAGAATGGGTTCCAAAGGAAAGGATACCCTGATCTTCCAATGACTTACCGATTCCTAAAGATCCATGACCCGAAACCATACTACTATCCAGTTCCTGTAGATAAATGTAATACAACATTATTCTCCCCAAACTAAATGTAAATAGTTGATCTATCATCTCTGAAAATGTTGTATTCCGAAAGGGCTATGTCCATATAAATACAATAAGAATTCTTTTTATCAATGTCTGTTTGTTCATGAGAATTGATAAGAAGTTAAGTGGTTAGATTACTTGGTTGATACTGAAATGGAAATGAAATATAAATCACAGCGTTTATCATGTAATAACATTAAGAAACCTTTATCCAGGCACAACCCCAAGTATAGATCCCTAGTTCGCCTCCTACGTCAAGTACTGCTGTAATCCAGGAGAAGAAGTTTCTTCTCAAGCAGATTAAGCCGCCCGAATTTGACGGGAGAGGCAAGTCTGTCCAAGGAGACGCTGAAATTTGGATTGAATCCATGGAGGATTACTTTGAAGCAGCCAGTACTGCACCCACCAATCAGGCTATGCTCGCTAAGCTGAAGCTCACCGGCGAAGCCATGCTTTGGTGGAAGCAATGGTGCAGAGATCAAGGGATCGCAGAAGGATCTGTTACTTGGGAGAAGCTAAAGAAAGTCGTACAGGGAAGATACTTACCATTTGCGTATCGCATGCAGAAAATGAATGAGTTCTACGAGCTGAAACAACTGGGACTCACTCTTGACGCATACTACTCTAAACTTGTTTCACTTCTTAAGTATGCGCCACAGATGGACATGACACAACAGGTGTCAAAATTTTGTGCTGGTTTAAACCCACCAGTGAATACCCGTCTCGAATCGATGCGCCCATCAGATCTTCAGGACACTCATTCGAGCCGCCCCTATAATTCAAGAGGTGCAAGCTAGACCAAGAGGTAACAAAACTTGGTCTTATAATGACCCGAACTGAGAAGCAGTTAGACCTCAAATGAAGAGAGTTCAAGGTCAGAATCAGGGACAAAGAAAGAAAGCAAGGACTAATAATGTCAACAACTTTGTTCCTACTCAAAGCAATGGCCGAAACCTTTGTTGTTTTCACTACAACGAGCCCGGTCATTTCAAGAGGCAATGTCCCAAACTTGGAGGAGGACATTGCCAAGCACCTTTCCAAGGAACTGGCCGTGGTCAGGGAGCTGCTACCTGAGGCAAAGGAAGAACCGCCTGTGTTGCCAACAAGGAGATGTGCGAAGAAGAAGAAGATCCGACCATGGAAGTAGAGTTTGAAAGGGCGATAGTCCATGCCGCTCTTCACAAGAAAGGGCCGAATCACTTGTTCTCGGTGATTCAGACACCATCAGACTATCAAGGTAAAAGTTTCAAGACCTTGATTGATTGTGGCAGTACACATTCCTTTATCTCACCAGCTTGTGCAAAAAGATTAGGAATAGCCACAGTAGAAGCACCTATCTTGCTTGTGGAATTGGCAAATGGTCGTGAGGTTACTTGTACCAGGCAAACTGCTAAGGTGGAATTCTTTCTGGGAGAAAAGACGACTTCGGTCAAATTCAGAGTCATGAATTTAGGCATCCATGAGTGTCTACTCGGAATGGATTGGCTTAAACCTAATGACGCCCACATTCATTGTAGAAAGGGACAAATTTCCTTTCGAAACTTTGAAGGGGATTTAGTCTCAACTCAAGATGAGGCTGGAGTACCAAAAATTCAATTGGCCAAGGCATCTTGGATCATAAAGGGAGTCAAAAAAGGGCTACCTGTCTACTTGATTAAGCTCAACAAGTTAGATCAGAAGCAGGAGTCTAGTGAAGGACCTTCATGGCTAAAGGAATACGTGGATGTATTTCCTGAAGAGTTGACAGAACTCCCGCCTCAAAGGGAAGTGGATCATGAGATCAAGCTAGTACCAGGAGCTGCGCCAATTACAAAGAGACCTTATAGAATGTCCATACCGGAAGCAATTGAGCTGAAGGAACAACTCAAGCAATGGCTAGATCAGGGCTACATCCGTCCTAGTAGTTCACCATGGGGAGCTCCCGTACTGTTCCAGAAAAAGAAAGATGGAACGCTTCGACTATGTATTGATTACCGAGGGTTGAATCAATCAACTGTCAATAACAAGTACCCTATTCCTAGAATAGATGAGCTTCTTGATCGTCTTCAGGGTGCGAAGATCTTCTCCAAGATTGATCTTAGGTTTGGTTACTATCAGATAAGAATCAAGGACGAAGATATCCCAAAGAAGGCCTTCAACACAAGATATGGGCACTTTGAGTTCCTAGTTATGTCATTCGGGCTTACGAATGCGCCTGCCACCTTCAACAGGTTAATGTAGGATATCTTTAGGCCATATCTTGATGACTTCGTACTCGTCTTCTTCGACAACACTTTAGTCTATTCCAAACAGGAGGAAGATCATGAGACCCAACTTCGGACTGTCCTTGAGACAATGAGGTCACATAAGCTGTATGCTAAGATGAAGAAGTGTGCATTCTTCAAATATCAGATTGAATATCTGGGATTCATCGTATCAGCAGAAAGAATCTCAGTAGACCCAGCCAAGGTCAGAGATGAGCTAGAATGGCCAATACCAACAACTGTCAAAGAAATATGCAGTTTTCTTGGATTGACAGGATGGTATAGAGTCTTCATAAAAAACTATGCTTTGATAGCAGCACCTCTGATGGACTTACTGAAGAAGCAAACATCCATTGCATGGTCAACTCCCGAACAAACCAGCTTTGATAGATTGAAGCAAAGTTTGGTATCAGCACCTATCCTAAAACTTCCAAACCTCAATAAGGAGTTCGAGGTGGTAACAGATGCTAGCACGCTTGCCTTAGGTTGTGTGCTCATGCAGGAAGGTAATCCTGTAGCATACTCTTCAAGGAAACTGAAGAGTCATGAGAAGAATTATGCTACCCATGATCTAGAATTGTTAGCTGTCATCCATGCTCTAAAGCTTTGGAGACACTACCTATTGGGTAACAAGTTTACTCTAGTGACTGATCATAAGAGTCTCAAGTGGATCTTTACCCAGAGCGAGCTCAACATGAGGCAACGCCGGTGGATTGAAGTGCTGGAGGAGTATGACTTTGAAATCAAGTACCAACCAGGAAAAGAGAATGTAGTTGCTGATGCACTCAGTCGCAAGGCATTCCTTAATTCTCTAATCTTGCAAAATCCATCATCAGCTAGATCTCTAGCCATAAAGATATCCATGCCAAACAACCCAATACTTGAGTTAGCTAGAGAGGAAGCATGCCATGATCCAGCTATCAAAGGATGCTAAGGGAGATCTCTATCAAGAATCAGGACCAAAAGCTGCAGGTGAAGTATCATGAATTCTCTATCAATAGTGGACTTGTCCACTATATAACGATGCTATGTATACCGACAAGCCAGTCACTTAAGCAAAAGATATTGTGGGAAGCTCATGATTCCCCTTTCTCAGGACATCTTGGCTATGCCAAGGCTCTCAATGCAGTTAGGAAGAGCTACCATTGGGAGAGGCTTAAAGGTGACATGCTCAAATATGTCACCGAGTGTTTGTCTTGTCAATGTATCAAAGCCGAATATGTCAAGATGCCAGGGAAGTTGCAACCACTTGACATTCCCCAAATGAAATGGGAATTCATCAGTATGGACTGTTGTTGGCCTACCCCAAATTCAGGGAGGATACAACTCCATCATGGTTGTGGTTGACATGCTTACTAAGGTTGCACACCTTATTCCAGTAAAGACAAACTATAAAGCCTCAGACATTGCAAGATTGTTTATCAAGGAGATATTCAAGCTACATGGGCTACCCAGAAGAATCATTAGTGATCACGATTCTCTCTTCACATCACACTTCTGGAGAGCTATCTTTGAAGCCATTGGGACTCAACTCTGTTTTAGCATAGCTTACCATCCCCAAACTGATGGTCAAACGGAGCGAGTCAATCAAGTTATTGAGGATATGCTTAGGGCACACTGCTGTCGTGAGCCAAAAAGGTGGATTCAATACTTGCCTTTGGTTGAATTTGCCTACAATGCTTCTTACCAACAAAGCATTCAGATGACCCCTTTTTAAGCATTGTATGGTCATGACTGTCAAAGTCCCCTAAACTTCTCAGATCCAACCTTGAGGATTGAAGCTTCAAGGCAGATGTTGGAAGAGATGGATAACCAAGTAAAGTCAATAAGACAGGACATCCAAGCCGCCAAGGATAGACAGAAGACATACGCGGATTTGAAGCGTCAAGATAGAATCTTCGAAGAAGGAGACATGGTCTTCATTCGCGTACGTCTAAAGAAGAGTTCCCTATCCTTAGAAGATTGCAAAAAGCTAAGTCCGAGGTATTGTAGACCATACAAGATCCTCAAGTGCGTAGGACCTAATGCTTATAGACTGCAACTCCCTGAGAACCTAAAGGTTCATAATGTATTCCATATCAGCCTATTAAAGAAGCATGTACCAAATCCTAACCATGTACTTGATGACCAACAAGTTGTAATGCCTAGTCAAGGAGTCCTTGAACTAAGGCCTCACAAGATCTTAGATGTTAGGGAGAGACAACTGAGATCCAGAACCTTGAGAGAATGCCTCGTCTAGTGGAAAGATTATCCCAAGGAGGATGCCACTTGGGTAGATGAAAGCACTCTCAACCATCAATATCCCCAGTTTATCTCGAGATGAGGACATCTCAATTCCTCCAAGGGGGAGAGAATGTAATATTGCTGAGGCCAAAAGGATAAGGGCAAATTTTTTAATTATCCCCTCCTTCTCCCCCAACCGACAGTCGTGCTAGAGGAGAGGGAGGGGAGGCGCGATGACAGAGCACCACACTGGAGCTCTTGGAGGGGGTAAGGGCCATGCGTAAGGCCGCGTGGGGGAGAGGGGTTCCCCTCCCCTCTCCCTATAAAAACCATGGCCAAGGGAGTTGGAGGGGAGGAAAAAAGGCTGACGGCGCTGCAAAAATCGCTGAGAGGAGGAGAGGACAAACACCGTGATGCTCTCCTGGCCGAGAGTGAGGAGGGATTGACGAAGATTCGCCGCTGCAATCCGCCTCCTGCCACCAGCTGCCCTTATTCGACTTTTTTCTCCCCTCCACGTGGGTTCTCCACATGGGCAGAAGCTTCTCGAAGCTTCCAAGGGGGCTCCCTAAGCCCCCTTTCATATTGCACTCCCCCCACAAATTCTTCCTTGTGGGCTTCCTCCTAGCCCTTGTTCGTGTGGGTTTGATAACCCCCCCCCCCCCCCCCCCCCCCCTCACACATTATCTTAAAAAGCCCTTCCTAGGGACTTTTATAAACCCTTTTCAAAAGGGGTCTTTTTAACCCAGATTTCTAAGCTATCTTTTTCCCCTTTCCATAAAGACAAGTTGCACCCCCACAGCTTCTACGAAAGGAAGGGAAAATTCATAAGTTCCATTTCTAAGGTTCGATTCTGAAGGACGGTGGAATCACAAAGGGAGTTTCGCGTGCAAAGGAGACGACCAACATCATAAATCTGCATCCAAGACGGAAAGGCCGCATTCGCGATGGCTCCTAAGAAAGCACAAGGCGCAACCGCAGGAGGATCATCTCCTAACATCCATGTGGACATTTCACCACAAGTCCATGTTTTTTCTGCCTAATTTTGATTTATGTCGTTATAATTCAATCATGCATGGATCATTTTTGGAGATAGGATGCATCTTTCGATTTAAATACTTTGACTAATTTAAAGGAAAGAGCTCACGATGGAAGAATTCGGTCATTAGTATCTTTCAATAAACGAACAAAATAAGTGAGCATAAGATTTCTATGCATTTCTAGCAAGTGGCTTTATGCATTAATTAGATTAATTAATGTCCATCTTTACAAAACAGAATTATGATAGTACACTTTGATTAAGCATGGAAGGAATAAACCGCATATTGCATTATTGAACATATTTTTCGAAATGATTCTTAAAGAAAGTTGCTAGCAACCATAGGAAATTGCTAGGGTTGCATGAAGAAGATTTAACTCTAGGCAGGTGGCCTAAAAAAATTCAAATGAATGAAAGGTTGTGTAAGATCAGCTTACGACAAATTCATTCGAAAAAGAAAGTAGAAAAGGGTTGCATGCTTAAACATAAAATCCTAAAGCTTAGTAGCATGAATCTTGGTTGCATGTTATAGGATGATAAATTAGAATTATGCTATAACTTAACCTAGGCTTTGACCTTAACCCGAAAAGTTAGGGTTTATAAATCAACTTATACGTAGGTAATGAATCATGTGGTTACGGAAATGATAGTGTAATTATCTTCAAGAATAGACAAGTTAAATTGGTTTAAACCTAAACACCTAAAACCGCAAGGTACTCGTTTAGGAAGGGTTAATTCAATGCAACATATCCCAAAGAGCTAACTAGGATTTAACACGTTGAGGACGTGACCTAGTCGCTCTTATTGACAAAGCTGAAACTCCTATACCCTAAAGACTTGCCCACATTCACGGAATGTAGGGACAGTAGGACATACTTGCGAGAAATGATCTAGGGTTTTTACCCTAAGGATCTCTCACTAAAAAGATGAAACTCCATTTGAACTTGGAACCCTAGGACCGACAACGTCGGCCTAATGCAATCAGGAATGAATTGTTATATCTAATCATGATTTAGTGACTCCATTCGATGGGTAAATAGTCCCATAGTTGATGCGACACTTGTGCATCAAGTTGTAGAGTCGCACCATCTTGTGATTTGATCACAAGGGAATGGCCAATTCCTCGGAATGAGATTGGCAAATTCTTATGCAAGTTTATCTTGCAAGAGGATGAATAATTGTCTTGATATTGTACCTTTCTTGGGTAAAGTGACTAAGGTACAGGGATTAGATATTTGCTTGGAAGCAAAAGACCAATCAATAAATTGGAATAATATATGAACTTAAGGTATTGACTAAGTCGGGTTAATAGGGTACGGCCCTAACCCAGGATATAGGGTTAACAAATAAACCCTAGGGGATATTGCCAAGTCGCAATTGATCCCGGATCGAGTGCTGGATGCATTCGGAAAGAAGGATTCGCTCCTTAGCAGTTGGCCAAATAATGACCAATGGTAATGATTGTGCTTGTAACAGTTTTAAGAGCACTGTTTTGCTTTGTTTGCTCAAAGGATTAAAGGATAAATGGATATCTAATGCTTCAGGTTGAAGGCCTGAAGGGAGAGGTAGCTTCAGTTACCCCCAACTGCCTGCCTGACCCTAACCAAGGGGATTGTTAACCGCACCGGGTAGGTGGACCGAACCCACCGGGGGAGGTCTCTCCGTTGAGCGCTACTTGGAGCAGGAGGACGCTTGGGTGCCAGAGGGGGCTCTGGCCATAAATCCCTCGCCTTTCGGGCCCTACACAAGAGGCCAACGTGACTCAGGATTGGATCTCAAGGCCCACATACCAGTCTACAGGTGGAATCTTGGATTAGTAATCCCTGTGGATTGCTGGATCGGGCAAACTATGGATAAGCCTACGGGCTGGACTTTATGTATTTCAAAGATAAATATGATAACTTGTTGAAAAGGAACTTGTTTGACATTACTTTTCTATGTCAAGTGCTATGATTATGTGAAGGAACCAGCGCCTAACGGGCTAATTAAGGAAGCTGATTGGTACATGTCATGTCCAACTAAATGTGTTAGGTAATTAAATAACTAAAACAACCTGAGGAAAGTGCGGTGGATGTGGCCATGGGTCCGTCCTATGGATCGGTGGTCCCGCTTGGCCGGGAACTTTTCTCAATCATGATGGATAGTAAGAAGATCGTTCAAAGAACATGAACATCAAGAGCATTGACCAAAATCTAAGCTACAATAATCCCGATTTACGCTGTTTTAGGGAAACAGAATGGGACTATGCCTTATGGCAGAGAGGTCGGGCCTTGCATCCCTCTCGTTTCCCATTCTCCTTGAACCAAGTGCAGCGTGAATCCACTTCAGACCTAGCGTTTCTACGTAAAGTAGTTGGCTCAGGTTCGACGCTAGTTCCCGTTAGAAAATGACCAATAGGGAAAACCCTAATTCTGGTCGGTCCTAAGTGGGAACGGCTGGAATACTTCTGCTATGTGGCAGACGAGGAAAGTCCTAAATTGCAAACCCCGTAACATTCCATGGGAGTGCTGGGCGGAGCTTTCTAGACATCGTTTCCGAGGGACTGCTAAGACGTGTCCTGAAGATAACAGGTGGACACGTTACATTTAACAAGATCAACCTTCCCTAGAAACCATTTCAACAGTTCCAAGCAACATGCTTAGCATGAATCAACTACCATAAAGTTTGCTCTCCCCCTTGGGTTAAGCTTATACCCCGTTGTCCCCAAATTATCACTACCTTAGGTTTCCCTATACTATAGTCAAATAGTTCCCAGACAATCCTGTCGTCCTAAACTTGGTAGGTTAATTTGCTTTGTTGGCAATTCACAACTGCCCTAAATCCATAGGTCTAATGGACTGTATCTTGGACTCAACCTAAGGTCCCTTTTTGTCTTGCACGGCCCTCGACGGTTGCGAGTTACTTGACAATCTATCTAGTTTATTGAGTTTCACAACCATAGAGCCTTTGATGGACAACCCTTTGTTGGAAAAGAAACGGCTAAGTCCTTGGAGTTTGGTTCTTAGGTTTTTAAGGTATGGCAATAAACTCTCCTTGTTGGTCATCAATTGGACATCAACTCTAAGTAAATGCAACATCTTCTAACCTTCTATCTTTGAGTGTGATACTTTGTTGGATTTTTACTCTTTATCTTTTTCTTTCCTTCCGCCTAAGCCATGAATGCAATAAACATTCGTACGCAGTGTATGTTAATCAAAGGCCTATGATTCATTTAACTCTCAATGAAATATAAATTTTGATTGCCTTATATCTTCCTAATGCAATTGTGATATCTTCCTTTTCTGTTATTGCAACCCCTAGTGCACCCTTATCTTTCCATTCCCAATGTATGCAATGTAACTTGAATATCCTCCTTTCTAAAATAGACAAACAAAAGACCTAGTTTGATACCTACCTATTAAGCAATGATCCTTCAAGAAAGGTGACCTCCTATTTGCTATATTTGATTAAAGGCCATAAATAAAAACTTGAACTCCAAGGCCTTGGCTCCTATCACGTTCTACCATTTGTAGATATGTGGAGCTTTTACAAAGCGAGCCTTCGAGTCCGTTACACACTTTAGTAAACACGACCCTTCATCTTTGGCTTGTCTCTCTCTTCCTCTTCTTATTCTCTTCTCCTCCTTCTTTCTCTTCCTTCCTCTTCTTCTCTTCTCCCTCCTCTTCTCCCTCTTTTCCTTCTCCCTCTTCTCCTTCTCTCTCTCCCTCTTCCTTTTCCTCTTCTTCTTCTCTTCTCCTCCTTCTTCGTCTACCTTTCTCTTCCTCTTCTGCTACTCTCTCTCCCTCTCCTTCTCTTCTTCTCTTCCTCTTCTCTTCCTTCTTCTCTTCTCCTTCTTTTCTTCTCCTTCTCTATCTTCTCTCTCTCTCCTCTTCCTCTCCTTCCCTCTCTTCTCTCCCTCTCCTCTTCCTCTTCTCTCTCTCCTTCTATTCTTCTCTCCCTCTCCTCTTCCTTCTTCTCTTCCCCTTATTTTCTTCTCCTTCTCTCTCTTCTCTCCCTCGTCTTCTCCTTCTCTCTCACCCTCTTCTTCTCCTTCTTCTCATTCCCTCTCTCCCTCTTCTTTCTACCTTTCTCTTCTTCTCACCGAGCACACTGGGGGGGGGGGGGGGGGGGAGGGGCGCATCATCTGTTGTTGGAGGGGGGCCCCTGTGCTGCAACAGAGAGGAGAGGGCCGATGTTGCTGCTGGGGGCGGAGTTGGAGGGGCCCGCTGCCTGGTGAGGCTGGAGGGGGGCGCCCGTCTGTCCGCAGGGAGGGGGGGAAGCCTGCCCTTTATAGGAGGGGGGAGGACGGCGCCTCCCACCACCTGGGGGGCTGCATGCCCCCCCTTCTCCCACTACTTTCACTCTCTCTCTCTCTCCCCGCCATGTAGTCGGCAGGGGAGAGAGAGGGAGTAAAAAAAGTTTAAAAAAACTTGAATTTTTTTTTCCTCAGGGGGGGTTCTCATGGGAAAGGCACGGGGGCACGGGGATGTTACAAGTAAGTGGAGATGAATTGAGAGATGAGCTCATTAGCTGTGGAATTGAGTTGACATGAGGTTAAGAGGGACTGAGACATCAGGAAAGGGAGTCATGCCATGCCCGACTCTGCTTTGATACCATGTGAAAGATGCGGATCTAGAGCATGGCAGATGCTGTGGCAGATGGAAGATGAAGACCAAACTCATGATGACATAGACAAGTAGAGACAAACTGTTACACAAGTGAATTAGGTTCCAAGATGGCAACTTGGACTCATAAACACAATCTTGTATAGGACTGACAAAGGCAAGACACTTAACTTAAAGTACAAAGCATCATGGCATTGTATTCATTTCATATAAGAGTGATAGTCAAGTACCATGCTTTATAGAAGTTGGGTTGTTCCACTCTCCTCATGGTGCATATGGGATTTAGTATAGTTCTTTCTCCAGCATACATCATTTATCCATTTCTCAACAAAACATAGTATAATTATGCAATTATAGAGTAGTCAATACTTCAGTTCCCACTTGTTTCATACTCCTTGAACCAACTGTAGTGTTCATTATTCTTGTCCATTATTGTTTGCTAGGTGTTCGTCTTGGACATGTATTAGGTGGTTGATTTAGGGTGACCCTCTTGATATTTGTCCTACAAAATAAAGCCAGAACTTGCAAGACCAATCGTTCCAAGAAGGGGATCATATGTTGTTACTTAAAAATTTGTTGATTTTGATCCACTGCTCAACGATCCCTTTAGGTAATAAGGGGGCACCTCATTGAGCATAGTCTATATGCACATTGCATTACCTTATTAAGAATTTTATAAGACTCGGAATGCTTCAATGTATTAGATTTAATAAAGTTGAAGTATGTCTTTCTATTCATCAATTGGAAACACAAAGTTTTTCGTTGTTGTGATACTTGTCTTAACTTTTAATGATAATTTTACCTTCATATCCCTCTACAAAAATGTTAGGTGCTTTTAGACGTTACAATGTTAGCATTGCCCTTTAGGGCATATCTTACTACTATATTATTTTAGTTATAGGTTTAGAAAGCCTCGAACCTTCAGAGGGCTTCCCGAACCTACCCCTTTTTCCAAACCTCTCTTTTTCAATCAAAACCCCCTCCCCTCCTCTCTTTCTCACGTGCAATATCTCATTTTCTCTTCCCTTTCCCTTTTTTCATTAGAGCTCCCCCCCTCCCCCCCCCTCCCCCTCCTTTTTTAAATTAAAACCCCTTCCCCTCTCTCTCAATTATAATCCCTCTCTTTCTTTTCCCCATCCCCTTTTTAATTAAATTCTTCCCCTCTTCCCCTCTCTCTCTCACGTGTAGGGCCTATGTTTCTCTCTCTCTCTCTCTCTCTCTCTCTCTCTCTCTCTTGCTCCTTTAATTAAATCAAACTTCTTTTTAAATCAAAAGTTTCACACACACACACATAGAGTTATACTTTTTAATTTAATTTTTTCTTTAATTAAATATTTAAAAGCTTTTTTTAATATAAATTTTTTCGAACATAGTTTTTCACACATTTTGAGAGAGAGAGAGAGAGAAAGAGAGAGAGAGAGAGAGAGGAAGAAGAAGGATAAAAAGAAGAAGACGGAGAGAGAAGGGGGAGAAAGAGGAAAGAGAATAGTCTTTTTTAATTAAACATTTTTCTTCTCCCCCTCCCCACTCTCTCTCATATGTAGGGCTTAGGTTCTCTCTCTTTCTCTCTCTCTCTCTCTCTCTCTCTCTCTCTCTTTGTTAGATTAAACTTTTTAATGTAAGCGTTTTGTTTAATTAAAATAAGGAGGGAGAGAGAGAGAGAGAGAGAGAGAGAGAGAGAGAGAGAGAGCAAAAAAAAGAAAAGGAGAGAGAGAGGGAACATAAAAAAAGTGAATTATAGAGCTCAGAGAAAATATACAATTCGAGAGAGAGAGAGAGAGAGAGGAAAAGAAAAAAGGAAAAGAGAGGAGAGAGCGGGAGAGAGTCAAAGAGAAGAAAATGAGAGAGAGAAAATAAGAAGAAGAAGAGAAAGAATTTGAACACAATGAGAGAATTATAGAGAGAGGAAAGATAAACACTACAAGGATTGTAACGTATAGCGACGAAGGTAGCGACGGGAATAGTGGCGTCGCTTAGCGACGGCCCACAAGGAAAAAAAACAGGTCGAAACCCAAGCGCGGTTCATTTCGCGCATTTTTGTCAAACATTTCGAGAGGGAGAGCGAGAGAGAGAGCGACTATCTTGCATGGGGTGAGAGAGGGAGAGGAAGAAGGCTTGCCGCCGATGCCGCCACCGTTCGCGAAGGAGAGGAGGAGCCTTCATCGCGAAGAGGAGCCGCCAAACCCTTGCCATATCTCATCGGTGAGTCCATTCTCTCCTTCTTTTGCTTGTTTAGGGTTTAATTTTCTCCTTCTTTTTCTTATTTAGGAGAGGAAATGAGAGAGAGTTTAGGGTTTAATTTTCTCCTTCTTTTTCTTATTTAGGAGAGGAAATGAGAGAGAGAGAGAGGGAGAGGGAGAGGGAGGGAGAGAAAGAGAAAGAGAGAGAGAGAGAAAGAGAAAGAGAAAGAGAAAGAGAAAGAGAGGGAGAGGGAGGGGGGAGGAAATGAGAGAGGGAGAGAAAGAGAAAGAGAGGGAGAGGGATAGGGAGGAAATGAGAGAGGGAGAGGGAGGGAGAGTGCATTCTCTCTCTCTTTTACTTTTTCTTATATGATTTGTATATATATATTGAGAGAGGGAGAGGAAATGAGAGAGAAAGAGAGGGAGAGGGAGGGGAGGGAGGGAGAGAGAGAGAAAGAGAGGGAGAGGGAGAGGGAGGAAATGGAAGAGGGAGGGGGATGAAATGAGAGAACGAGAGGAAGGGAGAGTGTATTCTCTCTCTTATTTATTTATTTTTTGTATAATTTGTATATATGAGAGAGGGAGAAGAAATGAGGGAGGGAGAGGAGAGAGAAAAAGAGAAAAAAATATTAAATCTAATAGAGAAAGAGAAAAAGAGAGGGTCAGGGTGAGGAAGGGACAGGAAATGAGAGAGGAAGAGGAGAGAGAAAAAAATGAGAGAGAGAGAGGAGAGAGAAAAAGAGAGAAAAATCATTAAACCTAATAGGGAAAGAGAGAAAGAGAGGGTGAGGGCGAGGGCGAGGGAGAGAGAGGAAGAGAGAAAATGAAATGAGAGAGGGAGAGGAGAGAGAAAAAAATGAGAGAGAGATAGGAGAGAGAAAAAGAGAGAAAAATCATTAAACCTAATAGGGAAAGAGAGAAAGAGAGGGTGAGGGCGAGGAAGGAAGAGGAAATGAGAGAGGGAGAGGAGAGAGAAAAAGGAAATGAGAGAGGAAGAGGAGAGAGAAAAAGGAATGAGAGAGGGCGAGGAGGGAGAGGAATGAGAGAGAGAGGAGAGAGAAAAAGAGAGAGGGAGGGAGAGGAGAGAGAAAAGGAATGAAAGAGAAAAAGAGAGGAGAGAGAAAGAGAGGGGTAGGGTGAGGGAGGGAGAGGAAATGAGAGAGGGGGAGAAAGGGAAATGAGAGGGGGAGAGGAGAGAGAAAAAATGAGAGTGAGAGGAGAGAGAAAAAGAGAAAAAATCATTAAATCTAATAGAGAAAGGGAGAAAGAGAGGGTCATGGTGAGGGAGGGATAGGAAATGAGAGAGGGAGAGAAAGAGAGAAAGGGAAATGAGAGAGGAAGAGGAGAGAGAAAAGGAAATGAGAGAGAGAGAGGAGAGAGAGAAAAAAAGAAAAATCATTAAACCTAATAGGGAAAGAGAGAAAGAGAGGGTGAGGGCGAGGGCGAGGGAGGGAGAGGAAATGAGAGAGGGAGAGGAAGAGAGAAAACGAAATATTATGTGCTAGGTACTGAGTACTAGGTATTAAATACTAGTGTTCTATGATACTATATGCTAGGTCATAGAAAAAGAGAGAGATGAAAGGAGAGGATAACAATCTAAGAAAAGAAAAGAATGATAACAAAAACAAATTGTTTGTTATAACGTAGAAAAAATAGAAAACGAAGAAGGTCATGTTGTTCAAGATCGCGAGGCGTATCGTAATCAGCGTGTCCCATGTCCTTGCTCTCAATGCAAGCTGGCAATTAGACGAAAATACCGATTGTCTATAGAACACGTACGACGATTTGGCGAGTTTCAATCTGAGATCATTGATTAGGCGATTGCAGATTTTCAACAAATGGTAATTTGAAGTTAATATCAATCATGCATTGTACTCGCAAGCTAATTGAATACCATATACAATAAGATTGGGTCTCGCTGGCAAATTTTCTATCCAGGGAGGTGATGTCTCGTCCCAACCCTTTGCTATACCGTCAATGCCAGAGGAGACAGGCAACCTTCCAGACCTACCTACAATCTTGGAGCCTGAGATGGAGGCAATGATCGATGCATTGATTCCCATGGATGTCGAGACTTCTGATCTGCTTAGAGAGGAAGCATACATACCATTATATGATGGGTGCCGAGTATCTCAGCTGAAGACATTGCTTGCACTCTTAAGTGTGCAAGCAAAGTACGGGTGGAGCGATACGAGTGTGACCGAGTTGTTCAGGTACCTTGTACATACGCTTCATTGATTTTTTTTTCGGCACTATTATTACAAATATTTGTACATTTTCAAGGTGTTTTATGATTTTTTTCAAGTTATTGAAATATCATATATTACCACCTGCAAATACCATGCCTGAGTCTCGTGATGATGCACGACATGTTTTACGAAAGCTTGGCATGGACTACAATAACATCCATGCATGTATCAATAATTGCATACTGTTTCGAGGAGAATACGAGACTATGGAGACATGTCCAAAGTGTGGTACTCACAGGTATCGATAGGACTTGCAAGGGCAAACCATTCCTCAAAAAGTTCTCAGATACTTTTCACTTATCCCCCGCATAAACCACATGTTTCGTACGTCCCGCATGGCGAGCTTGACAACATGGCATGCGCAGAATAGGTCCACGGATGGAGTTCAACAAATATCAGCGGATTCACGCGCATGGAGCCACATTGACTCTACCTTCCTAGGCTTTGCCCGAGAGCCAAGGAATCTTCGGCTTGGTCTTGTAATGGATGGCGTGAACCCATTCGGTCTGCGCTCAACTTCTTACAGTGTGTGGCCTATAGTCCTTGTCAACTACAATATCCTTCCATGGCTTTCTACGAAGAAAGGACATCTCATCCTTAGCTTGCTCATCCCCGGCCGCTACAAAGTCAAAAATATGGACGTGTATTTTCATCCATTAGTCGATGAGCTTAAGATTTTGTGGGAGGAGGGGGTCACCGTACAAGATCTGAGCAGGTGCGATGGTCGGCGATCAACCAATATTCGAGCCATTCTCATGTGGACGATGCATGACTTTCCGAGATTCGGAGAGTGCTCAAGTGAGCAGGCCTCCGTTTCGCTGGTAATATCTATATTTTATCTCGTTCAAGCAAGTATTCACTAGGTCGTGGTATTGGAATAGGTTTGGTTACCTCAGTTATCATGCATGTCCATTGTGCGGGCCACAGTTAGACTCCCGAAGGTCACGAACCATGAAGAAGATGGTATATCAAGGACACGCTGCTTTCTTGCCAGAGGATCATGAACTCAAGGAAGGTTTCCTTGGACGACCTCCAACACGTATGAACGCCGCAAGCTGGTACGAGCTGAAAATGGTCCACGTGAAATTACATCCAAATGGAATGTGACATTTCTCAGTTTTCTACAAGTTGCCATATTGGACTCACTTATAGGTCAACCATTTGTTGGATCCCATGCATATTTTCAAGAATGTGGGCAGCTTGTTACGAGACCACATTATAGGAAAGAGAGACATTATAGGGGCACGAATGGATTTGAAGGAGGTAGGTAAGATGGAGGCACTTTGGCCGCAGTCGAGTGCTGATGGTTGCATGCAGTTTTCTCGCGCTCCTTGGGTTTTATCCACTAAAGAAGAGCGCATTGTAAAGCAAGTAATCAAGTCTATCCGCACTTCGATGGGTATGATGCGTTTTCTCATGTCCGCATTTTCTAAAGACGGCCAATTATCAGGGCTAAAATCCCATGACTGGCATAAGATATGTCAGGTTTGTACTACAAATGGATTGTAATTGGCGTGAGCATTTTACTATTTGGAATGTAGCCATTATTCATAATGCTTTCTCATTTGTGGCAGTTTGTACTACCGATCGCGATCGCAGGATGTCTTACTCCAGAAATACACGGGGCCATTTACAGGTTGTCGACTTTGGTGCAATGGATCTCACAGAAGGAGATTAAGACGTCATCTATTGAATCCGCGAGGCGGGGAGCAGTGGAGACGGTCTGTCTCTTTGAGAAATACCTGCCCACCAGCATGCTCACGATACAAATCCACCTTCTTGTGCATCTTGTAGATGAAGTGGAGATTGCTAGACCTGTCCATACGCGATGGATATTATTCTTGGAGCGCTTTATGAAAACCCTGAAAGGCTTTGTGCGACAACGAGCTCAGTCAGAAGGTAGCATGGCTGAAGGTTGGTTGGTGTCTGAGGCGCTAGTGCATATTTCACAATGGCTACCAACGGTGGAACCAGACAATGAAATGCTATGGTCACTGAAGGACGACGATAGACTGACTGGAGATGTGGTGGTTGGAAATGGAGTAGAAAAAAGAATGGATGCCTCAATGGAAGAGAAGGTGAATTGCTTTTGTATGTTGCACCATGCCTCTATGGAGACGTGGCTCACCAAGTACCAGATCGCTAGGCAAGATCGAGAGGAAGCGCGAGCTAAATTCTGACGTAGTACGCATCATCGACCGATTCGATATCCCGAAGGCATGAAGGAGATGCTGCGGTTCATGTCAACGCGATGGTTGCATGGAGCTTTGACCGCAGCGTCTCGCGAAGGGACAGAGGTCTCAATGGAAGAGTGGGAATTCTTGAGGGGATGTAGTCCAAAGGTGATGAGGGGTTTAGAATCTATCGTATCTAAATTTTATATACGACATCTAATTTAAGTGTTTCAATGTACAGTACAAAATATATAGTGCAGCGTGGTCGCGGGGACGGCATTTTCACGTTGAGTGTATTGACAAAATGCACTCCACAATGGATTGTGGTATCATGGCAAGGTTCAAGCAAGA